>NC_073303.1:45097310-45444810 GCF_027595985.1 Sorex araneus | reverse complement strand
AAGGGAAGAAGCATTTTAGGCTTGCTAAGTATCTGGGATAAGAAGTTTTAGAACTTAAGGAAGAAAAAATAATGAAAGGAGCAATGGATGGAGATTTAAATTCAGCTTTAGCAGTAGAAGATTTCAATTTGATATTGAACAACATAATTAATTATGTTGGTATTTTAATGCCAACTGTATATTTTAGAGAGAAATTCAGATGAAGTCATCCCTGAGTCACACTGCTTTGTGAAATGAGGAAGCCTTCAGAATATAATAGTATCACTCCTGCTCCATTAAAAAACTTGAATCATTTTTAGTAATATGTTAACATAAAGAAATGCAATCAGAATTAGAAAGGATGTGACAGTCAGGTACTCCAAAGATTATTTTGATTTCTCTCACATTATGATTAGTGATCAGCTAACATTTTTCACATGAGTAAAGTTAGAATTAATGTATGTATATTCATAGAGAAAATAATTCTGCCCATTCCCCATAGAAACAGCTTAAAATAATGATTAAACCAATATGAATTAGCCCATAACTTTATACTATGTATATAGTATCCTAGATGTACCACAACAACAAAAACAAGCAAACTCTGAAAGGTGGAGTTAGGACGCACAACTATAGATAGCTGGAAGAAGCTTAAGGAGCTTACATAAAAGTGAACTCCCTAAAAGTCCTTAGTGCCTCCTCTATGTACAGACATAGTATTGTGAAACACTCCAACCTAGAACTGTCAAAAATCAGAGACCAAATCAAATCTTTAGAGCCCTCTGTCCCTTCCCCATCCCCAACACACACATCCGGCTGAAAGGATGACAACAATAGAAAACTTCTTCACAATACTGGTTCTACTGCTGAAACACCAACAGAAAATCTGCTTCACTCCATGGTTCCACATTGTTGATCATTCAGGAAGCTGATCTCCTATCCAATCCAGTCACAAGGAGAAGATTTCTTTGTTGAGTGCCTGTTGGTACCCAGTGATGTAGAAAGGAGTTGCTGTAGAACCCACTCAGTGGGAGAAAGTGCTGCTCACTTTCCCTCAGCCAGAAAGTGTCAGCAGGGTCCAGAAGCAAGCTCAACCTAGCAAGCTCGTCATAGCAATGACATTTATCTGGGTAACACTCGGCGTAATCAGTTCCCACTAAGATTCACACCTGCACCCGTAAGAATTCACTCTCTGGTGACATAGAGGTGAATTCTGGATTCAGAGTTTTGAGCTTTCACTCTTTCTTTTGTGTGTGTTTATTTTGTTGGGCTACACTCAGCAGTATTCAGGCCTTAGCCCTGGCTCTGCACTTACGTATCCTTGCAGGGCTCAGAGGAACCATATGGGATGCAGAGGATCAACCCAAGTCAGCTACATGCAAGGCAAATGCCTACCCAGAGTACTATTGTTCTTGCCCAGGAACGTTCACACTTAACTGCTACTAATGAAGATTAAAAGATAAAACAAGTAGAGACTAGGCTCCCTTCCCCTCCTCCATTTACCCTTCTACACATACTACTGATGTCAGCTAAACCCACAGGAAATGATACCTCCCTACATAACCGAACAAGGCAAAGATACCCCACTAGGTCATGTGTAACAGCCAATTACTATAGTTGCCCCAATCTGGTGTGCAGGTACACAGCAACAAACTAGTCTTCTCTCCTACTCTGCTAGGAAGGTGGATTAAGATATGTGAATCACATGAAGGGTTGATGTTCCCTTTCTGCTCTTCCCACATGTTAGTAAGGCTCAGTGAGAAGGCTTGTTAACAAACGCTCTATACAAACTAGGTGGTAGACACCAATCTTCTGCTTTCACTGATGTGAAACAGAAACAGCAGAAACAGCAGCAAAGCGAATCTTTTAATCCAACATAACAGTCCTGGCGTGGTTATGGAAATACTGGCGTAATAGGGTATGAAATGGTCATATTACATGAACCAATTCTGTAAAATATGCATCAACCTCTCATCACAGCAAGAAACAGGAAAATCACAACATGAAGAAGATACAATTTATAGAAACCACATGGAGATAGGTCAAATGTTGAAATTATATGAAAATAAGACATACAGGTATATGGCAAAATAGAACTGTGACAGCAAAGTTGTCCAGAAATCAGCTTACATATCACAGAAAAATATCATTTCACAGTTAGATTTGTCTGAAAGACATATGTATCCATAAATCTGAATGTAGATGACCGTGGCACAGACGAAGAGGATAGTTTGATCATAGGGTGAATCATCAGCATGATTACATGATAACATACCAGCCACCATTAATTTTGATTCACCTACTAGTTGAGATTGGAAATTGAGAATGGAAATAATAATCCACCTTCTAGATAGAGGTTAGACTGCTGCTAGTAGAAAAATAAGCAGTAAAAAGACATAACAGAAAACAAACAAGTACAACTGAGACCTGGTATTTTAGAGAGGAACCAGTTATATCTGCTATTCGACACCTCTTTCAAGAAATAGTGGAGCTATCAAGAGGCAGAGAACTATAGTGCACTCTGTTGGTGTAACAGGGGCTAGAGTAGCAGTGGAGTTGGAGACGCAGCATGGAGCTGAGTGGCTGGAACTATTCTTTCATACACTGTGAATGATTGTAGTTTTTGTTTTTCTGGGAGGGTGGGGCCAACACTCTCCTGGGCTCAGACTTACTCCCAGGTATGCACTCAGGAATCACTCCGAACAGAGTGATTCCAGGGGAACATATTGGTGCTGGGGATAAAACCTAATCCTAATCGACCGCATGCAAGGTAAGTACTCTACCTGCTGTATTATTACAGTTGCTCCAACCATGAAATGGGAAAATTTTTCTGTGTCACTGTCATCCCGTTGCTCATCTATTCGCTCAAGCAGGCACCAGCAACATCTCCATTGTGGGACTTGTTACCGTTTTTGGCATATCGAATACGCCACGGGTAGCTTGCCAGGCTCTGCGGTGTGGGTGAGATAGTCTCAGTAGCTTGCTGGGCTCTCCAAGAGGGGCGGAGGAATCGAACCAGGTCAGCTGTGTGCAAGGCAAACGCCCTACCCACTGGGCTGGGAAAGTTTTTAGAAGACTAAAACCTTTCATGATTAATGTAGGAAGAAATATATTGTTTGAAAGATTAATCACAAGTACAGAAATCAAATATTAAACAGGTTTCCTTGACAATGAAAACTCTGAACCAATGGCTTCAACAATGAATTCTACAAATTTACAAAAATTTCAAAGAAGAACCAGTACTCATCCTGACCAAAATCTTCCAAAAATTGGAAGAGGAGAGAACATACCCACAAATATTCTACAAGTATCATATTATTCTCATTATAAAGTCAGAAAAGGAGATACCAGACCACCCACGAACTACAAACCATCTTCAATGAACATAGGATGTAAAATTTCTCAACAACATTTTGGCAATTAAAATGCAGCAACACATCATGATCATGTGAAATTTATCCTAGGAATGCAGGATGGTTCAGCATATGCAAATTAATTAATACAATATACCACATCAACATAAAAGATAAAAGCCACATAATCATATCAATAGATGATGAAAAAGACTTAAAGGATATATCAATAGATGACAAAATTCAACATCTATTTATGGCAAAATGTTAAACAAATTGGGAGTAGAAGAAATGTAATTTTCATCATCATCATCATCATCATCATCATCATCATCATCATCATCAATCACCCTGTTGATCGTCAATTTTCTCGAGCAGTCTCAGTACCGTCTCCATTCATCCTAGCCCTGAGATTTTAGAAGCTTCTTTTTCACTCGTCCTTCCCAATGGTGCCGCATGGAGGCTCTTTCCAGGCCAGGAAATGAGAGGCATTATTGTTACTGGTTTTGGCATATGAATACATCCTGAGGAGCTTGCCAGGCTCTCCATGTGGGCAGGAAACTCTCAGTAGCTTGCCAGGTTCTCCAAGAGGGAGAACTAGGCTATAAGATATCTCTTCAGGAAGCTTGGTCTTATAGTCTCTGGATGTTGGCCATTGGTGGGATTACATGGAGCCTGGGGCAGATTAGTGAAGAGGCTAAATAAAAATTAACACACATTAATATTTAATGAGTAGAAAGAAATGGAAATTAATAAGATAATTATATTAATAATTGTAACAAAAAGATAAAATGCCTGGAAACATATATAACAAAGATAATGTAAAACATGTATGTTAAGAGCTGTAAGACATCATTATGATACTATTCTAACACTTAAAAAACATGGATCAGTGATAAAACATTAAACTTTCATTGGATGAAGGAATAGCATTATTTAAGATGAAATTCTTGTCTAAAAGAAGCCTATAGATTTAACATAATCCCTAGTGATAACAAAAATCACTTGGTGATTTTTAAGGAAATTGAAAATTTAGTTCTAAAATGTGTATGATTATATAAACTAGAATTAAGCCATTTGATGAAATCCAATATTTTAAGTAACAAAAGTAGAATTATTTTAAATCAGTAAAAAATTAAAATATCTATATAAACCATTATTGAGTTTTTCAATTGAATCACCATGAGATACACAGTTACAAAGCTGTTCATGATCAAGTTTTAGTTATACAATTTTCTAACACCCATCCCTCTATCAGTGTACATTTCCCACCATGAATGTCCCCCATTGTTGGTTAGCAATAATAGTTACTGTCATAGCTATTATTTCATTGTCTAAGACCAATATAAAATAATTTTTATTATCCTTAAACATATTGCTTGAAATTTTATGAGGCAAGGATGAGAAAAAGATAAAAAGAAAACAAATTAGACAAAAATAATTTTCCCTCTTTGCAGGCTACATGATTATTTATGTAGAAAATTCAAATAAGCCTACAAAAAAGATATCTGTTAGGACAAAACCAAGGACTATCCCTGATACAAGACAAAACTCAAAAATCAGTTGAATTTCTGGTGATGAAAATTGAACTAACACGTGAAAACTAAAATTAAAAATGCAATACCATTTACAAATTATTTCACAGTTAAATACTTTGCCATATACATTACAAAAAGGATATGTGCTAACTAGTGCAAAATGCTAATGAAAGAAATCAAATAATGGTAAATAAATGGAAGATGTTAATTTTGTTAAGGGACTGGAAGAGTCAATACAGGAAGATGTTAGATCTTTCCAAATTGATCTCATATAATGCAATCTTATCAAAATAAAAGGAAAGATTATAATAGACAAAATTATTATAAAATTTATGTTTTAGAGCACATATCTCAGAATAACTAAAACATCTTGAATATAAAGATTTAAGTGGGAGTATATATCCTCTAAGGAAGAAACACAGATGGCAAAAAGGACTTAAAAAGATGTTTAGCATTATTATCATTGGAGAAATGCATATTTAAACCACAATGAGATATTACTATATACATATAAGAATGGGTAAAATAAGAAGAGTAAAAATATGCATTTCTGGAAAAGTTGAAAAGAAACTAACCATCCTTATGTTGCTGATGGGAACATAAATTCAACCAGCTTCTCTATGGTATAATTTGACATTTTCTTATGAAGCTAAATATACAATTACCATACAAACACACAGCTGTACTCTTGGAAATTTATGTTGGACAAATTAACACATGCTCATAGAAAAACATTTATAGGAAAATTCACTTCTTGTATCACTTGTCATCCTGTTGATCTTAGATTTGCTCAAGTGGGTGCCAGTAACATCTCCATTCGTCCATGTTGCATGCTAGTGTAGCCCAATGGTATCTGCTCACTCCAGGAGCACAAAGAGCTTCAAACCATTCATTCAGGGTTTTGACAAAGAAGTCTGACCATCTCGTAGGTGGGCGGCAATGCGGTCTTTTGATGTCCCATGGAATCTAGTTGGTAACAGCTCTAGTCCAGCGGTCATCTCTAAATTGCATTGCATGTCCCGCCCATCTGATTTTTGATGTCAGCATCCCTGATTCTTGGTTGTCAACAGAGGTTGGAACTCTGGATTCCTTCTCTCACTTGAGTGAAATGTGATACTCCAAGGGGCTGGAGTGGTAGCACAGCGGGTAGGGTGTTTGCCTTGCACATGGCCGACCCAGGTTCGATTCCCAGCATCCTATATGGTCCACTGAGCACGGCCAGGGGTAATTCCTGAGTGCAGAGCCAGGAGTGACCCCTGAACATCACTGGCTGTGACCCAAAAAGCAAAAAAAAAAAAAAAAAGTGATACTCCAAGCATAGCTCTTTCGATTCCTCTTTGGGATACCCAAATAGCGTTCTCATTCTGTTTTTGTAGAGCCCAGGTCTCTGAGGTTAGTGCAGGAAGAATGGTGGAGTCAAAAAGATGTGCCTGGAGCTGGAGGTTCTTCATCCTCTTAACCACTTTTTTGATGCTCTTGAAGGCATTCCAAGCTTCTCTCTTCCTCCTGCGCAGTTCTGGTGCCAAGTTCCTCATGTTGAGTTCTTGACACAGGCACACATAGATGCTGCATTCGGAGATGTTCATTCTATTGAGAGCAAATGGAGCTTCAGGGACTAGTTCGTTTTTCATGAACATTGTTTTGGTGAAATTCAGCTTCAGTCCGACCTTTCCACACTTGATGTCAAAGTCAGCCAGCATTTGTGCTGCTTGGCTAATGTTTGGTGTTATTAGGACGATGTCATCAGCGAAGCGGAGGTGGTGTAGTTGCCGACCGTCTATCTTCACTCCCATCCCTTCCCATTCCAGTCATCTCATGACGTTCTCGTGGGTGGCACTGAAGAGTTTCGGTGAAATGGTATCACCCTGCCAAGCCCCGCTCTTTACATCAATGATCACTTCTTTGTAGAATGGTGAGATCCTGGTGGTGAATTGTAATACAGCTCACGGAGGATCTTGATGTACTGAGTTTGAACACCCTGTTCGGCTAGGGCTTTGATGACCACTTCAGTCTCAAAAGAATCAACAAAATCAAAGGCCTTCTTTAAGTCGCAGCCTCGAGACACACCATAAGACACTTAATACCCATTTTCCATAATTTCCGCACCATATTTGATGGGGTTCAAATATAGTGTGAACCATGGGAACACCTGTAAGGGTGATTGGAGGCTGCCCTAAAAGCCTCCATTCCTTTCGGAGAGCCCAGCAAGCTATCAAGAGTACCCTGCCCACATGGCAGAGCCTGGCAAGCTACTCGTGACGTATTAGATATGCCAAAAACAGTAACAACAATGGGCCTCATTCATTCATTCATTACAGAAAAATTAAGTCTTGTATTTATAGAAAAACTTACATTTACATATTTTCATAAATAAATAATAGTATCTTTTGACACAGAAGTCAGAAATTGGAAGAGTTCCAAATGTTATACAGTAGATCAGTTATTAAACTGTCATAGATGGCTGAATCATAGGACACTACTCAGCATTAAAAATGAAGAAAGTATTGAGATGTGTATGTATAATTTTAGATGCATAGCCAAGGAAAAATGGTGAAGGAGGTGGCCTTTCATATAGGTTATACAATTCTACAATTTATTATTCTACTGGCATAAAAATAATTATTGGGAACTTAGTATCACCCCTGAATAAGAACACGTTACCTTACATATCTATCTTTCTACCATTATACATTATTTATATTCTTTAAAAAATATACAGACTTTAGCCCAAATATATTTATACATCTTTGCATACCTACTAATCAGTGGCTACTTTATAATGTGTTCATAAGAGAAGGTTACATGCAAAAACCAGTGTCAGAATTATGTTACCCAGGGCCCAGAGAGATAGTACAGCAGCTAGGGCACTTGCCTTGCATAAGACTGATCCAGGTTCAATCCCTGGCATCCCATATAATCCCCAAACATCACCAGGAGTAATTCCTGAGTACAGATTCAGGTGCAAACCCATATATATGTATATATATATATATACACATATACATATATATATTTTCTGGGGTGGAGAGAGAGTTAAACAGGCTAGATGCATGCTTTCCAGGTGGGAGACCTGTATTCAATTCCTATTGCCACATGATCCTCTACATATCGCTGATACTGAACCCCAACTTCCGCTCAATTGTGGCCTTGAAAACAAACCCTGGGGCTGGAGAAATAGTAGAACAGGTAAAGTACACCTGGAACAACCAGCCCAGGCTCAATCCCTAGCACCACAAATGGGCCCCAGAGTCCTGCCAAGAAGTGATCCCCGAGCTCAGAGCCAGAAGTAAGCCCTGAGCACAGCTTCCCCTTCCCCCCGCCGCTGCCAAATAAATAAATAAATAACTGTATAGATACTTAATTCCCAATAATTATTTTGTGCTTTAAAAATTATTGTTTAAGGGATGGTAAGAGGAATCAAAGGGCTGGAGCATATGCTTTGCATGTAGAAGGCCCTAGTTTGATCCCTGGAACCACATGGTCACTGCACCAAAAAGTGCCCCCAAACACTGAACCAGGAGTAACCCCCAAGGACTAAAGGTGTGCCTCCCACGTCCCCAAGACAAAAATGAAACAAAAAAGGAAAAAACAACTGGGTGGGACCTGGGAGATAACTCAAAGGGCTGCTGTGCATGCCTTGCACCTGGAGGTCCAGAGTTAGGTCCCCAGCACGACATCGTCCCAGGTACTACCCATGTAGCTCTGGTGGCTCTTAGCACAGCTGGCTGAGGGGTGGCACAGCACAGAAAGCCTGAGCACTGAAACTGCAGGCCCACACAGCGAGTCCACGTATCTCCAGGAATGGCTCACTTGGTTCCCTGCCTTGAAAAGCTGCCTGAGAGTTGCCTTCCAGCCCCTCACCCCCCACCAGAAAAGTGAAACTAGTGGGGCTGGAGTGATAGCACAGCGGGGAGGGTGTTTGCCTTGCATGCAGCCAACCCGGGCTTGATTCCCAGCTTCCCATAAGGTCCCCTGAGCACTTCCAGAAGGAATTCCTGAGTGCAGAGCCAGGAGTAACCCCGTGCATTGCCTGGTGTGACTCAAAAAGCCAAAAAAAAGTGAAACTGGTATTACTTAGGGTTGGGAGATAGCGAAAAGGGCTGTGGTATATGCCCCAGCATGCATAAAGCCCCGAGGACATTCCTGGCACACATGTGGCCGCATGGCAACACTCGGCCCTGAGCACCACCAGGGCAGAGCCAGTTAAGTACAGCCAGAGTGGTCCCCAAGACTCCTGAATTTAGTCATATAAATATATAATTCAAAATATTACTTGTTGAGCGGGACTGGAGCAATAGCACAGCTGGTAGGGCATTTGCCTTGCATGAAGCCGACCAGGGTTCGATTCCTCCATCCCTCTCAGAGAGCCCAGCAAGCTACCGAGAGTATCCCACCCACACGGCAGAGCCTGGCAAGCTCCCCGTGGTGTATTGGATATGCCAAAAACAGTAACAACGAGTCTCACAATGGAGATGTTACTGGTGCCCGCTCAAGCAAATTGATGAACAACAGGATGACAGTGCTACAGTGCTATTTTGGGACCACAGAGGTAGCAATCCAAGGACAGCTTGGAATTCTGTGGACTGGAGTGATGGCACAGTGGGTAGGGCATTTGCCTTGCATGTGGCTGGCCCGGGTTCAATTCCTCTGTCCCTCTCGGAGAGCCCGGGAAGCTACCGAGAATATCCGCCTGCATGGCAGAGCCTGGCAAGCCACCTGTAGTGTATTCAATATGCCAAAAACAGGAACAACAAGTCTTACAATGGAGAAGTTACTGGTGCCCACTCGAGCAAATCAATGAACAATGTGACAACAGTGCTGCAGTGCTACTGGTATAAAAATTTTGAAATAATAAAAAATAGAAATGGGGTATGGATTATTGGTTGCCAGGGACAAGAATGGACTAGGAAGTGATTGGGTTTTTAATTGCATGATGGTTGCATGATGAACCCATTTGGTGATGCAAACAAATTTTTTTGCATAACATACTTATGTCTAGTTTGAAATTTTGGGTTTTAATTTTGATATTTTAAAAATTGTGCACATGAATAAATTTAACGTCTTTATCGTTTGCAACTGCAAACTAATCTATACTTATCCAAATATAAAATTGTTAGTAAATATGAAACTTGAAACAAATAACCCTGTTGGTGGCGTATTTTCCCCAGAATCTTCCTCCAGTTATAATGACCCACATATGTTCCCTTCGAAGCGTATTTGGCAGAATTTGGTCTCAGCAGACATAGCGGCCCAGACCACAAAGATAGATCTGATGACCCAGAAGATGAATCACTATAGCACAGAAGCAAGCGGGGGTTCCTGTCCTGGAGATGCTCCCACATGCACACAGTGAACATGGAAACTTGGGCTTAAAGAATGTGAAGTTGGAAGTGTCAGAGATCCTTTTGTCTTTCCTTCTAATATAGATGTGAAGTCTAAGGCATAAAACAAAAACAATTTACTTACCTAGGGTCAAAGTCAAAGATACTGCTACACTCATAAGAATCAAGAATCTTAAATCAGTAATCCATTATAAGCTACATAGATATACATATATATGTGTATGTGTATGCGTGTGTATATTAACCTTAACTTTATCACTTCCCTTTTGATAAAATTTATATTATGCATTCAGTACTAGTTGTAAAAAACTGGAAAACTACCCTCTAAACTTTACATTTTTTCTCTACCCATGTTTAAAATTCTTTAAACGTTAAATTGTAGTCTACCTGAGACATTTTTTGATGATACTGGGATAGGATGAACTGGAGCCATAGCACAGTGAGTAGGGCATTTGCCTTGCATGCAGCAGACCCGGGTTCAATTCTCCAGCCCTCTCAGAGAGCCCGGCAAACTACGGAGAGTGTCCTGCCTGCATGGCAGAGCCTGGCAAGCTCCTTGTGGCATATTCAATATGCCAAAAACAGTAACAACAAGTCTTATAATGGAGACATTACGGGTGCCTGCTCGAGCAAATCAATGAACAACGGGACGACCGTGCTACAGTGCTATATTGCTACTGGTACCAGATCAATAGTACAGCAGGAAGGACATTTGCCTTGCATGTCTCTGAACCAGGTTCTATCCCTGGTATCCCATATGGTCCCCTGAGCATCACCAGGGGTAATTCCTGAATGCAGGGCCAGAAATAACCCCTAAGCATTGCCAATGTGACAGAAAAAGCCAAAAAAAAAGATACTAGATAAAACAGTTTCCTCTTCCAACATTTGGTCAGTTATGATAATCCATCTTATAATTTTCATTTCTCTTTTATAGATACTACAAGATTAAGTTTGAAAACACCTAGCATTGTAAATTGTTTAGAGAAACCTAGAATAAATGTTTTTTCATACCTAAGTTATCTTCAAGATACTATAATTTGCTATTTATTCTGTCTCTGACTACTTTTCTGATTTTTCAAGATAACTAAATTTTACTTTGGGGGATTTTTGTTGGGGGAGTGTGTGGAAAAAATCTGCTGTCTATTCCTTGATATGGGTCTCCAGTGAGAAGGAATATAAATTGATACCTCAGTAAAATATTTTAAGTATTTGGTTTGATTTGGTTTGGGTTTCCAAACTAGGTTTGTCCAAATGCAAGGCAAGTCCTCAATTTGCTCTCCTGTCACTTCGGCATCCATATTATGTATTCTTGAAGAGTATTTTAATTCAAGTGCGTTTTTTGATCATCCAGGGTATACTGTTTTCAGTCTGGAAATATCTTTCTATGAATATCTTTAGAAGAAAAGAACAAGCAATGCTTTCTGGGTATGTACAGGGAAGTGAGCTAGCAATTCTATATGAAAATGATTGTAGGACTTTGCGGGGATAAAGGCACATTGGGCATAGTTTGGGACTACTCCTGGGTCTGTGCTTCTTGCAGTAGTGTTCTGAGGACCTTGTATTATCAGGGATCGAACCTGGGGCTAATGCAAGCTAATGTTCTCGGTCTGTTGGGCTATCTCTCTTCCCCCTATATAAAAATGTTTTTAATATAGTCTGCTTGGCAACAAGTTTTAGCTCTAATAAAATATTTTTTTAAAAAAGGGGATCACCAGTTAATAGAACAAATTGATTAATTTCATAGTTCTGTAATATTTTAACATCTTCATGAAGTATAAATCTTAGTTCAACTTTTCACTTTAAAAATAGATTTAAAATAGATTTAGCTTCAGAGATATTTTTGCTTACAATGAGGAAAAAAGAGAACCGTATTCTTTTGTGTCTTAAGAAAATCAAAGCTGGCAGATGGCGTGAAGAAGGATGGAATAGCGTATGTTCTCACTCCCCTCCTTCCCCTTCCCTCCTACTTCTGCGCCCACCCCTTATCCACCGCTATTCATGGGCATTTAGTGGAAACCTACATATATTTGGGATTGTCTTCCTAATTCAAGCAATGCCATCTGGACAACATATATAGATGTGGAGGTTTACCAAAGTGCAATTCAACCTTTGATGAGCCAGGAAACTAGCTTTGTGTGATTGTTTCATACTTCAAAAATCTAATTTTTTTGAAAGCGAAGATGTGATGGACACGTGACTTCAAATAGACAAACTTTTCCAGTGCTGCTTTGAGTCACCCTTGATTCTCTTCCATCTTGTCAATGGTAGCTCTGCTTTCTGTCTAGATAGGTTTGTCTCCCTTGTTTTGTTTTATTTTCCTTCTTGTTGTTTATTTTGTTTTTGGCTATGTTCTAGGTTTACTCCTGGCTCTGCATTCAGGAATTACTTCTGGTGATGCTCAGGGTAGCAGACAGGATGCCAGGTTGGTCACGTGCAGAGCAAGTGACCTACTCTCTGTACTGATATTGCTCCAGCCCCAGGTTTGTCCCTTATAGATATTCCATGAATAGAATCCAGTAGTCTGTAGTCTTGGCATAATGAACTTGAGCTGCATTTTAGAATTTAGCAAAAACTAAGCATTGATAAGCAAATGAGAGAAATTTATATCAAAAACAAAACAAAACATCTCTTTGCCTACGTTGTAATGTTACAGGGAAAATAGAAATTGTTTATTTGACCCCACTTTAAATTGGACTCTGTGTCAGAATTTGTCCAACAAATTCTGATTTGTTCACTTTTCTATTCTTCACTGTCTCAATTCCTCCAGTGTTGGACTGTCTATAGGGTCAACTTTCACATTGTCAAGATTAGCCCTTCTCGATGTACCTGATCATCAATAGCATTCTCTCTGCATAATTTCCTCCATACTCCCTCCCTCAAGTCAGTGGAACCCTGACCCAGAATATACTCAGCAGGCTCAACTCCCCAGGATGAGTGTGGGTGGAGCTTTACCAGTACCCGTCTTATTCAGGAGCATTTTATCTGGTTACCTCGGACCAAGGTGATTTCCCACCTTCACTCCAGAAGAGAGGTTCATTTGTTTTCTTTCTCAACTTGCAGTGAATTTTTTTGTGCCTTAAAGGTCATAGGGTTTTTCCCTGCCTCTGATCCTGCTTTAATATGTTTTCTATGGGGTCTCGGGAGATGGTACAGTGAACAGAGCACCTGCCTTATATGTGGCTGACCTGGATTTGATCCCTGGCACCCCATATGGTTCCCTGAGCATTGCAAAGAATGATCTCTGAGTACAGAGCTAGGAGTAATCCTTGAGCACCACTGGATGTCATCCCCCAACACAGTAAAAAAACTTTTGTTGTTGAACCCATAAAAGTGGCCTTACAATAAATAACTTGTCATAATCTTTTTCGTATTCAAAGTGACTCTTCCTCATCTTTCTACACCTCAAGCTAAAGCTTAAAGTCTTCCAAAATATTTAATATTTTACTAGTAAATAAATTACATTTGTTAGCTGTCTTACTTGGAAGTACCACTAGTTCTACTGCTACTGATACTCTGCTTCTACTCTTATTGTTGTTGCTGCTACTACTTTCAAGTATTACGACTTTAATTAATTTACATAATTTACATAGCTGCTTGTGCATCCAAATTACGGTAGAAAATAACTGGAAGTTGATTTAGTTCATGTATCTAATAAAGTGAAAACTAGAATAGACTCAGGAGGAAATATTTCTAGTCATGACCAATCTTGTTTATCTAACCACAGACAAGGAAAAAAATGAATAGAAACAGCACAGTAGCTTGCAATAAATTGTGAGAAGACAGGCTCATAACTCTTTTTTCAGAGAATTTTAACCTGGAATATTACCTTTGCCTACTTATTGATGTCAATGACTTAAATATGGAGCACTGTCATAGTTAAACATGGGGAAAATGTGCCTTGTAATGCTTACTCATTTGTCTATGTGTCAATACAAGGGAAGTTTGTCTGAGTTAAGATCATTTCATCGTGTTCTTTCTGTAAACTGTCTGCCCTCAAAAGTAATAGGAGGGAAGAAATCATTGCATCCAGCATTATTTACCGGCAACTCACATGTTCCTACCTCAAATTCTCAAAAGTTTATAAATAAGGAGGCTTCTTAACTTGTAAACCTTTAGCTTACAAACTTACATAAATGCAAACTTCTCACCTTCCATATTTCCCCTTCTCTCCATTGGCATGCATTCGCCAGAATTCACATGAATCTGTTCTGTATGTTTCTCTGTTTTCTCATGTAAAAATATAAGAATAACAAAAATGCTACAGTGGGGCTGGGAGCGAATAGATATCTCCCCGGTCGATAGCTGGGAGACAACTTAGAGAACTGAGTTCAATTCCTGACAATTCATAGTCCCTTGAACACCCCAGAATGTGACCTCCATGGTGACCTGAATATCCCTGGCACTGTGCAAACCAAGAAGCTTCACATCCTGGGGCCCCTGCATTGGGGCCTCAGACAACGACCCTGTTGTCTGAGAATTGTTGTTGGATGCTCCAGACCACCTGAATACTGTATGGAAAACCCCCTAAAAACAACAGAGAGGGATGTGATTAATATCAACATGAAATAGTCAAAAATAAAAACAAAACAGAAAAGAAGTGTGATATGTACTTATAAGATAAATAGGATCAAGGGTCTAAAGAGATACACAGGGGGTAGGATGCATCTTTCTTCTTGTATATGTGGTGCCCTGAGCATTCTAGGCACAGATTTGAAGGCCCTCCCCAAAGTAGGAACAGTTCTAAGAGTAAAAGTGAATCATGTACCACATGAAAACTACTATACATATGCACATAGAAGAATTTGGGGAAATACATAAACAGCTTGTTAGCAAAATAAATTTTGTTTTTGGCCCACATGTGGCATGTAAGGGCTTACTCCTTGCTCCAAACTCAAGAATTATTCCCGGCAGAGCTCGAGGGATCATATAGGATGCTGAGGTTCAAGGATTTGGCAGCATTTAAGCAAACACCCTACCCACTTCTGTGTGTGTTTGTGTTGTGCATGTGTGTGTGTGTGTGTGAGAGAGAGAGAGAGAGAGAGAGAGAGAGAGAGAGAGAGAGAGAGATGTGAGAATGTAAGAATGAAGAGATAAAGTGAGATCTTAAAGAAAAGGGTTTTTGGGGTAGGCCACACCTGGCTATGTTCGAGAATACTCCTGCAAGTGCTTGAAAGACTGTATGGCATTTGGAGGACTGATCTTGGTCAGCCAGTGCAGGAGAACTGCCTTAGTCACTGTATTACCCACACGCAAGGAGGTTCTTTGTTATAGACCTGTGAGTCTGGCTTCTGTAGGCAGCAGTAGTGGCATATGAAGCCTGAAATAGGATGGAGAGATGGGTCGAAAGTACAGGGTCTCCACACGCTGGAGGAAGGGGCAGCATAGAGAAGGGAACACCAGGTAAAGTGTGGTTTGAGGACCCGCACGGGATGGGAGATGCGCACTGAAAATAGAATATAGACCAAACACGATGGCCACGCAGTGCCTCTATTGCAAACCACAACACCCAAAAGGAGTGAAAGAACAAAAGGGAATGCCCTGCCACAGAGCTGGGGTGGGGTAGAAGGATGGGGTGGGAGGGTGGGAGGGATACTGGGAACATTGGTGGAGGTGACTAGGCACTGGTGGAGGGATATAAACAAAATGCAAACATGATGATTCATAAGTTTGTAGCTGTAACTCATGGTGATTCACTAATAAAAAATAAAAATAAATAAAAATTTAAAAAAAATGTACAGGGTCTCCTTACAACCAGTCACTTCTGCAGGTTCCCAGCGCTGTTCTTTCTTTTAAGATTTTTGCTTTTTTGAAACCCAGCAGTGCTCAGGGCTTATATCCTGGTTCTGCTCAAGGCTCACTCCTGGTGGAGCTTGCAGGGCCCTATATGGTGCAGGAAATTAAACTCAGCTCAGCGTGTGCAAGGCAAGATTCTACCCACTGTATAATCTTCCAGTCTTTCCTAAAGTGTTTTTTTTTTTTCCTTTCGCACACATGGAATGAAGGCCTTGAAAACTAAGGTGATTAAGATTCCACAAGAACAACTCAGGCTCTTAGCTAATCCATATCTCTAATCTGAAACAGTCAACTATTTTTTAAAATTATTTTATAGGTAAAAATCACAATATTTGATTACATTTAATATTCAAACACCAATCCCAACACCATTACACCTTCCCATCACCATATTTGGGATGTTTCCATTCCAAGAACCAAGCCCAAAGCACAACCAGAATAATATATTTTGTATTGTTTGTTATTAAAAGCCGCTAAAAATTTTACCAAAAGTATCCATAGAAGAAACAGTGTGAAGATTGCTCTATTTTGTCAGGGGCCATTAAGACCTTTTTTAGGATATCATTAACATATTGTTAACATGTTAACTATTAACATGTCATGTTAACATGTTAATGTGAAGATAGGACCTAGAAGGTCATCTGAAGAACTCCACATTGGGACCCATGGCCTAGACTGGAACAAACAGGGTGAGAGACTATCTGAGTTCATCATGTTGGCCAAGACCATCCATGGTAACTCCCAGTTCAGAAGGCCGAACTAAGGCTGGACATGGAAGTCTCCAGGTGGACAGTTCCACAACGAAATTGACCACATCATAGTCAATCGATGGTTTTGCCTGACTGATGTTGCTGTTGTCCCAAAATTCCAAATGGGATCAGACCACCATCTCCACTCAAAATTCAACTTCATGGAGCAGGGAGAAAGGGCTGCAAAATTTAAGAACAGACCTCCCAGAACGACCACCAACTGGGAGCTCTTTGGCACTACTGCAGCTATATGGGAAGATGCCGTTGTTGACAATATCAATGAGGAACACGAGGAATACAATCGACTGGTTCAGCACCTCCATGATTGTGCGAGGAATGCAGAGAGAGAGAAAGACACAGAAAGTTGCCTGACTTCGGAAACTCTTGAGCTCATTTGCCAACGTGGTCTGGCGGGAGCCTCAGGCAACCACAAGCTAACATCCGTGCTTGCAAAGCTGTGCAGAGAAGTGATAAAGGAAGACCTCAGAGAGGGAAGAGCAGCAGTGCTGCCGATGCAGCAGGAGACAGGAAAAGTATTCATAACACTCGCCTGTCCTTCGCCAACTATAAGACCAAGATGACTGCCCTCCGACATTCTGATGGATACATCACATTTTCCAGTACGGCAATTGAAAAATTTATCCACGACTCCTATTCAGATCTCTTTGATAGCCTCGTCCACCTGTCCATATACCAAATTCTGCAGGATGGATATGTCATTCCCAGGGTTTTCTCTTCTGAAATCCGACACGCCATTTCATCGGTAAAGACTCGTACAGCACCCAGTCCAGACAAGGTCAGACCTGAACACCTGAAGAATCTGCCACCAGTACTCAATACACTGGCTTGGCTCTTCAGATGGATGCTACCTGTTTGAATGCAAGGTTCTGTCCCAATGGAAAACCAGCAGGACTGTTCTGTTATACAAGAAGGTAGACATCCACGACATCAGCAACTATCACCCAATCTGTCTGTTGTCTGTCGTCTACAAGTTATTCACTCGAGTCATCCTGAATGGGATTGGCAGAACACTAGATGAAGGACAACCATGCGAGCAAGCCAGGTTCCAAAAAGGATTTAACATGATCGACCATATCCACACGGTGACCAAGCTCATTGAAGTTATGCGAGAGTTCAAGATGCTGTTCTGTCCAATGTTCATTGATTTAAAGAAGGTTTTGATTCTGTTGAGACTGAAATGGTCATCGAGGCCCTAGCAAAACAGGGCATTCAAACTCAGTACATCAAGATCCTCTGTGAGCTGTATTATGGATTCATCACCAGGATCTCACCATTCTACAAAGAAGTGATCGTCGACGTAAGTAGAGGTGTTTGGCAGGCCGACACCATTTCACCGAGCCTCTTCAGTGCCACACTTGAGAACATCATGCAACAACTGGAATGGGAAGGAATGGAAGTGAAGATAGATGGTCGGCAACTACACCACTCTGCTTCGCTGATGATATCATTCTCATAACACCAAACATTAGCCAAGCGGCACAAATGCTGGCCAACTTCGACCATGAGCATGGAAAGGTCGACTGTACCTAAATCTCGTGAAGACAGGGTCATGAGAAACAGACTAGTTCCTGATGTTCTATTTGCCCTCAACAGAATGAACATCTCCAAATGCACTAGTTACGTGTACCTAGTAGTTTCTTGTAACTCAACATGACAAATGACCTGGCACCTGAACTGCGCAGGAAGAAGAGAGTGGCATGGAATGCTTTCAAGAGCGTTGAATAAGTGGTTAAGAGGATGAAGAACCTCCAGCTCTGGGCACATCTTTCGACTCCACCATTCTTCCTGCACTAAAATATTCCTCAGAGACCTGGGCCCTACAAAAACAGGATGAGAATGCTATTCGGGTATCCTAAAGAGAATCGAAAGAGCTGTGCTTGGAATATCACATTTCACTCAAATGAGAGAAGGAATCCAGAGTTCCAACTTCCATCGACGATCAAGAATCATGGATGCTATCTCATTTGCTAAGGTGTCAAAAATCAGATGGGCCAGACACATAATGCAATTTAGAGACGACCACTAGATTAGGGCTCTAACCTACTGGATTCCATGGGACGTCAAAAGAACGTGTGGCCACCCACCTATGAGATGGTCAGACTTCTTCATCAAGACCCTAAAAGAATGGTTTGAGGCTCTTTCTGTTCCTGGAGCGAGCAGACACCATTGGGCTATACTAGCACACAACAGGGAGAAATGGAGACGTTATTGCTGCCTGCTCAAGCAAATTGATGAACAACACGATGACAAGTGATACAAGTGAACATGTTGTTAAATGTTGAGTGATGTGAACTTTCGTATACATATCTGAAAATGTATATATGCATATATATATTTCCTTCTATAATTGGCTGACTACGATTTGAACCCCATCAAATGTGGTATGATACTCTTGGATAATGGGTAGGGTGCGTCTTATGATGTGTCAAGCAGCCACTCGGTCCAAAAATAGGTTCACTCGTGCCTGAAGTTCCATCCGAGTGGGTGGGGAATGGCCTTGAGTATGGCAGTTTTGGGTTGTGGAAGTTTTTGGCTGTTGGAACTGGATCCTTTTGGGTGGGGAAGGCTCTCACCCGTCCCCCTCTAGAGAGCTCCTAGTGAAACAGCCTGGCGTGGGGTCTGGTGGCATGGCTATAGCAGGTGTCATGTTGCTCTCTTCCAGGAGAGAAGGCCGTGGGATCTGAATGGTGGCCGATGAGGAGATTATCTGGCACCAACAAGAGGTGGCTTGTGGGCATGACCTCTGGGTCCCCGGAGACAGGGTGAAACAAGCAGAGGATCTCCACTCCCGGTCTCATTGAACCCAGAGATATTACAAAAAAAAAGAGAATTACAGGCTGATATCCCTGATGAACACAGATGCAAAGAACCTCAACAAAATCCTCAAAGTGAAATGAGTCAGAAAGAGAGGGCCAGTCATAGAATGACTGCACTCAATTGTGGTATATAAAATAACATAATATGAGACTGACACCCAAGGACAGTAGACACAGGGCCAGGAAGATTGTTCCATATATGGAAGCCTGTCTCATGAGCTGGGGAGAAGGCAGCTGGAATAGAGAAGGGATCACTAAGACAATGAAGGTTGGAGGGATCGCTGGAGATGGGATATGTGTGCTGAAAGTAGATAACGGACCAAACGTGATGGCTTATTCCATTCTCCCCACGCGCCTGTTCCAGTCTCACTCCGCTCCCATTCTAGTCTCACTGAGCCCCTCATTCCCCTCTCCTCCTGTCTTTCCCACTCATCTCTCTGCTCCCTCTCGAAGTCACACCTCCTGTCTCTTCACGCGCCTGCTCCTGCATTCTTTCCCTATATTCTTCTCCCTCTGTCCCCCTTGCTAGTCTCTCTGCACTTCATATTGCTGCTGCCCTCTCATATCTCCAACTCTGTATTGGGGGTAGTCACTGCACCCCATCTGGCAGCAAAATCAACATATCAAAGGCCCTTCCTGATGGCCCATCAGGCTCAAGGGCTGAAATCCCACCTAGGGGTTTTTCTTCTGTCCTTAGTCCAATAACTCAATTAACATCTTAATTCTACTCTTAATGTTAGTTATTTTGTATAGACACAATAAGAGATACATTGAGGTTGTAGGTTGGATCTCCTGGGGATACCTCACCACAGATTCAGACTCTAGTGCCCGGGCCAGATTAATCCTAACCATAGCAGGGTCTGAATCTAGTTATTACTGTTTGGATCATGGCAAAATTTGCCCATGATCAAGCTCTTAACTTATAGTTAAGCATTACGGCACTTTAGCCAGGCCCATTTTGATGCTAGAGTAGCACATAGCTCAAAACTTGCCCTGAGTCCATCCAAAACCTCATTGGGACCCTGCTTTTGGGGTGCTAGGAAGTAAGGGCAGCCTGAGGCTTTAGTTGAGAGAACAGATGTCTAGGAGTAAAATATCATTCAGAGTCAATTAACTCCCAAGTTACAGAAGCATAGCATTAACTGTCTTCCTGTGTCTATACAAAAAGGACATTACCCTGAATAAACTATGCAAAGGACTTAAGGAGAAGAGAAAAACAATATTTATAAGTCAATAGAGCAAAAAGAAAGAAGTTACAAAGGAGTTACAAAGAAGTTACAAAGTTACAGAGGAATGGAAGTAACACAACAAACCTAAGCTCTCTGTGGCAAGGCGGAAAGGACAAACTATTATCCTACAGATGGGTACTGAGAACCAGTTTACTGAGAACTCTAGTGGGTAGTTCATGAGTCTACAGAGCAGGATAGAGTAACCTTAAGATTCTAAAATGCCCTGGTGTTGGGTTCAGGTGAACAGACCTGGGTTGAGATACCAGACTGAAAGCAAATCAGTAGATGTGAAAGTAAACCAATGATGTGGACAGTCATTACACTGCCAGCTCCTCATTGCCACTTCAGGGTGCTACTGCTCTGTGAGAAGGGATCAGGACAGGATTGGAGTCCACTAACCAGCCAATCTCATCCCTATGCCACACCCTGTTCCCCACCCTTTTAGGTGCTTATGCCCCTGATTTGTCCTCGTCTCTTCAAAGAATCCAACCCTCATCTGCTCAGCTCTCATAACACAGTTGGTGGAGATAGACCACTGGATTTGTGTTTCCCAAAAGAGATGCTGGATTTCTTTTTCAATAATTCAAGAGTAAATCCCTCAAAGTAAGAATAAGAAGTAGATATTCATTTGGTCTTCTACCTCTTCACTTTCCTATATGCAAAGACAAGACAGGTCCCAGTCTTCGACTCAGTTCATAGGGGAGAGATGGAAAATAGATGCAGAAGGCTTAGTGGCAAGGAGGAAGGGCTAAACACATTGGAAGTAGCAGAGCAGGGGAAGAGGAAAGGAAACACTGTGAGGGGAAGAAAGAAGAGAGAAGAGGAAGGGAGAAGGGCATGGGAGAAAGAACCTGGACATAGCAGAGTATTCAGCTGGAACTGGGAGGAACAGTTACAATGTTCCAAATAGAGGCAACCAGAATATTTATCAATATTTGGAGGCCAGAGGTTCTCAAAGAGAAATGATGCTCTAGTTGGCTGAGAGCAATTCCCAGCATATCAGTACAACAGGAAGTGATCAACAGAAAATGAGGACCCCTGGTACTAAAGGCACAGATCGGTTGCATCAGCTACATCTGCCATGAGAAAAAGTCTCAAGCAAACACAGAGGACAAAACCTCAGAAATTAGCAAGACAGGCAGGATGGGAAGTAGCAGAAAATGTTGCTGAACAAAAACAAAAACAATTCTGTTTTTTCAGTCGTTGGAATTTGAGACATTTCAAGCCACCAGAAATGTTGGTGTCATTCCATGCCTTTTCCAGGGTGTTAGTTAAATTCTAAGCCTACCTCTAACTTGAGAATCATGTATAATGATGCTCCTGGATCTTCCTTTCTCTGCCTTCAAAGTAGAATTTCTTTGGTCCTTCAGTTCCTACTTAGCTTTTTATAATTTTTCCTTTCAGCTTTAAGATTTTTCAGAAGATTAATCTCTTTTTTCTAGTAAGGTTTTTTATTGCATAAATTCATTCAAGTCGCTAATAAATTTATTGTGGTAATATCTATTGTTCAGTTCCCAGTTGTCTGGTCTCAGTCTCTTGTTTTCCCAAGGGGTTTCAAATGCATTGTACATTTGATTCCATTAAACATCTGCAGTGCTTGTGGTGAGTTGTTCTCTAAAACAGCTAGATGTGAAAGAAATTTAGAAAATGGTTTTTCTGTAGGAGGACAATCAAAATTTATCTTTTTATTTTGAATCTTGGAATTATTAAATGTTATTCTGTTTACAAAAAAGATTATTAGATATATCTTAAGAAAAGCAAAATTGGATCTGGAGAGACACTACAGGACTCAAAGATATACGCTGTGCATGCTCAGGATCTACATGTTCTCCTGTAAGTTATAGAAGGGGCATGGTAGTTCCCTTCATTTCATCTTTGGGCTCCAAAAATTAACTATTTGCTTTGGGGGTCAAAGCATGGTTCCAGGGCTCCTGGGGCACTGCTGAGATGCTCCTACCTCTCTCCCCCTAAAAATAAAAAACGTATATGGCATTTATATACTACGTGCTGTATTCAAAGACAATGAGTTTTTGGGTGGGGGATAGACCGGACAGATTTCGAGGTGTACTCCTGACTCTGTGCTCAGGGATCACTCCTGGTAGAGCTTGGGAGACATATGGGTTACCGCGGACAGAATCTGAGCTGACCTCATGCAAGGCAGCTCCTTACCTGTTGTACTGTCTCGTCAGCCCCAAGACTATTAACTTTTTAAGAGACTAATTAACTTAATAGATATTTTCTCTCTCGTGTATACATACAGATATATAAACATTTTAAGGTGCACTTCTACATTTTTTAACATATTTTAAACTCTAGGTTTGAGAAATGGGCAGCTTTGGGCAACTTAATCAACTTCATAGAGAAGTTGAGCTCACTATAAGCACTAGCAAATACCTTAGTGATCCTAAAACTACTGCATCAAGACTCATTAATCTTTTGAACGAAAGATGAAACCTACAATTGATTTCTCTCTATCTCAAAGGCATCTGTTGTTAGAGGCAGCAAAAATAAATCTTTCAGAACACTAAGCACTATTTTTTCCTATTTAATCACTCATTTAAATTCATATGTTCAACGATTATGTAGAAATTAAAACTTAAAGAATCTATTCTATATCATCATCCTAGTATAGCTAATTTGCTGTTATAGTTATTTTTTACAATATTTGTTTTTTTTCTTTTTTGCTTAATTAGCCCCCCTTTTTAATTGAATCTCTGTGAAATATAGTTACAAAGGTTTCATGATTGGGTTTCAGTCACACAATGTTGCAACACCCATCCCTCCACCAGTGTGCATTTCCCACCACCAACACCCCCTGTATCCCTTATATCCCTCCCAACCCCCCGCCCCCCACCCGCCACAGCCTGCCTCTATGGCTGGCACTTCTTTCTTCTCATCCCCCTCTCCTTTGCGACATTATGGTTGCAATACATATACTGAGAGGCCATTGTGTTTTGTCCTTTACCCACTTTCAGCACACATCTCCCATTCAGCACAACACCTTCCAAGCATCATTGTCATAATGGTCCTTTCTCTATCGCAATTACCCTCTCCCCCTGCCCTTGAGGCAGCTTTCCAACCGTGGACTATTTGTCCTGGCCCTTGTTTCTACTGTTCTTCGGTGTTAGTATCATACTTTTTTTTTTATATATGTATATACCACAAATGAATGCAGTCATTCTCTCTTTGTCCTCCTTTTGACTTATTTCACTTATCATGATAGTCTCCATGTCTATCCAAGTGAATTTCATAACTTCTTTTATCTTACAGCTGTGTAGTATTTCTTTGTGTAGATGTACCATAGTTTCTTTAGCCAGTTGTCCCTCCCAGGCACTAGAGTTGTTTCCAGATTCTGGCTGTGATCAATAGTGCTGCAGCGAACATACACGTGCAGAGATCATTTCTGCTGTGTATTTGACAAAGGTTCTGCCGTGGCAAGCTACCTGTGGCATATTTGATATGCCAAAACAGTAACAACAAGTCTCACATGGAGATGTTACTGGTGCCCACTCGAGCAAATCGATGAGCAAGGGGATGACAGTAACAGTGACAGATTTCACAAAGGAATAATAAATGTGAAGTGGAGCAAGGAAAGCCCTTCAAGAAGTGGTGCTGGGAAAACCGGACAGCTACATGCAAAAAAAAAAAAAAAAAAAAAACAAAAAGAGAGAGAGAAAATGAACTCAAACCTCTGTCTAACGCCAGGCACAAAAGTTAGATCAAAATGATCAAAGACCACAATATCAGACCTGAACCCATAGGTAGATGGGTATAGCTTCACAACATTGATGCTAAAGGTATCTTTAAAAATGAAACACCATTGACCAAGCAAGTGGGAACAAAGATAAATGAATAGGACTACATTAAGTCAAGAAGCTTCTGCACCTCAAAAGAAATGGTGACCAAGATACATGGAATGGGAAAAATTATTTACCCAATACCCATTAGATAAGGGTTAATGTACAAGATATATAAGGCACCCGTAGAATTTTATGAGACAAAAACCTCCAAATCCACCAAAAATGGGGAGAAGAAATTAACAGAAACTTTCTCAAAGAAGACATACAAATGGCCAAAAGGCACATGAGAAAATGCTCCATATCACTAATTATCAGGGAGATGCAAATCAAAACAACAACCTTACACCACAGAGACTGGCACACGTCAAAAAGAATAATAATAATAAAAATAATAAATGTGGGGGAAAAAGACTCCCATTCATTGGTGAGAATACCAACTGGTCCAGCCATTTTGGAAAACAATATGGGCATTCCTCAAAAAAATCTAGAAATTCAGCTTCCATTGACCCAGCAATAACACTTCTGGGAATATATACCCCAGGGATTCAAAAGCACTTTTATAATGAACATTTTACATCCTAGTCTACAGTCAAAAATTAGAAATTTCTTGTCATCTTTAACATCTTTGTTTGTTTTAGCATTGGTTGATTCAGAGGGTTCCTTAGTTTTGCTTCTGCTACAATACCACACAGACATTGCCAGGGAGAGCATGCAATATTCAGGGTTGAACCCTGAGCACTGGGCATACATCTTCAGCCCTTTGGATTATCTCATAGGTCCCAAACAGAGAAAGTTCTAGAGCAGTTGAAACAAAACTACTTCCTAGGGTCAGTAATAGACCCACAGGTCACCACCATTCTGCAGTTCCAGTAAGGCAGCGTATATTGATACAACACATCACAAACTTCCATTTAGCAGTCTTAATTGGAGCTATTCCAAAAGCGGAGAGTAAGGGATTTTCACTGAATCAAGATATGAGAAGCAACTGGCCAGGTATAAAGTGGATTTGACAATAATCATCATTATAGCTGCAAACAACTTTCCATCACAGTTGCTGCATTCTAGCCAAGACTTCTGCACTCAGTAATGCAAGTCCTGTGGGGTTATCTGGGTCTATGGCCAGAGCCATAGGGTCTTATTTCATAGGAAATAGAAATTCACCTTGTGACCTTAAGCAACAGGACTCAATGTCAAGATCATACTGGGACATAATTATAATGACAAAGATCTTGAGTGATCAGCACCTTCTCCTTGGTTTCCTTTGTCATTTGATTCGCTAGGGAGAGGTTTGGGCATGTCTCCAGGGGTGAAAAGCTGCAATTTACAGAAGTCTAAGACTCTCCCTGGGACCCAGTAGGAAGGAAAAAGTGTTGACGAGGAAACTTCCACGACTGGAGGCTTCTTGCACTGTAACTCTACTGGAAATAAACTGGAAAAAAAAAGGTTTATTTCCCCAAGCCAAAGAGAACACTCTTCAGGGGGAGAAACCCAGGCATCCTGTAAAGGCAGCAAGGCAGGCTTCTCAGAAAACACCTTCTGCAATATCTTTTAGAAATCCCAGGTTTCCAGAATGTGCCTTCTGAAGCGACCTTTGAAATATTCAGATCCAGGATGTGAAGTAAGTTCTCAGCTCGGGGATGGTTCATCCTTATAAGGTGAACCAGGAAAAGCGACCTTTGGATCTAAGAGTTTTTGTTCAGTTTCCCACCAGGTGGGAGAAGAAAGAAATATCCTGAATGCAAACAAACAAACAAACAGACAAACCCTGTAGCTCACTTCCCTTCTTGCCTCCACCAGGCTGGCATGGTTCAGAAACTGAGTGAGGCTGAAACCATGCCCCAACTACTAGGGTGTTGTGGACATTGATCTCCTTTAAGTGGCCAGGGGAGATAAAATACATTAACGAAGAACATAGCAAAACAGCAATTACACTAGCTGAAGAAGGGTTTTTTCTGTGATAGAAGAGGAATACCACAGGAGCTTCCAGGTATTGCATTCAAAGTTTATATTTATTATAATAGTCACCCCAAACTCAATGAGATTGTTTTGGCTAAGTTCAAACTTTATTACATATATATAAAATGATGCTGGATAACATAGATTTGTCCTTTCTCCCCCAGTGCAGGGAACTTAGTTTATTAAGTAACACCCATCACAGTGCTCCCAAGGCGTTCCTATTCCTCTGTTTATCTTTAACTTCTCCTTACTGGTCTGCCTCACCTATTAATCACTATACCCCCAAATCAGACCCTGAGACTTGCAAGGTCAGATTCTTCTGAGGACTCTGGACTTTGCATATACAAGTGAAATAATGCTTTTGTCTTTCCTTTATGTCCTTTGCATAGTTTACCTTAGAGCAAGTCCTTTTTATATAGACACAGGAAGACAGTAAATGCTCTGCTTTTGTAACTTGTGAGTTAATTGACTCGGAATTATATTTACTCCTGGACATCTGTCATATTTAACTTGACTTAGCCTCAGTTTCCCTTAGTTCCTAACACCTCAAAAAAGAGGGTTCCACCGGTGATGGACTTGGATGAACCCAGGGCAAGTTGTAAGCTACCAAAAAATCCAAAAGAGAAAAGCTGTAAGCCATCCTGGCATGGAAAAGGGACAGGGCAAGCACAATAAAACATATAATAAGTTAAGATCATGGTCATGGACAAACTCTGTCATGACTCAAAAAGAAGCAACTGGATAAGGACCCTGCTGAAGTTAGGAAGGACTAACTTTACCTGAGGTCTGTGGCCTGGGATATATGGAGAGATGTCCCCAAGAGACCCACTCTTTAAGCTTAATATAGCTCTTACTGTGTTAATACAAAAGAACTAGAATGTTCACTCCTCCTCACTCTCAGTTTGAAGGTTCAGGTTGGAGGTGTCCAGTCTTTGTCCAAGTGAGTGGTCTGGGGAGGAAGGTGGTATGAGTCTACTGATATGTTCATTACTGCAACACAGACACTCAGTTCAGCCCATGAAACTGACCCCTGTCTTATTGAGGCCAGAAGTAAAATGATCTCATTTTCTGGATGGCAAAAAGTAGAAGCCTGGACCTGCTGTGAGCTTGCCACAATGATGAGCTCTTCATCTGACGCCTGAAGCTTTCCTAAGGAAACAGGGAGCTGACATGGGCCCACCGTCACGTGGTCATCACCACAAGCCTTAAGCTCTCAAACTATGAGTCAGGGCCACAAATGAGCTTCTGTGACTGTAGGCAGGGCCAGGCATCTTTTTCTTTAAAATGAATTTATGACATATTGTTAGTAATTGTTTCATTCATCTACATACCTACTTTAAGTACCTGGTGTTACTTAAAAATTACTGGGTGAAAAGGAGATGCTAGTGGGGAAAATTTTGTATGCCCTGCTTTACGTCACTGGGTCCAACTGGCTTTGAAACGCTAAAAGTCTCTAGTTTTGCAATAGTTTTAATTCATTTAATTTGTTTTTTCTGAAGATTATTAAAGACTGGAAAGTCTTATAGAAAATGTGTTTTGGGGTCAGTGTGATAGTACTAGCAGGTAGGGTACTTGTCTTCTATGCAGCTGATTTGGTTTCCATCCCTGACATCCCATATGCCCCCCGAGCCCTGCCAGGAGTGATATCTGAGCAAGGAGCCAGGAGTAAACCTTGAGCATTACTGGGTATGCCCCCTTCCCCCCAAAAAAAAAAACAAAAAGAAAACAGATAAAGGAAAAGAACATGTATGTTTTATACTAGAATACTACAGATGTAGAATTAAACTGTAGCTGTACAGACCTTGTCTATTATTAATAATGTCATAGTTATAAATAACTATAATATAGATTTCCCAATGGCTATGAAAATGCCTCCAGTAATGTGTGATTTTTGGAACTAGAAGCTGAGACATGAATTAAACACCTATGGAAATTTACATGGCTGCTAATTGCCAGAACCAGGATTCTAATCCATCAAACTTGTGAGGATTCACACCAAGAATACGCATTCCCCCAAATTAGAGTGTCTGAAACTATACCTGAATTTTAAAATAATTTAGCTTGGAATAGACATTGAAAGGCCCAATGAACCTAAAAGAAAAAAAAAGAAAGGAAAAAAGACTTAGGGCTGTTTTCACAGTAACTCTCTAAATTCTCTATAATGTCTCAGCCACAATTCACCCTTAAAATATCCACTGCTGTAAACTGATGCCAATCCTTTGGTCCTACTTTTTTAACTTTATTTTTATAACGTTATTAACAATATTTGATTACATTTAATACTTGAACATCAATCACACCAACATTACACCTTCCCACCACCATATTTTGGATGTTTCCATCCTGAAACCCAAACCCTGCCCCAAAGCAGAACTGAAGTAATTTATTTTGTATTGCTTGTTATGATAACCACTAAAATGAGTCAAAGTGGTTTCTTAGAGGAAAGTGTGTGGAGATTATTTTATTTCATCCAGGAGCCATTAAGAAGTCCTTCTATAGAGATTAGTAACATGTTGTTGAAGGCTGAACCTTGTGTGCTTAAATATATATAATGAAACCTATTCTTAGTGAAGGGCTGGAGCCATAGTGCAGTGGGTAGGGCGTTCGCTTTGCACAAGGCTGACCTGAGTTCGATTTCTCTGCTCCTCTCAGAGAGCCCGGCAAGCTACCAAGAGTATCTCGTCTGCATGGCAGAGCCTGGCAAGCTACCCATGGCATATTCAATATGCCAAAAACAGTAACAAGAAGTCTCACAATGGAGACATTACGGTGCCTGCTCAAGCAAATCAATGAGCAATGGGATGACAGTGACAGTGACAGTGATATACTCTCTCTCTCTCTATATATATATATGTATATATATATATATATATATATATATATATATTTCCCCGTAAGATTGGTTGCCTTCTACTTTAAACCCCATTAAATGTGGTGTGCTAGTCTTGGCATATTAGTGGTGTAAAGTATGAGATGTCCAGGAATAGGTTCACTCATGGGTGAGGCTTAGCCCGAGCATGTGGAGACCAGCCGTGAGCACGGTGGCTGTTGAGGTCTGGAGGTTTTCGGCTGCTGAGGCTGGCTCCGCTGGGGTGTGCAGGATTCTCACAGTTCCCCTCAGGGGTTGCCCTGAATGAGACAGCCTGGCATGGGGTCTGGAGGCATGTTTATGGAGTATCATTCTGTGCTCTCTTCTGAGAGATTTACTCTTGTCTCTGGATTATGGCTGTTGATGAGATTCTATGGCACTGGAGGCAGCTTGTGGCGTTGACTGGAAAAGTTATTGTATATAATAATGTATATAATAACTGTGCCAAGTTACCGGAAAAGGGGGAGATGGGGGTGCTTACCCATTCCAGCTTCTGTTGAGGCTGGAGTTTTCAGTCACAAGTCCTGCATATCTGGGTTTTCTGCGGATTCATTCATGGGTGAGGCTCGTCCAAGCGTGTGGCGAGAGGCCGTGAGCATGGTCTCACTGGCTTTCCTTTTAACAGATAGTATCATGAGTGATGACAAAGGTTCTCACATGACATGCCCAGCACATAAACTGCCATTTTAAGAGTCCCAGTTAATCCTAACTTAGAATAAGCTGTTAACATATTATGGAAATGTTCCTACCTTACAATGTCCTCCAGACTTCAGGGAAGCAGATTCATTCTAAGACTAAATAAACACAAGACATACTATTGTAGGCATTGCCCCAAGAGACCTGTCTTTTCTCTATTCCTTCCTCACCTGCAGAGAAAGTATAAAAATCCTCTCCTCACCTTTTCCTTTTCCTCCTTGTCATCTATTGTCACTTTCTTCTCCCTTTTCTGACACCCCAGCTTTCTTGAAATACATCCTGTGTCTCTCAGGAGCCCGACTGAATGCTGCTTTCCTTACAGTGATTGGATACCTCACACCTAGATACCAAGATCCAGCAATTTCTTTCTTTCTCTGAGTTAAAGTCTTTTTTGAGGGGCTGGAGTGATAGCACAGCGGGGAGGGCGTTTGCCTTGCACGCGGCCAACCCGGGTTCGATTCCCAGCATCCCATATGGTCCCCTGAGCACCACCAGGGGTAATTCCTGAGTGCAGAGCCAGGAGTGACCCCTGTGCATCACCGGGTGTGACCCAAAAAGAAAAAAAAAAGTCTTTGTTGATATCAAAAGAATATTGGCAAGCCACAGATGTAGCTTAAAGAGCAACTTGTTAAGATAATGTCTTTTTTAGAAAATTCTATACTAAGAGTTGGTATGGATCAAAAAAATTAGGACCTTTCTATACTGTTGGTGGCATTGTAAAATGGAATGATAATCAGGAGAAATGGGATTAAAAAGAAAGACTCCAGACTGTTTTCATTATCTTTTCTTTTTCTTTTTTATTTTTTTTTTTGTGGAAGAAGCACGGTGAATCTTATACTAAGTTAAATAACATAGCACAACAGTGCTCAGGGATAACTCTTGGTGGACTTCAGGGTACCGTATGGGGTGTCTGAGATCAAACCCAGGTCAGCTGCATGGAAGCAAGCATCCCGTCCACTGGACTCCAGCCTGTGTCATGACTGTTTGTTTAAATAAATAAAAATAGAATTAACAAAGAATCTAGCTATTCCACTTTTATACATACTTATCTAGCTATACTCCAGATAACTGGAAGTAAAATTTCAGGATATAATTCCATTTATATGTTCATCGCTGTATTACTCACCAGAGAGATAGAAGCAACCCAAACATCCAACTGACATATAAGTGGATGAATAGATACCATACACATATACAAAAAATATTATTTCATCACTTTTGTTGATTTGGTTTTTGGGGCCACATGCAGCAGTTCTCAGGGCTGACCCCTGATTCTTTTGTCAGGGATCACTATTGACAGGGTTAGAGGGATTGAACCCAGGTTGGACACATGCAAGGCAAATGCTCTACCACCAGTGGAATTATCTCATCAGTTGCTTATTATATTATCATCAAAACAGGGTAAAGTTTTCAGTGCTATAGCATGGTGAATCTTATGCTAAGTTAAAGAACATAACGCAAAAGGATAAATAATGCCTGATTTCACTTATGTGAGCTATCTGGATGTTTAAATTCTGAGAACAAAATGAAATATTGGTTTCCAAGAGCTTAGATGGGGAGGGAGAGAGGAAAGTAACTGGTTCTTGAGTATAAAGTTTCTGATTTGGAGGATATAGACATGACAGCTTTATTGCATAAAAATGTTTATACAATTGTCAATCCTGTTCTATGTAGTTAAAAATTATTGAGATGGAGGAAAAGTACATTTTGCAAGGGTTACATAATTATGCTTTCTCCCTATAAAAACAAGATTTTTAAAGAATTTTTGAAGATACATTTATTTCTGTTTTAATGCAAGTTTTAGAATAAAAAGCATTATCTTATATATGATAATATTGAAACTATTAAGAACATATAACCACAAATATATACCACAAATATATCATGGAAAACCCTTTTACCAACCATCTCTGCAACTGACAACCTGAGCTGACCAACAAATCAAAGAAATGTTATTTCTACAAGAAGTCCAGAGATATCCACACAACGAAGGTGAATTAAGAACCTCTTTATTTTATACTGAAAACTATTCTATTTTTCACTCACTCCATAATTATAGAAAATTGTACTTTTCTATTTTTTGAGTTTTACTAAATTAATTGTGCAAAGTACCAAAAAGAAACCAACTAAATGCTTTGGTTTCAGTTCATCAAATTTAATTATGAGCAGTTAATCAAAATAAGGCCCTGGAGGGAACACTCAAGTCATTGGGATTACACAAATGAGAAAATAGAAGCCTCTGGAAGGTCTCCAAACAGAGGGTTATGATGAGAAATATTATAGAGTTTATGAGAAGAATGAATCTGATCTAAAGTATTTGGGGTATCTGTAGTTAAAACATTTTTAAGGTTCATACTGAATTATAAAGTAAAATTTTGTGACGATAAATTTACTTTTACTTGCCTTTATTTCACTTCACGAGAACTCTGTGAGTCTTTTTTAATCTCATAAAGCAAGAGAAGTAGAGGAACTCCCCCTAAACCACTCAACTATGCTTTAATTGGACCAGGATTTTGTCCTGGTCCAATTAAGACGTGATTATTCACTTCCCTATCCCCTTATTCTAGCCAAAAATAAGAGAATGGAGGGCTGGAGTGATACCACAGTGGGTAGGGTGTTTGCCTTGCACATAGCCAACCCGGGTTCGATTCTCAGCATCCCATACAGTCCCCTGAGCACTGCCAGGAGTAATTCCTGAGTGCAAAGCCAGGAGTAACCCCTGTGAATCGCCGGTGTGACCCCAAAAGAAAAAAATAGAGAATGGACCAGTGGCTGTCTTCAATGGGTAGACTGCAATAATGGACATGAATCCACTATGACCTTCCACCAGGTCCTCTGCAGGTTCCAGGATCCTGGAGAGCTGGCAGGTTTGGACTGGGGAGAACAGCTCACACTCCTATCTATTCTAAACTCTGGCCAAACACTTTGTGTAAATAGCACGTTCTCAGTCATCAGTAAATCCTGAAGAATGAGAAAAGGAATTAAATAAAACCCTTAATACTTATAGAATTTCTACCCCCTGAAAAATGCAGTGTTCAAAAAAAACCAAATAATGTAGTTGCTTAATCTATAGAGAAATGGGTGAAGGCACCATTTAAATCCAATATCTATAATCAAAGATTCAGAATAAATTATAACCAGTTAAAAGATATGAACTAAATTAAATGGTCTGCATATATTTTTCTAGTATTATGTATTCGTACAGGGATAGGCATAAAACAGGTATGCTTATCCCTGTAATAAACCCTTACTCTGTTCCAAAATTTTATTTTGTCTAGCTGCTCATGTTTTGACACTTCCTAATAAAACTTGGTTTCATATTATCAGATGTCTTGGCAAAAGCTCAATTCAATTTCTAGTAAACAACGATTACTGTTAGACGTATCTAAAGAAAGGCATATTCTGTTTGCAATAATATAATGGATGGAGGTACGGTGCCGCCAGCAGGTCAGCCTGTACCTGCGGGAGAGGCACCAGCAGGCTTCAGACTTCCAGACACCCCAAAATGCTGCTGCGCCTTTGGCCAGACCCCAACAACTTGGGGCCAAGTTTACCAAGAAATTAAACGGCCAAAAGTTAGGTATTGTGGGAGCCATACCCACAAACTACCTCTAGCTCAGCTACACAAGCTCATTTATTGACCTTTTTTCAGAGACCCATAAATCTCGAAAGAGATCAAAAGCTGCAGTTAGAGCCAGCAGTGCCCAGTGCCATGGACGAGTGGGCATGCCCCGCAGGGCATATGCCAGTAGTTTATTTCTCTGGAAAAGATGGAAACAAAGGCCATGATCCAGAGGCACACAAAAGAATCTCCAAATGAGCAGCTCGCTGCAGAGATGCCTTCAGACTTTAAGCCAGGTTGACTTCACCACGTGCCTCAGATGGGGGCAGGCGGCGTCCCTCCACCTGCCCCCTAAAAATCCTGGCAGCTAGAAACTTCCAGAATCCAATGAGAAGTGCAGGTACCAGGGCTTAGTGATGACAAACTCCAGGCTTCAAAGGATAGAGAATGGGGTGGTCCCTCTCACTCCCCCCCCCACCCCCGTCCCCATGGGACCCTGGAGGTCACACCCACAAACTGCCTCTGGCTGCTACTTAAGCTCCTTAATGGCCATGATCTGGAGACACACAAAAGAACCAAGCAGCTTGCTGCAGAGATTTTTTCAAACCCTAATTATGTAAAATTTTACAATTCCAGAGCATGCGTTCACTCTCGTTGCTTGTGACATCTTATGCTATTCATAATACATAAGCAATACAAACTAGAATATAGGGGAGATTGTCTGCCATAGAGGCAGGGGGAGGGGTGGAAAGGTGGGGGATGCTGGGGACAGTGGTGGTAGAAGATGTGCACTGGAGGGTTGGGTGATCAGTCATCGTATGACTGAACCTCAAACAGGAAAGCTTTGTAACTGTCTCTCATCGTGATTAAATAATAATAATAATAATAAATATTATGGAATTCTGGCTAAGTGCTCTTAGCAAAAACGAAAAGCTAAAGATGATAGACCCATGCCATAGAGTGCCATTGTGGACCATATAATGTGGACCACATGAGAATTACTGGTCCATCGGGCCTCTGAGTACCATTTAGAGGATAGGTTTCAATTTAATTTATTTACAAAGTTCAACTATTAGTCTGTTTTCAGTTTCACTGATTTTGTATTTTGGGCCACAGACAACAGTGCTCAAGGCTTATTCCTGATTCTGTGCTCTGGGACCACTCATGGCAATGCTCAGGGGACCATATGTGGTGCTGGGGGTCAGACTTAGGTCTGCCCAGGCAAGGCAGTGTCTCCCTCACTGTTCTATCTCTCCAGCCCCCAATTTCACTGGTTTCTGCTCATACAGTTATATTTCCCTTTCATCTGCTTGGTTGAATTTATTTTTCTTTTTCCCTAGTTTGCTTCTTCTCTTAGAGGGAGTGTGAGGGCCTTCAAGCAGGGTTTAGGAAGTCTGGAGGATGCTCCTGGCTATTCTCAGACCTTCAATGCAAGGGTACAGGATGTAGGACTTCTGGGTCCTATAGTGCTCAAGGTCATCATGACTGTGATTAACTTGATCTCCTCTGTGGTGCCTCAGGGGTTCCAGAGTTGAACAAAGAGACCATAGGGGCCAGGTGGTACCAGGGATTGGAGGGTCTTAACCTTTATACTGCTGTTCAGGCCCTTTCTTTCTTAGTTTTTTAAACTAAAATGATTGGTCTTAGACTACTTGTTTCTCTAATTTGAAGATTTGGTGCTACACAGTTGTTTTAACTTTATTTATTTTTGATTACTACTTTTGCCACTTCTCTCAAATTATGATGATTCTATTTTTGTTTTTAGTCTAAATAAGTTATCCAATTTTTCTTTCCTGCTTTTATTTTGTTATTTTATTCAAAATAATTATTGCCATGGAGAAAGTTAAGCTGTGAGTAACAAGTTTATATGTTCTTATTTAAGAATCATTATTTTTGTCCACTCAGTACCCTACAATATAATTTTCTTTCACTCCTGATGATAAAGATCATCTACACTTGTACATGGGCAAACAATGATAGTATCTCTTCGCTTTCTTCTTGCTCCTGGCATGAAATAAGAATCCCATAACCATCAATCAAAATCATTTTCTTTCATCTTGACTTCAATTTCACATGTCATTTTTTTCAGATACATATAAGTTCAGAGAAGCACTACACATAGCACTGGACAAAGAAAAGTGAAGCTAGGGGAAATCCATATCTCTAACTTTGAAAGGCCATTGAAACGTTCTTTCCAGTTCTCCACCAAGCTTGCTATGCTCTTAGTGTTTTTTTAACTTCTCCTTAAGCAAGAATAGTCAAAGAAAAAAAAATTTATCACTAACTTACAAGTTAATTAATTATGTTTTTGTCTTTCATTTTATTTTTTATTAATTCACCATGAGATACAGTAATAAAAATTTCATATTTGAACTTTGATCATACGGTCATCCAACACCCATCCCTTCATCAGTGCACATTTTCCACCACCAAAATCTTCGGTATTCCCCCCCCACAACCCCATTCCATACCTCCCCCTGCTTGTGTGGCAGACAGTTTGCAAGGTATTCTCTCTCTACTTTAGTTACCTTTGATATTTCGAGAGCAATCCTACCTCCCCTCATATCTGCCAAAAATAAAATTGCTAGACAATGTGTTTTATATTACTTGTTATGGCCGCACACTTTAGGAATTCTAAGAAGATTTTAATAATTAGGGTCTGAAGAAATTGTTGCCGCAGGTTGCTCAGGTCCGAGATTCCTGTGTGTGTCTCTGGATCATGGCCACATGGGTGTTGGAGCTTCTTGCTGGCTTCTATAAAATGGCGGCCACTGGAGCTCTTAGAGGGCAGGCGGTGGGACGGCACCTGCCGCCGTCTGGAGCGGTCCAGCGGAGAAGGCCTATTGCAAAGGCCTTCTTTGGATCAGCTTTAAAACTTTCCTTCCCAGAAGTTTTGTTGACCTTCATTGAAGTTTTGTTGACCTTCATTGAAGTTTTGTTTCCTTCCCAGAAGTTTTGTTGACCTAAGCTTCATTGCTGAGGGCCTTTTCCTGTCTACCTGCCTAAACCATCATCATCATCATCATCATCATCGTCATCATCATCGTCATCATCATCATCATCATCTCATCATCATTCTCTCTCTCTCTCTCTCTCTCTCTCTCTCTCTCTCTCTCTCTCTCTCTTTTCTCACTACCTGACTCCCAACTTCTCCCACAAATGGTAGCATTCATTCCTAATGTTTTGCTTGAGTCTAAGTCTATAGGCTTAAGTTCTTCTTTGAAGGATTGGTAAAATCACTGCCATATGATATTGAACATTTTTATGCGGGAAGCAGAGGGTTTTTTTTTAAATTTTCAATTTTCATACTTGCAATCATAAAACGAGACCAAAGATGAGGACAACTGTCCTCATCCCAAGACCTAAAGATAAGGACAGCTTGTCTTCTTTCATACTTCCCCACAAAATCTGAACCTTATTTTGCAGTTAAGACAGAATGTGCCTGAGAGAACCAGTCCTTGAGAGGATTTCAGTGTTCAGTCTGACACGCAGTGTCTGTGAAACCACCTTTCTCCCCTGTTCTTTTCCTATAAATTCCTTCTTAATGATGTTGGTGGACCACACCGGTGGCTCACGTGGGTCAGGAGAGAGGGACCTTCTCCCTTCTCCCACTCAGGACTCGCTGGGAAGATGAGGACGGGTAAAGTCTGCAACAAGCCCCTGCTCAGCACAGGTCTGAGCCCCCCTGCCAGCCCCACCAGGTGGCCATCAGGCCACATCTGAAGTCTGCTTGGTCTTCTCAGCATGGGAGTTGATCCCTGCCGCCCGATTTCTCGGGGAACCACGGACCCAGGCTGGAATGAGGATTTGCTCTTTGCAGGAAAGGACAAACCAGTCCTAGGCCTTACCCAGGGTTTTGGGGATTCTTGTCTCACTTGCAGAAAGGAATTTCAGGAGTAGACAAGCAGTGAAATAAATAGATTTTACTTGGAGGGTTTTTGAAGGGAAGGAGGAAGAGAAAAGTGGGAGAGAGTAGAGAGTAAGAGAGACAGAGTAACGCGCTCAAGAGAGAACTCGGGCTTCTCCAAGGGTGGAGAGAGAACCCCTACAAACATCCCAGCGTTAGACAGGAAAACATGAAAGTCCATATCTCAAGAGGGGAGATGTTGGCGACACATGTGCTCAGGCACCACCTGTGCTTGGTCACGTGGGTGCAAGCAGCACAGGGGCTCAGGCAGTATATGCGCCTTTGTCTTTCATTTTAAAAGCAAAACATAATTATTTAATTTGTTCAGTATATACCAAGTTAATAATGGGCAAGTTTGAATATGAATATGGGCGTTTGAATTGTAATATGAATCAGGCATCTGGGTACATGCATGCAAGTGTGTTTAAAGAGCATAAAAATTAATTCCAATATAACATTAGTAAAATGCATGAAGGTTGCTAAGCAGTTTATTGTCTCAGTCTCAGTCTATTCTGAACTCTTCAAAGGAGAGAATCAAAGTGTTGGGTAGAGAAAATTTGGACTTACTTCATTAGTGTTCATTATTACATGTTGTTTAGCTGTCGGATATTATTCTAGCTTTGTGATTATAGGAGAGATACAGTGAGACCTGAAACTTTTGAACATAAACAAAGCACTTAGGAAGATACTTCGCTTGTGCTAGGTAGAGGCAGAGAGTGTCTATGTTATTTGACTTGAACAAGTTTGGAATTTTTCATTCAGGAGCATAAACTTACTTTAATTGCATAGTAAAATACAACTGACCTTTCTATATTACCATCAAGGGAAATGCAAACAACTTGCCTCATCAACTCTCAGTAGAATGATGAAGTTCTGTAAAGCACAGTAATTGCTTTGGGAAGGCATCGATATTATCTGCAAAAATGTCTTCTTCCCAAGGAATTTCCATTCCTCAGAAAAACACATTTGTGATTTCATTTTCTGCAAGAACATTTCACACTTCTGGACATATTGTTAAGAAAATGAGTCAGCCTTCAATTGCCATTGCCTTTTTTTTCTTTCAAGAAACTCTTGGTTATATCATGTTGCACATTTTGGGTAAAAGTCTCTTTGCTGATACTGATGCCCTTGACACCAGGATTTTATTGCATGCTAACATTTCCTTCAGGTAGCTTAATAGTGAAATATTTCTCTGGCTGTGAGTTGCATTATTAATGGTCATTTTGTTCACCCAGGCATTTCACATCACTTAACCAAATCCACTGGGATTTTGGAAAAACACATATAAAAAAATCTACTTTAAATTCACGGATTTTTTTTCTGTAGAATTATTTAGCATCCCCAAAGAAACCAGTGGTTTATAGACAGATGTTTAATAAACATGTGTGTCCTTAGCACTTTATCGTTGATATTTTTCATGGTCTGTGGTACAATTTAAATATATTTTTATTTCCCTCATACACTTGCAACTAAATAGACCTTTTGGTCCATGTTTTCTCTGAGAAGACAGAGCATGGATAGTATTTTCAGGCAGGGAGTAAATCATACATTGCTGTCCTGTATGGGCTCCAAAAAGACTAATTTTAATAAGTTTGTAAGATTTTTTTGTGTGATATCTTCAGATACCTGGCAGCTAAATATTGCCTGAGTCTTGAAAATGAACACAAAATAATTCATTTTGGAGTAATTTTTATTTAGCAGCAGATGACTTAGCATCAATATAGCAAAGGGGATTTTGTTTGGTTTTAACAGGTGTGTTTAGGCTATAGGGATAATAAAATAGATGTTTGCCCTGTCAGGATTACTGGAATATGATTAATTCTAGGTCAAAAAGTGTATGAATATGGGTATTATGCAAAAGATGCACAGTGTTGTGTTGGAGGTCATAAGGAGATACCATATTGAGTGATCAGTCGTGTGACTAAAGCTGGAAAATGATTCTGTTAATTGTAAGGGACCATTTATTTATTTTCATTTATTCATTAATTCAGTTGATACCTATTAAGAGCCCATCATTATCTAATTAATAGGACCTCTGTCCTATGAGCAAAACACAAAAGATCCTTGCCTCATGGAGTTGACATGATAGCATGGGGAAGGCAGACTGGACATTAGCAACTGGACAAGAACTGTGGTGCTATGGAGAAAACCTAACAAAGTAGTGACCATCTCTGGGGATGGGATCTGATAATGCCTCTGAGGGCTACTCATGAGTCTTTGAATGCTGGAAGATGCCTGTAGGAATATTAATATATACATATTTTACCTGTTATGACAACTAAGAGAACCTAAATGCCACAGTTTTCCAGTATCTCCTAGTGTACAGAGATAGGTGTCCAATACCATTTTTACACAAAAACAATCATGAATCCTTGGAGCAATTACTGACTCTATTACCTGGGCACAGCATAACTCTGCATGCTAAGTATTGGAAATCTTGAATCTCTGAAAACAGGGAATTAAATCTGAGAAATATTAAATATCTGAAAGTAAAGAAGTGCTCAAAAGAGAAAAACCTACATTGGTGGTTGGTGGAAGTGTGTTAAAACATTGGCATAGCCAAATCTTGAATAATGAGAAAAAATAAAAATTAGGAAGTATAGGATTATAAAAAGTAGTCTATAAATATCCATGAAGCCATATTAATATAAAATTGATTATGTAAATGAAAGAGAACAAGTAAAGCTCATTTGAATAAATATTTCAAAAATATTTTATCTTTAGTGCCTCTCCTCCAGGAAGTGAAGCATCATTCCTTTTGACTCATTCAAGTAGAGGCTATTCTGTTGTGGCTACTTGTAAGAAACATCAAAATGTGGGAAAGAGTGGAGGAGAAGTAATTTTGCAGTAGAGGGAATTAATAGACATTATTTCAGCCAAGTGATTAAGTCAACATCAGCAATGATAAATCACATTGAGTGGGCATTCCTTGATATGATATGACACAAATGGACCATTATGTATCTGCTCTTCCTTCTCAAAATTCATGTTAGCCAAATAATCATTAGAAAAACATAAAAAGAAATTCAAAGAAAGGCACAGTATATGAAACATCAGTAATTTTCAAAGTTTCCCAAGGCCTGAAAGACATGGAAACTGCCAAAGCCAAGAAGAAACATTACACATAAATATAATATGGATCATGGATGAGTCCCTTGAATAGAAAACTTTATCAAGCAAAAGCAAAAAAAGCTGACTGAAGTGTTAAATTTAGTAATAATCATCTGCTTTCATTCGCCAATAGCAAATATAATGTTACTCATCAAATGTTAATAATAGTGGAAACTAAGTAGGAGATATTTTGTAACCTTATTATTATTCTAACATGTCTTCAAATATAAAACTATGCTGGGACCAGAGAGATAGTGTAGCAAGTAGGGCTTTTGCCTTTCAAGCATTCTACCTGGCCTCATTTCCCAGCACCAGACATGTCTCTGGAGGCTGCCAGGAGGGATCTCTTAGCACAGAGTAACCCCTGAGCACAGTGTTCAAGTGTTCAAGAAGGACACAATTTTATCACTGGGTGAAAATTAGAAGCCCTGGACTGTACTGTCTCCCTTGACACAAATCTGTTAGTAGGGGAAACTGTGTTTCATTAGTGCCAGATTGACCTGCAGCTTCCCACTTGTCTCAGCATGACTTCACAATCGCCAACCCGAAGATTCCTCTACTATGGGTTCCATGGGCCACCTAGACTCCCCAAATGATGGCAAAAGTCCACTTTCATCAATGTTCCTCTGCTATCACTACTGGCAGAGAGCAAAAGAGTATCTTATTGTTTCCAGATCAGATGCAATGTTAACACCTCCTGGTCTCTGTGGCACTGTGATTGGAAGAGGAATAAGAACCTTGTCAATCACCTACTACTGGGTCATACACTCAGGGTTCCACTTGGCTTCTTCTCCCATTATCTGTTTGGGTGGGAAGAGATTATATTATTGTGCAATGTAGAGTTTTAACTCAGATTTGTTGATGAGGGTGCATAAACCATCTAATTTCTGTTGTTTGACTGTGGAAGAAGTGCTATCATCAAGGCATTTCTGTCTGGCTGAATTGTCCCTTTCTCAATCCTTTGCTTAAAGAAAGCAGTCTGTTTGTCTGTACTCATTGGTGTTCTGTGTTACAGACTTTTCTAGCATTTGGGAGTATGTGGGAGACAAAAATACTATCAAAGATACTGATCATCTGACTGTTCCTTAACTCTCAAGATCTCAAGCCAGTTTATCGACTTATTTTGGTTTATATACAATGTCTTGAGTTGCAGCTATTCATTCCCAGAAGCAGAAGTATGTTTGCCTATATTTTCTATTACCAGAAGGCTTTTCTCACAACGTTCTTGAAATTCATTTTGTTATGTATATAAAATTATGTATTAATATAATAGTTGTGCTAATAATTATATATATAAAAAATAAATATAAACAAATTTGTATATGTCTTCGGGTCACACCTGGTTGTACTAAGGATAACTCCTGGTAGTACTCAGCAAATTATATGCAGTTCCAGGGATAAAGTGGGGATCAGTGGCATGCAAGGTAAGAGCTGTCACCCTGTGCTAGCTCTCTATCTCCGGAATACAATTTTGGGGACCAAATGATGAATTTTTATTTTCAAACCCACCTGACAGTAATCAAGTGTTCCATCAACTCCCATGCAGGGTAATGCTTGCAGGCAATGATTTGAGAACCTAGTTTTCTACTCTTAAATAATGGCATTGGAATGACACAACTACAACCCCCCAGTACTGTCACAGAAGATTTAGGTAAGAGGCAGTCTCACAAAATAACAACAAGATGCCAAGAGTACAAAAAACATTCACTCATTATACCAAGATCTCAGAGAGCTGAGTTTCAGTAACAAAAGGCAATGGTTATTTGTAGTTGTGATGCTTATAAGTCTCACCAGTGTGAGGTAATGCTCATTGTTGTTTAAATTTGTTTTCCTGATGACAAGTGATACTGAGATTTTTTTTTATATTCCTATTTGTCCATCTTTATGACTTCTTTGAGGAAGTTTCTGTTTATCTCTTGTCTCCATTTATTTATGGGGTTGACCTTTTTTTGGTTAAGTTTTAAAAATTGTGGAAGAATTATCCAGAACCCATACCGAGCCAATATCACCAGGAGGCCCCAGATGGAGCAGGTGCAGTCTCCCTGTCTTCTCCAGATGGAATCCCAGCGACCATGAGCTTCTACAAGCATGGCTCCGGTATGTGGGTTTCAGGACACTATCTCCAGACCACATTGGAATAGCTTCCTACAGAGATGTCTGTGGAACTGAACTATCTATAATTTAGAATCTCAGAAGCACGCGGCTGCATAAGTGGTTGTGCGACCTTTCCTGATATGCAAATTGAGCAGCTGAAAATAAATGATCTAGTATCTGCCCTGGAGGGCAGACTTGAATGGTGGTGGGAATATCTGAGCAAAATATAATGCCCCAAACTCGAGAGTATCTGAGCAATTGTCTGCCATAGAGGCAGGGTAAGGACTGGGATGGAAGTGGGGGAGATAATGGGGATATTGGTGGTGTAAAGTTTGCACTGCTGGAGGGATGGGTGATTGATCATTGTATAGCTGAACATCAAACATGAAAGCTTTGTAAACTGTACCTCATGGTGGCTCAATAAATTTTTTTTAAGTTTTGAAAATTGTTATATACTTTAAAATATAAGCCTTTGCCACATGAATGGTGGGCAAATATTTCTCCCAGTCTGTGGGGTATCTTTTTATTCTGGTCATTGTTTCTTTGTAGTTCAACAGCTTCTCAGTTTAATGTAGTTCCATGTGTTTATCTTTGCTTCTGTTTGCTTGGCCAACAGTATTGAATCCCTAAAGATGCCATGTGCAAAATCAATGAGTGCTGGTGTGGCTGTTGGGAAAAAGGAACCTCATTCACTACTGGTTGAAATGTCAACTGGTATAATATGTAAGAAAAACAATATAGACACTTTTCAAACAACTGAGAGTCAAAGTTTCATATGAACTAGCAATTCTACTTCTTAGCATCTAACCCAGGGGCCAAAAACTCTGTTCTCAAAATACATTTGTGCTCCAATGTTTATTGCAGTACTATTCACAATAGCCAATACATGGTAAAGGCAGTGAGCAGACACAGATAAAAAAGATGTCACAGATGGTGGAATATTTTTGATAAATATGAAAAGTTACAAAACTATTTGAAGAAAATATAAAGCAGAATTAGAAAGAAAAATGGTAAAAATGTCAAATGAGAAATTTACTGCTTAAAAATACAAAACTAGAAATAAAGACTACTTATATAAACTCAGTAACAGAATAGTTATGACAAAGAGGATAGAAAAACAAACTCAAAAATATAATATTAGCTTTATGGGTTTGCCACCAGAACAAAGGTGTTGTGAAAACCACAGCCAAACAAAAGATAAAATGGGAAAGGGAAAGATTTATATTAACATTGTCTCATTGGACATGCAGTCTCAGGCAAGTCCATCATCACTGACCACCTGGCCTACAAATGTTGGGGCATCAGTAAGAGAACCATTGACAAATTCGAGAAGGAGGCAACCGAGATGGGAAAGATCTCCTTCAAATACATCCAAATACATCCGGGTCTTTTCTAAGCAGAAAGCTGAAAATGAGCGTGATGGAAGTTAGAGGACATCACTCTGTGACCCAGGACACAGAGACTTTATCAAAAGCATGATGATTGTGCCAGGCTGATTATTGGTGCTGGTGTGGGTGACTTTGAGGCCAGAATCTCTGACTGGCTACAACCCCGACACAGTAGCATTTGTGCCAATTTCTGTTTGGAATAAGACAATATGCTGAAGCCAAGTACTACCATGCCATGCTTCAAGGAATGGAAAGTTCCCAGTAAAAATGGTAGTGCCAGTGGAACCATGCCGCCGGATCCTCATTGCATCCTGTCACCAGCCCATCCCACTGACAGCCCCCTCGCCTGCCCCTCTAGGATGTATACAAGACTGGATCTGGGGTCACATTCACTCCTGTCAATGCTACAACTGAAGTTAAGTCTGTTGAAATCCACCATGAAGCTTTCAGTGAATCTCCTCCTGGGGACAGTGGGGGTTTTAATGTGAAGAACATGTCTGTTAAGTATGTCTGTCATGGTGATGTAGCTGGCGACAACAAAAATGATGCTCCAGAGGAAACAGCTGACTTCATAGCTCAGGTAATTATTCCAGCCTATCCAGGTCCCGTCAGCACCTGTGTTCTGTGGTCACACAGCCCATATTACTTGCAAGTTTGCTGAGATGAAGATGATTGATAATAGTCCTTGGGAATACCTGGATATGGCTCTGCGTTATTGAAATCTGGTGAGGCTGATGGGAGATGCATGCCAAAAGCAGACTATAGGTTAAACACAATGGCCACTCAGTATCCCTATTGCAAACCACAACACCCAAAAGGAGAGAGAGAACAAAAGGGAATGTCCTGCCACAGAGGCAGGGTGGGATGGAGGGGGATGAGATTTGGGCATGGGAGGGATACTGGGGTCATCGGTGGAGGAAAATGGGCACTGGTGGAGGGATGAGTTCTCGAGCATTGTATGACTGAAACACAAGCATGAAAATATGTAAACCTGTAACTGCACTCTCACAGTGATTTACTAATAAAAAAGGGAAAAAAATCTGGTGAGGCTGCATTATTGATGCAGTTCCTGGAAAGGCCTTGTGTGTTGAGAACTCCTCTGACTAGCCCCCACTAGGCTGCTTTGCTTCCAGTGACGTAAGCAGCCCATTGCTGGGGTGTCAACAAAGCAGCAGACTGGCATCTAGAGCTGGCAAGGTAACCAGTTCTGCCCCAAAGACTCAGAAGAATAAAGAGATGTTATCCCCAGTACCTGCCACCCAATCCTAATCAATGTTGGAAGAACATTTTTGTCTATTTTATGTTAAAACCTTGAGTACTATTAGTCTAATCTATGTAAACTCTGTTGGCAGCTTTTTTGGGGTGTGGGTGTGACTGCCGTGGTTTCCAGAAGTACAGGGAGATGGGGTAGGTAGCCCATCCCCAATTCCATGAAAGCCTGGAGATTTCAGTCACAGGTCCCACATAATTGAGTTTTTCACAAATCAATTTCTGGGTGAGGCTTGCGCGAGCAGTGGAGCCAGGCTAGGAAGATTGCAGTTGACTGCGGAGTGCAGAGGATGTTGGCGGCCAGGGCATTATGTGGGCACCAGTCTCACCCACCCACTCCAAGGTGCCCCAGAGGAAAACCAGTCATTTTTATGGAAACAACGCAATAAAACATTTGTCACAGAATTTTGAAACTCATTAAAACAAAATTTAACTTAAAAAAATTAAAGCATATGCTGAAAACATGAGAAATAGATTGAGTTTAATTACAGTGAAACATCAAAATTCAAAATCAAAACTTGATAAAATAGTGAAGGTAGCAATAAAAAGTAATTAAATAACAATAAAACAAAATTAAAATACTCATCAAGGAAAAGAAATCATGTAAAAACCAATAATCTAAAATTCAAGCTTAAGAAACTAGAGAAGAGAAAAATAAATCCAAATGAATTGATAAAAATTATAAGTAGAATGTCAAGCGTTTTTTTTAAATGGAAAAGTCACTAAGAAATAAATAAGAACAAATTATCTTTATAAATCCCAGGATATTAAATGATAGACTAGGAACAACTTTACAGAGAAAAAGATTGGTTGGATAGAACTTCAATTCCTAAAATGTATCAAAACTGAGAAATATCGAAGCTCACCCAATTTGAAAGAATATGATTTGATAGCTCAGGGATTTCTCCTGGCTCTGTGCTCAGAGATCCCACCTGGTGGGACTTGGGGGAAATAGAGGGGTTGAATTGGATTGGATGTGTACAAGGCAAACATCTTACCTACTATACTATCTTTACAGTCTAACTTCAAGAGCCCTTAATGACACTAATACCATACTTGAAAGTACCAACAAATAAATTCCCAACATGAATAATTACACTTAACAGTGAGGAATAATTCACTGTATCATTGTATCACTGTCATCCCGCTGGTCATCAATTTGCTCAAGTGGGCTCCAGTATTGTCTCCATTCATCCTAGCCCTGAGAATTTAGCAGCCTCTCTTTAACCGTTCTTCCCAGCATTGTCACATTGAAAGCACTTACAGGGTAAGGGGAATGAGCCCCATCATTGTTACTGTATTTGGCATATCGAATATGCCATGGAGAGCTTGTCAGGCTCTGCTCTGTGGGCAGGATGCTCTCAGTACCTTGCCAGGTTCTCCGAGAGGGAGAAGTAGGCTATAAGAGGTAGTGCAGCTGTAAATGCATCTGCACGTTTCTGGGAGCTTTGTTCTATAGTCTCTGGATCTTTCTGGATCTTGGCCGTTAATGGGATTGCACAGTACCGGGGGCAGTCTGTGGGTGTGACTGCCTAGCTACTGGAAAATGGGGGGTCTGGGAGGAGGAGTCCCAATCTGAGCAGGCTTGGAGATCTCAGCCATGGGTCCGCACACGTGGGTTCCTCTGCCAGTTCTTTCATGCGTGAGGCTTGTCCAAATGTGTGAAAAGTGGCCTTGAGTATGGCTGTGACTGGGTTCCGGAGGTCTTCTGCTGTCGGGGCTCTGCTCAGGGTGGGGAGGGAAACTCAAGAATAATCAGAAAATATTTTACAAATGTTGTAAAAAAGCATAAGATAAATTCTCACCATTTTTTTATGAAGTCAGTATTTCCCTGTAACAAAACCCAAACACGTTACCAAAAAGAAAATGAGACAAATGTTTCTCATGAATATAAACAAAAACACTTTTTGAAAAGCAAATCAAATTGAATAATTCACAGAATGAATTACACACCAAGACAAAGTTGATTTGTTTCAGAAATGCAGGTCATTTACATATTCAAATACTCAGATATAAATGAATATAATTCATTATGACTTTTAAAAACTCACATAAACATGTAAATTATTGAAGAAAAAATATATGACAAAGTTCTACAGCCATGCATGATGAAAATGTACACTAAGCACCTCAAGCTTGTCAGAGATGTAGAGATGTAGTTTGGGCATATACATGTACACATGTGGAGTATATATAAACATACATTTATGTTAAATGTACATATGTATATAAATTGCAAAGCCAATGATACTTCAAGCATGAGGTTCACATTGCAGTAACCAAGCTTACAAATGTACCTCTCAAGGAGGCCGGCGTGGGAGTGGGAGGAACCTGGGGACATGGTCATGGGAAGTTGATACTAGTGGTGGGATTGGTGTTAGAACATTGTAATCCTGAAACTCAGCTATAAATGACTATATAAATAACAGAATTTTAAAATTCAACTTTTAACAATCTACCTATAGATAATGCCCCCCAAATGCGCATCAAGAAACTTCTCAGGGGTCAGAGAGATAATATAGCAGGTAGGGTGCTTAACTTGTATGAAGGGTCACTTGGATTCAATCCCCAAAATCCCATAAGGTCTTCTGACCCCACCAGGAGTAAATCTGAACACTGCCAGATGTTCCTCCCTCCCCTCTACAAGAGGGAAAAAAGCCTTCTTAGTAAGGTTTATTAAGACCCTCATCTAATATAAAATTCTATGCTGGAAATTACTTTCCATATGAAACCGAAACAAGACAACTTGCAAAGAAAATAACTCCCAAAGTTTCTATCCAATATAGTAATGAAAGTCCCAACCAGTTTAATTTGCAAAAGAATAAAAAGGAAAAAGATAAGGCAAGGGAAAGAGGAAAAGGAGAGGGGAGGGGAGGGGAGGGGAGGAGAGGATGGAAAAGAAAATTTCATGCCCATCATAAAGGAAGAAAGAAAACATGGTAAATTCCAAGTTATCTAGAAATAACTCCCAGAATTAATATGTGAGAATATATCAATGTCACAGAATATAGGGGCAATATTCATAAATTAATCACATTTTTATATACTAACATAAACAGATGAAAAGCAAATTAAAATGATAACATTTATAACTGCTAAAAATTATATACTTATATTCTCAACTGTGTATGTTAAAATTACAACATGTTTATAAAACTGGGACTGGAATAATAGGTAGTACACTTGCCATGCACATGGTCTCCCAGGTTTGAGGTCTGATTTGTGATATCCCTTATGGTCCCCTGAGCATGACCAGGAGTAATTCCTGAGTATCCCCAGGTGTGGCCCAAAAACTAAAAAGTGAAAGGAAAATAAGTTTATAAAAACAAGCAAAGATAATTTAAGAAAATGGGAGAACATTCAGTTCTTGTTTACTAGGCAACTAGAATAGTTAAAAATGCAAGTTCTCAAACTGATACATACAACTAATGCAATTTTTCTCAAGATCACAGAAAGTTTTCTGTAAATGTAAATATATGTTCAAATTTGTTAAAATTATATTTAAAGTCTAATATTTTAATTTTATTTTTAATAATTATTATTGATTTTTTCTAAGATATTCCTTTAATGTAAATAAAAATCGCAACTGTTAATGCAATTTGAGAGTTGAAATTACTTAAATAACAAAGTTCCAACATTATACTGGATAAGTTTAAAAATCAATTTTTTAAATGTGAAAATTATTTTACCACAGGGTTGGTAAGTCATTGTCTAAGTATTTACTAAACTGCTGGTTGTGAGTTCAACCTTCTATGTAATTGTTTTTGTTTGTTGGGTTTAGTTGGCTTTTCTGTTACTTCCCTATGTAATTTGGTGTGTTCCTACTGGAATTTCAGTATTGAGTAATTTGGAGGTGCCACGCGGCCATGAATGCAGCTGTGTCACCCACAGAGTTCAGGACCTATGGTCTGGGTCAGTGAGTCGACAAAACAGTGTCTGTGGGAGGTGGGCATGGTGCAAGGGTTTTCAGAGCTATAGGAGATGGAGGTAAGCTTCTCGCCCCTAGTCTGAGAAGACTCCAAAGTTCTCAACCTGGACACCAGGGTACCTGAAATTTTTCACTGTCTGTGTCTCTGTGGAAAGAAACAGTGAGGTAGTGGAGTTGAGCCCTTGGAGTGGCTGTAGCAGTAGGATGTGGGTGTGAATGCAGGAACATCAGCAGGGTAGGGACTCAGTCTACTCCTCTCCCAAGGGCACCCCAGAAGTTTTTGATGGAGGAACTGGTGTTCCCATGAGTTTTAGCTGCTTGTTGTCTATCTCCTTGGAGATTTATTTGTGAATCTGTAGACCAACAAGGCTGGTAGATGAGTCAACATGGCAGTAATTGTGGGAGGTCAGCCCAAATTTATGTTAAAAATGTTTTAAAACTGGAAGAGATGAAATAATTTAGACAAAGAAGAGGCAGTGTCAAGGACCATAGGCAAAAAAAAAAAACCTATGTGTTTTTCTAGGTATTACACTAAAGTGTTCAGTTAATTTTGAATTAATTTTTGTTTATCGCATTATATAGAAGTATATTATTTTAGATGCATTTGTACAGTTTTCCAATACAATTTAAGTGAAGACTTCCAGAAAATAATAATTACTGAAAGGGATAGCATAGCGGGTAGGGCGTTTGCCTTGCATGCGGCCAACCTGGGTCTTCCATCCCTCTCGGAGAGCCCAGCAAGCTACCGAGAGTATCCTGCCCACATGGCAGAGCCTGGCAGGCTGCCGTGGCATATTCGAGATGCCAATAACAGTAACAACAAGTCTCACAAGGAAGACATTACTGATGCCCGCTCAAGCAAATCAATGAACAACAGGAAACAGTGCTACAGTGCTATTGGAAGGGAAAAGGAAAGTTGGGTAAATGTATCAACTTTATAGTAAAGGATGAAAAATAGACTTTGTTGTCAATACAATGAAGACTTCACAGATGTTGATTTATAATATGACATAGTTCTATGTCATTTTACATTAATACTTTTAAAAAATAAAATGAAAGGGCAATACATGTACACAGTACAGTAGGAAGAGATAAAATTGACAAAGGACATGAAAAGACATTTTCCAAAGAGGCTTGATAAAGTTAAATGAACATATGACATCATATTTGATATCATTAATCCTTAGGAAGCACAAATTAAACCCCAGTGGGATTCACAGCAAACCTAAAGTAACAGCTGTATCACTGTATCACTGTCATCCCGTTATTTATCGATTTGCTCCAGTGAACGCCAGTAATGTCTCCTTTTGTCCTAGCCTTGTTTTATTTGATTAATTTATTTATGTTTTGCTTTTTGAGTCATACACGACAATGCACAGGGATCACTCCTGACTCTGCACTCAGGAATTGCCCCTGGTGGTGCTCTGGGGACCATATGGGATGCTGGGAATTGAACCTGGGTTGACTGCGTGCAAGGCAAACGCCCTACCTGCTGTGCTATCGCTCCAGTCCAAGCCCTGAGATTTTAGCAGCCTCTCTTTACTCATCATTCCCAATGGTGCCCCATTGGAGGCTTTTTCAGGGTCAGGGGAATGAGACCCTTCAGTGTTACTGTTTTTGGCATATTGAATATGCTATGGGGAGCTTGCCAGGCTCTGCCATACAGGCAGAATACTCTCAGTAGCTTGCCAGTTTCTCCGAGAGGGAGAACTAGACAATAAGAGGTTGCGAGACCAAGTCTCTGGATGTTGGCCATTGATGGGATTAAACAGCGCCAGGGGCAGTTTGTGGGTGTGACTGCCTAGCTACTGGAAAATGGGAGATCTGGGTGGAGGGAGCCCAGTCCCAATCCAAGCAGGCTTGGATTTTAGCCCTGGGTCCTGCACACCTGGGTTCCTCTGCCAGTTCCCTCATGCATGAGGCTCGTTCAAGCATGTAAGAGTGACCTTGAGCATGACTGTGGCTGGTTCCAGAGGTCTTCAGCTGCCGGGGCTCTGCTCAGGACTGGTAGGGATCTCAACCCCTCCCCTGCCCCAAGAGGCCCTGGTGAAGACAGCCAGGTGCAAGGGCAGGAGCACTATTATAAAGTTTGTAAAACAGTTTCTTTTTTGAGGGAAAAGTTGAAAGCATCACTTTTTTTTTAGTTTTTTTCGTTTTGGGTCACACTGGCTATACTCGGGGGTTACTCCTGGCTTTGTACTGAGGAATCACTTCTGGCGGTGCTTAGGGGACCATATGGGATGCTGGGATTCAAACCTGGGTCGGCCACATACAAGGCAAATACCCTACCCACTGTGCTATCACTCCAGCCCCTCTTCATCTCTTTAAAAGCATGAATACCTCAAGATTCTCTGTGGAGGAAACTATTTGATTGAGTTAAATAAAAGGTGATGCACGGTCAGAGTGATAGTACAGTAGGTGGCTGAGCCTTGTTCAATCCCTGTCATTCCATGTGGTTCCCCTAGGCCCACCAGAAGTGATTCTGAGCATTGAGCCAGAAGTAACCTCTGAGCATCACTGTTGTGACCAAAAATAAAAGATGAATAACTGACTTAGGAACTGAAGAGAGTACAGTGATCAGGGTGCTTGCCCTGCAGTGGGAGATCTGGATTCATTCCCTGGCACCCCATACTGTCCCTTGAGCCCAACACAAGTATCAGTCACTGAGCCAGGAGTTAGCCTGGAGAATAACAAGGTGTAGCAAAAAAAAAAAGAGAGAGAAAAGGAAAAGGAAAAAAGAATTGACTCTTAGTATAAGCAATCAAGAAATACTAAAAATCTGTAAACTAATGCCTGAAAAATTTCTGACTTCTTAATATTTGCTACTTACTCTATTACTACACAATTAGCCTTCTAATTAAATCTAGTTAAGTCTAATGAAATCTTTCACTATATCACTGTCACCCTGTTGCTCATCGATTTTCCTCGAGCGGGCACCAGTAACATCTCCATTGTGAGACTTGTTGTTACTGTTTTTGGCATATTGAATACGCCACAGGTAGCTTGCCAGGCTCTGTCGAGAAGGCAAAATACTCTCAGTAGCTTGCCAGTCTCTCTGAGAGGGGTGGAGGAATCAAACCCAGGTCAGCCACATGCAAAGTAAATGCCCTACCTGCTGTGCTATTGCTCCAGCTATATACAAACTCAAAATGACCATACAAATTCATTCAGTTATCTTGGGTTTGTTTTGTGGCCACACCTGGTGATGCTCAGTAGTTACTCTTGGCTCTGCACTCAGGAAATTACTCGTGGCAGTTTTTGGGGGACAATACGAAATACCAGGGATTGAAATACCAGGGATTGAACCTGTGTCAGCCACATATAAGGCAGGTGCCCTACCTGCTGTACTATCTTTTCAGGGCCACATTAAATTATCTTTAAATAATACTAAATTAATCCAGAAAAGTTCACCTTGCCACAACAAGGGGTCATGTTATTTTATGTTTCTGAATTAGGCAAGTAAGTTTATAACTTCTACCTGTAGGTAAACCTCAGAAACCAAAACTATAAAGACCAACTGCCAATGTATTCACTAAACCACCAAAACCTATTAGTTCAGATTTATGATTATTTGGAAATTCTCCCAATCTCATGCTCCAAATCTCAACCTTCAGTGAGTAAATATGACTGATTTTTTTAAATTTATTTATTTTTAATTAGAGAATCACCGTGAGGGTACAGTTACAGATTTATACACTTTTGTGCTTATACTTCCCTCATACAAAGTTCGGGAACCCATCCCTTCACCAGTGCCCATTCTCCACCACCCGTAAACCCAGCGTCCCTCCCACCCTCAGCAATTCCATCTCCCCCCCACCCCACCCTGCCACTGTGGCAGGGCATTCCCTTCTGTTCTCTCTCTCTATTTAGCTTCTATGGCCCGCAATAAAGGTGTTGAGTGGCCGCTGTGCTCAGTCTCTAGCCCTCATTCAGCCCGCAACTCCCTTCCCCCACATCGCCTTCGACTACAATATAGTTGGTGATCGCTTCTCTGAGTTGCCCTTTCCCCAGAACGTGAGGCCAGCCTCGAAGCCATGGAGTCAACCTCCTGGTACTTATTTCTACAGTTCTTGGGTGTTAGTCTCCCACTCTGTTATTCTATATACCATAGATGAGTGCAATCTTTCTATGTCTGTCTCTCTCTTTCTGACTCATTTCACTCAGCATGAAACTTTTCATGCCCATCCATTTAACTACAAAATTCTTGACCTCCTTTTTTCTAACAGCTGCATAGTATTCCATTGTATAGATGTACCAAAGTTTCCTCAACCAGTCATCTGTTCTAGGGCACTCAGGTTTTTTCCAGATTCTGGCTATTGTAAACAGTGCTGCGATGAACATACATGTGCAGATGTTGTTTCGATTGTACTTTTTTGCCTCTCTGGGATATATTCCCAGCAGTGGTATTGCTGGGTCAAATGGGAATTCAATATCTAATTTTTTGAGAATCATCCAAATTGTTTTCCAGAAGGGCTGAAGCAGTCGGCATTCCCACCAGCAGTGAAGAAGGGTCCCTTTCTCCCCACATCCTCTCCAACAGCGGTTGCTTTTGTTCTTTTGGATGTGTGCTAGTCTCTGTGGTGTGAGGTGGTATCTCATGGTTGTTTTGATCTGCATCTCTCTGATGATTAGTGATGTAGAGCACTTTTTCATGTGCCTTTTGGCCATTCGTATTTCTTCCTTGGTAAAGTTTCTGTTCATTTCTTCGCCCCATTTTTTGATGGGGTTGGATGTTATCTTCTTGTAGAGTTCAACCAGTGCTTTATATACCATTGATATCAACCCCTTATCTGATGGGTATTGTGTAAATATCCTTTCCCATTCTGTGGATAGTCTTTGTATTCTGGTCACTGTATCTTTTGCGGTGCAGAAGCTTTTTAGTTTAATGTAGTCCCATTTGTTGATCTCTGTTTTTACTAGATTGCTTAGTTCCGTGTCACCTTTGAAGATACCTTTATCTTCAATATCGTGGAGGGTTTTGCCGACCTTGTCTTCAATGTACCTTTTGGTTTGTGGTCTAATGTTGAGGTCTTTAATCCATTTTGATCTGACTTTTGTGCATGGTGAAATTTGACTGATTTTTAAGACCCCAAGATATAACTAGAAATCAAGTTAAAACACAGTAATTTCACCAAGGAATAATCTAAAATTAAATTAAATCTTTAAATCTAATTAAACAAAAAATAAAAGATTAAATTAACAAGTTTGTTCCCAAGAAGGAGATATATACAATTGTATCCAAACATACTACAGCTGACACCTAACACTGACCATGTCTCAGTAGGCCTTAGGATGGTAGTGAAGGAGTTCATTTTTACAGCTTCTGATAGAGGCTAGTAGTGGAGCCAGACCCAGAGGGGCTCGAGGGCTACTCCTGGCTCTGATCTCCAGGAACCATATGGCGCTGGGGAGCAAACCAGGCCCTCCCACGTGCAAAGATGCACTCTACCTATTCTCTCTCTGGCCCACAGTCTACTATTATGCTCATTGTATAACTTGTTACAGATCACTCCCCTACTTGAGCTAACTCTCACCTTTGTGAAAGTTTTTACTCCAGTCCAATAAACCAGTTTTGAAGTTCACAAAGAATAAGGAACCTTACCACTGAAAGTAGCAGTCAGCACTAGCTAAATTAGACAGTATGGAGAAATTAGTCAAATGACCTCCGAGTCCTCATGAACAAACTGTCCCTCTTTGGGTGAAAAATAAACATACCTAAGGTCCGAAGGGAGAACTGACCAAGCCCCTATTACTAATTAGCATCAAAGCCATTTCAAGTCTAGTGCTTCTTCTGTCATTCAATGATGCCACAAGGCAGGGAACATTTCATCCCTACCAAACCTCTGTACTATTTATACACACTCAAAATTAAGTCTAATAAGTGAAATTCAATCCATCAGTTTTCAACACTGCTGCATCCTCAAATGTCTTCTCCTTCATGAAGTTTTCCTAGGACCACTACTGCTTAATATTTACCGAATATCTGAGAAGCAGAACACAAAAAGCTTACAACAAGTCTTACCATGGAGACATTACTGGTGCCTGCTCGAGCAAATCGATGAACAACAGGATGACAGTGCTACAGTGCTACGGTGCAACCATTAAATATTGACAAGATAGAAATTAACTGGATTAGTGACGTCTCCATTGTGAGACTTGTTGTTACTATTTTTGGCATATTGAATATGCCACGGGTAGCTTGCTAGGCTCTGCTGTGCCGGCGGGATACTCTCAGTAGCTTGCTGAGCTCTGGAGAGCTCTTGGAAGAGGGCTGGAGGACTCAAACCTGGGTCGGCTGTATGCAAGGCAAATGCCCTACCCGCTGTGCTATTGCTCTGCCTCAAAAAATAAACTATAGATAAAATTTTTAAAATTGCTGTTTATTATTTGTCTTGCATTTTTTCAGTCACCAACATACTTATTATTATTATTTCAATAAATTTCACTAATAAAAAGTCAAAATATACTAATACTAGTGTAATGAACCGCTGTGTGGCCAAAATCCAGCATCAGTAGACACAGTCCTGCCACATGGTGAAAACAATGTTTAAGAATTTCATAATCAAGGAGGGATGCTGGGACCATTGGTGGTGGAAAATGGGCACTGGTGGAGGAATGGGTACTCAACAACTGTATAACTGAAACGCAAGCACGAAAGTTTGTAAGTCTGTAACTGTAACTCACAGTGATTCACTAATAAAAAATTTTTTTAAAAAAAGAAAAAAAAGAAATTAACTGGATTATTTTGAATATATTATTCAGGAAAAATTTGTGTCTTAAACTTAACATACAGTTAATTTTTGGTACAATGATCACATTTATGGTCATTTAAGTAGAAGAAATAAAGTTTGTCTTTACACAGTCTTCAGATAAACTTTGTAAATAAATAACAAAAAATGGGAAATCATTGCCTCAATGATTGGTGAATGCTTAAGGAAATTATGGTACATAATATGAAATGTTAAGTATCAGGCAATGGGAAGTCATGGAAATCTGCAATGGAAAATATCAAACTATTGACACCCTGCCCCCCATTGGATGCATTTTAAGGATACTATTCTTTTCAAAAGTCAATATAAAACAATTCTGTTTGCACACTTCTTGTTACATAATACTCTTTACTTTTCAAAATCATAAAGATGGGAAAAATTAATAACAGGATTTAGAGAGAACACATGCAACTTTTTTTGTATTATGGAGCAGTTTTATGTCTTGATCATGGTGTTAACTACACAAATTCAAGTGCAATAAAATGTCACAGAAGTACACATTATAGTGAAAATTGCACAAGCTCTGTGGATTTTTTCAGTATTAATTTCTTAATACAATATTATACAAGAACTATATAAGATGTTTATATTGAAGAAAATGGGTAAAAGAGGGGTATTGATTATCCTATTTTTGTAACATCTGATTTATGATTATGTCAACATAAAAATTGTTCAAAATTTTATGGAGCACACTTCTTCATTGGGAAAAACAATGCACTATAATAATATTTTCATTGATCTGCCCTTCTAAGTGCTAGTAGGTGAAATACTTAAATAAACACCTGAATCTTATGTTTGCTGCTGAATTATTAACAATTTAGTCCAGAATGGAGATAAGAATCTACAATATCACTTGTGCTGGTATGGGGAAATAAGACTAATAGTGACGCAACTCCAGTCTCCTGCAAAGGAAAGTATCAAAGGTAAACAATGAGATCATAGTGTTGATAATAAAGGTGAATCTCATAGGTGAGCTTTAGATCTAGACTGAATCCATGGGCACTGATGACAATAGAAGCCCCACATTTCCTGTGGCAGATAAGGCAAGTCATTTAAAGTCTTATAGAGAAACAGGGAAATGCTAATAATAGTCTTGTGTGTGATGGGGAGGGTAGAATCTCGTTCATACAGGGTAGAAGATATAGTGCAGCGGGTAAGGCACTTGATTTGTTCACAGCTGACCAAGGTTCAATACTGGCACCCTATATGTTCCCCTAAGCACCAGAGCTTAGAGGATCCCTGAGCCCAGAGCCAGGAGTAAGATTTGAGCTCCAATGGTGAGACCAAAAAAACAAAAAGAAAAATAATATCTCTGATGTCATTAAATAAAATCACAAATTTGAATGTTTTCCAGTACTCAATACTTCTTGGCAAGCTAGAAAGGAAGCCTAAAAATATGCATTACAAATTTTATTTTAAATTTATCTTTAAATTGAGACTTTTAGCAAATTAATCAACCAAATAATGCTTATGTGAAAAGACAATCTGAAGAATGGGAGAAATATTTTTAAAATCGTATTTCTGATAATGGTTCAGAATCAAGAATATATAAAAACTCCTTACAATCCACCACTTAAAAAAAGTCAAAATTATGGACAGTATTAGATAGATAATCCCACAGGCAGTGTGCTTGCCTTAAAGAAACTGACCCTGATTCTATCCCTAGCAAAACTTACGATTCTCCAAGCACAACATCACTAGGGGTGAGTCCCGAGAATAGCTGAGTATAACTCCAAAACAAACAAAAGAAAACAAAACTCAGGGCAAAGAATTTTAATAGACATTTCTCCAGAGACCACACACCAACACCAATAATCAAATGAAAATATATGAAACCATTAGTCTTCAGGGAAGTGTAAAGCAAGGTCATAAAATGTTGCTTTATAGGCTCTTGGGTACATATATAATGATAATAGTAAAAGAAAAATAGTTGACAAGGATGTTGATAAAATAGAATTGTGAAAATGTAGAAATGGTAATGTCACCATGGAAAGGGTTTTGAAGTTCCTCAAATAGTTAAAGACTATTAAAGGCAATGTCATCCAGAAATCCTACTCTTTCTCAAGGAAAATGAAAACATTTATTAACACAAGAATGTGTGCATGAGTGTGTATAGCAACTTTCTTAGAATCGCTGCAAAGTAGGTTATCCAATTGTTCATCAACTAAGAGGGAATAAACAAAATAGTGTTATGTGTTCTTATGAAGATGTAGTATTTATCCATAAAAGCAAATCAAGTATTGTTACATGGTGAATCTTGGTAAAATCTCACACGGAGCCTCAAAAATAAATGAAATTAATCAATACATAAAATCACAGACTGTAGAGGCACACAAACCAATCTCGGAAACACAGTGGCTGCTGGCAGAAATGCTCCTGGACTGTGAACTAAGCTACGACCCGTGCAGCCCCAGGAGGGGAAGGGTTTTTGTCCCTCGGCCTTTCCCCCTTTGTGGCAGCATGGCGACTGCCACCTTTCAGAGCCAATTGGACAGAGAGGTAGGAGCTTGCAGTGATGGGGTGCACGGGAAACCTTGAGATAGGGGAGAGGAACAAGCCCTGCTCCCCACCCAGACGAGACCCCAAGAGGCCGCCCATGAACGGCTCCTCCGCTTCTGAACGGCCATGACCCCAGAGACACACAAACCAATCAGTGAAAATCATCTGCCACACAGGCAGGGTGGGGGTGGGATGGGGGTATACTGGGGTTCTTGGTGGTGGAACATGTGCACTGGTGAAGGGATGGGTGTTTGATCATTGTATGACTGAGACTTAGACCTGAAAGCTTTGTAACTGTTCTTATGGTGATTCAATAATAAAAAAAATCACAGATTGTATGATTCTGCTTATATGAACTATCTAGAATAAAGGCACAGAAACAGAAAGGAAATTATTATTTTCAGATATGGTTGTCAGGGGAATAAATGGTTATCATAAAATTAATAGTGATATGAACAGCTACATGCAAAAAAATGGGCTTAGACCTCCATCTATCACCATGTACAAAAATCAGATCAAAATGGATTAAAGACCTCAACATCAGACCAGAATCCCTAAGGTACATTGAAGATAAGGTCGGCAAAACCCTCCACGACATTGAAGCCAAAGGTATTTCAAAGCTGACACGCCACTGGCCAAGCAAGTGAAAACAAAGATAAATAAATGGGACTATCTCAAACTAAGAAGCTTCTGCACCTCAAAAGAAACAGTGACCAAAATACAAAGACAATCTAGAGAATGGGAAAGGATATTTATGCAGTACCCATCCGATAAAGGGTAGATAACAAGGGTATACAATGCACTGGTTGGACTCCACAAGAAGAAAACTGCCAACCCAATCAAAAAATGGGGTGATGAAATGAACAGAAACTTTTCCAAAGAAGAAATCCGAATGGCTGAGAGGCACATGAGAAAATGTTCAACATCACTAATTATCAGGGAGATGTAGATCAAAACAACAACGAGATATCATCTCACACTACAGAAACTGGCCCACATCCCAAAAAACAAAAGCAACCGGTGTTGGCGTGGATGTGGGGAGAAAGGGACTCTCCTTCACTGCTGGTGGGAATGCCGACTGGTTCAACCCTTTTGGAAAACAATATGGACGATTCTCAAAAAGTTAGAAATTGAGCTCCCATTTGACCCAGCAATACCACTCCTGGGAATATATCCCGGAGAGGCAAAAAGGTATAGTAGAGATGACATTTGCATTTCCATGTTCATTGCCGCTCTGTCTACAATAGCCACAATATGGAAAAAACCAGAGTGCCCGAAAACAGATGATTGGCTAAAGAAACTCTGGTACATTTACACAATGGAATACTACGTAGCTGTCAGAAAACATGAAGTCATGAAATTTGCATATAAGTGGATCAACATGGAAAGTATCATGCTGAGTGAAATGAGTCAGAAAGAAAGAGACAGACATAGAAAGATCGCACTCATATGTGGAATATAAAGTAGCTGAGAGGTACAAGCTTACAATGTTGCGATTCCTGGCAGACATTTCTCTGGATTAATTACTAGATACTAAAATACAGAAATCCAAAACTATGCTGCTGCTAGTGCAGCCTCCTGACTTCATATCTCTTCATTCTCAGCAATGGAAAACAAATTACCAAATGCTTTCTTTTCAGCAGATCGACTTTAGGGGGGTAAAACTCCAAATCAGTAATAGTGAATTTTTTTTGTTTAAATATTGAATGTAATCAAAGTAAAGTGAAAGTAAAGTGAAATTTACCAGTTACACATGCGGGGTGGGGGGCTGGGGAGGTGGGGGGAAGGGGGGAGGTATATCGTGATTCTTAGTGGTGGAATATGTGCACTGGTGAAGGGATGGGTGTTTGAGCATTGTATAACTGAGACTTTAACCTGAACGCTTTGTAACTTTCCACATGGTGAATTAATTAAAGAATTTAAAAAATAAATAAATAAAATAAAATAAAATAACAGTGATATCCTAATATACAAAATCTGTGATTTTGTATATTAAATTTAAATAGGTTAAGCCTAAATTATGTAAATTTCATATAAAATAAGGAAATAGAGGGTTTCCTTTGTTAAGATAAAATTCGCATTAAGGATAAATAAAGGCATTAGTGAATAGCTAAGTCAGTTATGAACATCCTTGTCTTTCTGAAATCAATAAAGGGGAAAATGGGACATTTTAAATATCTTTTTCTTAGCTGATGCTTTGTCAAGCTATGCTTTTCTAAAAAACATAGTTCTTAATTATTTCATGGCTTCTTCACTCAAGAGATTTTTTAAAGTCTTTTATTTCTCTGCTGCAAAGTCCCAGTTTTCTAGTAGAGAAACTTTGCCAGCAGGTAGGCAGCAGACCATGAAAACCAAAAAAGTTAATTCGGCTTTTAACTGTTTTCATTAAAATTGCAATAACAGATATTTAAGTTGACTTATATCTTGGATAAATTTGGACTGCCACCTTCCACCATTCTTCTGAGCTTTAGCCAATGTTGTAGAGATTACAGCTGCAGTTAGAAAGAGTCTTGCCTTATTACTAATTAAAACTTGAATAAACCAGGTTCTTTGCAAGAATTAGCTCATACTGGCAACTCCACCAGAGAGACCATGAAATAAAAGCACCAACCCTGAGTCATGGTGATTTTCTTGTTCTTCTCTCTGAATGTGAGTACTCTTGGGCTGCAATAGGTTTGCATGTCATGTAAGAGCCATTCACTCATATTGTTGAAAAGACACCTATGGGTTCAGTGCACCTCTGGCAATTATAGCATGAGTAAGTCATGGCCACAAAATGTATAGCACAGTGACTGCAATTACTATGAATGTGTTAATTAGAAGTTATTAATTGAATCTGTATTAGTCAGAAGCTTCTGAGATTAACTCCTTTCTGATTTGTTTTTGGGCAACACCTGGTGCTCAAGGCTGACTCCTGACTCTGTGCTCAGGGATCACTCCTGGCAGGATTTGGGTGATCATATGAGCTGTTGGGGGGAGAACCCAGGCCAGCCATATGCAAGTCAAGCACATTTCCATCTGTACTATCACTCCAGCCAAGAAGATTAACTCTTAAAAAGGCTCATCACATAAATAAGTGTATGTGTAATGACAATATTAACTGGACTTATTATGGTGTTTATTTATTTATTTATTTATTTCATTGAATCACCATGTGAAAAGTTACAAAGTTCTCAGGCTTATGTCTCAGTTATACAATGTTCAAACACCCATCCCTTCATCAGTGCCCATATTCCACCACCCAAAACCCCAGTATGCCTCCCACTCCCACCCCCACCCCCGCCTGGGTAACTGATAAATTTCACTCTTCTCTTTACCTTGAGTACATTCCATATTTCAACACAAAACTCACTATTGTTGTTGGAGTTTCAACACAGACTCACTATTTTTGTTGGAATTTATCCCCCAAGAATACAGCCCTATTGACAAGGAAATATTTGATATTGAGTTTTCCACTGATGAAAATGAAGAGATAAAAAGGCTACCGCGGCCGCGCGGTTTACAATTTCTATATTTTAGTAATTAAATCCAGGGAGATTAAAGTTGGAAATTGAATCATTTCCCTTCCTGGAGCAGCATGGAGCAAAAGCTTAGTTCACAGTCCGCATACATGGTTGCAAGCACTCGCCGGAACCCAAGTCTTATAGCTGCCTCTGGTTCCTGCTCGTTCGGCATTCACGCGGCTGTGCAGAGGCATCATGGTGTTTATTTTTTAATATAAACAAAAATCAGATCATAATGCTGCACAGAGAAACCAATTCTTTCTCAACTCTCCCTCACAAAAGAATGTTATTAGAAGAATTTTTTTATAATCCGTATTATTGTAACTCAAGATAGAAAAATGAGAAATCATAGGGATAATCTCCAAATTTGAGCAAAAGCAAGAATGGACAAAGAAACCAATGTCAAACAGTCTCTATGTATGTTGCATCAGGGAGCCTAAACAATTTTTCTAGCAGAGTAAAATCTTTTATATATGTATATGTGTATAATACATACATATTAATGCTTTTAGGTATGTGGTTAATAGATTTTAGCAATATTTTATATAAATAAAACTTGGGGCTGCTAGAGAGATAGTATAGTGAGTAGGGTGCTTGCCATTTCTGTGGCTGACCTGGCTTCAGTCCTTGGTATCATTATAGTCCCCCAAGCCCACTGAAGTGATCCCTTTGCACAGAGCCAGAAGTAGTAAGCCCTGGGCACTTCTGGTGTGGCCCCCAAACAAAAAAAATATTTAAAAATGTATGACTATTATAAAATTATAAGAAAGATAAACAATAAAACACAGTTGTCATCAAACATATGCCATTAAAAACATAGTGGATTAATTAAAAATCAAGAGGATAGAAGACAGAGAGAAACCTTTACCCAAGTTTTACAAAACTCTACTCCGAGTCTCAGAAAAACTAGCAGATACTTCTATTAAGAGTTTAGTGTCCTTTCTAAACTAACAACAGTATGATGACATTTCAAGACAGAAAAAACAAAAGCATTATCTGACCCATAGACGAGGAAATCGAAGAAGGTGCAATAATCTATAAGTTTTTTTGGTGAAGCCCCTATCGCTCCCCCCAAAAATTAATATTATACTGTTTTCCACAAATGATGTTGTGATAACTGAGAATAAACACTTTCTTAAAGAAGCTAAATTTCCTTTTACAGTTTGCAAAATGGACTAAACTAATAGTGTAAGTCCCTGGATCTTGGGGCTGGAGAGATGGATCAGCGAGTAGGTGCTTCACTGGCATAAGGCTGACTCTGGTTCAATCCCTAGCATCCCATATTGATCTGTGAGCACTGAAAGGAGTGATCCAGAGACAGAATCAGGAGTAGGCCTCAATCAGTCCCAAGTATGGCCCGCCAAAATTTAAAAAAAAAATCGGGTTTTACATTAGATGAATGATTTTTAGATAAGAGACCCAAGAATCTACACAGAAAAAATAAAATTAATGTAAGAAGTGAATCCTGACCACAGTTGGGTGTGACTTCAAAATAAAATCCAAAAATTCTTTTAAAAATTCAAATATAAACTTCAAACAACAAACAAGTGTTTGCATCACACTTCTGATATAACATTTTAATATATGATCTATAAATAACTCAGTATGACAAAAGAAAGACATCCCATTTTAAAAAATTGAATGAAAGATCTCAATATGTACTTAAACAGAAAAAAATATATGGCAAATAAGTACATGATAAAATTCTTAATGCATATCATTAGGAAATTGAAAATTAGTACCTGAATGATCTTCCACTACCTTATATTTATTCACAAAACACGAATCACGAAATCCCGTTGATCATCAAATTTCTCAAGAGGTCTCAGTAACATCTCCATTTGTCCTATCCCTGAGATTTTAGAAGCCTCTCTCTACTCAGCCTTCTGAACGATGCTGCATTGGCGGCTCTTTCAGAGTCAGGGGAATGAGATCCAGCTTGTTACTGGCATTGGCACATGGATACACCATGGGAAGCTTGCGAGGCTCTTCCATGTGGGCAGGAAACTTTTATTTATTACTTATATTCATTAGAAAGATTAAACCTGAAGAAAAATCTAATGATACTAAAGCAGTAAAGAACCCTGCGCAGAGCATAGAAACTTTCATTAATTGCTCTTAGGAATACAAGATGATTCAGTGAGTTAGAAAATGGTTTAGCAGTCTTTTACAAGTTAAATGTATACTTAACCATATAATCTAGTAACTGAACTTCTAGAGCATTAGCTCAAGCAATTTAAAATCTTAAATTAATGCAAAACTTAGTTTTCCATATTTATGGAAGTTATTTGAAATATTTTAGAAACGAGGTCTTTCAAACAGGGAATTGATAAAAGAGTTGCAGTTATGAATTTTAAAAATCACAATATTGATTTTTGCAACAATATAGATGAAACTTTAACAATGTGAAATAAATTACACATAAGAAACATTGTGTTATTCAATTCATATGGTATTTGGGGAATAGAAAATTTTTGGTATGGAAAACATTATCTTTTACTATTGCTTGGAGGAGGAGAGGTTGGCTAACTACAAATGCATTATATTCATTCAGAAGCAGCAAATTTAATGTATATTTTAAAAATCAACCAAAGGATTATGGTATACCAGGACATAATTAGACCATGAAAAGTGAAACTACCAATAATACAAATATTTGGCACAAATATGTCTGAAGGAGAATGGCAAAAGAAAATTGAAGGAAGCAATATTTTAATGGGAAATTAGAGCTATGAACCAAAAATGTGTATATGCATGATAAAATCTAGTTGGCAAATATTATTTCATAGAAAGGCAAAGAAAACCAAACTAGACAAAGTAACATTGATAAAGAACAAATGTATTGCGGACTTAGGAATTGTGTAAAGCTGTGCTGTCCAGACACTTCAGAATCTATGGTCTGGGCTAATGAGTTGACAGGGCAGAGGGTCTGCGGGGTGGGTGTGCTTCCAGGACTTCTGAAGTATGGGGTTTGGGCACAGGCTGCTCACTCTGACTCCCAGGAGACACTAGAGTTCTGTCTGGGCACCAGGGTACCTACAATTATTCAGTTTGGCACTCTGCAGATAATACTAACGAGGTGGTGGGGTGGAGTGCTCCGTGTGGGCGCGGCAGGGTGTGGGTGTGGGCGCCAACGCTTCCGCAGGCAGGCGCTCCGCCCACACGCCTCCACCGGGGCTACAGCAGCGGGAACCAGGGTTTCCAGTTTTGGCTGCTTGGCTTGCATCTTCTGCAAGACTGAGTTAAGAGTCGAAGCACCACAAATTTGATGGGTAAGTAACCTAGAAGAAAACTAAAATCAACAAACAAAAGCGATCACACAGAAGGCTCAAGCAGCAACGAACCACTTAGTAAATTCTTAGACAAGGACTTAACAACTTTATGATCGAGTACAACAATTTTCACATAAAATTGATTTTATACTTATTGATTTTAATATTGGAGCTTTATTATCTAACCAATTTCAATTCTAGAATTGTATAAACAGTTGTGGCTTTTGTATCTATAGAATAAATAATTATTTTTCATTTTTTAAAAAATGAATCACCGTGAGGTAGTTACAGACTTACAAACTTCCATGCTTACATTTCAGTCATACAATTGAGCACCCATCACTCCACCAGTGCCCATTCTCCAACTGATGCAATAAGTATCCCTCCCACCACCCCCAACCACCACCACCCCTGCATCTGTGGCAGGGCATTCCCTTTTACTCTTTCTCTCCTTTTGGGTGTTGTAGTTTGCAATGCAGGCACTAAGTAGCCATTATGTTTGGTCTATAGTCTACTTTCAGCTCGCATCTCCCATCCCAAGTGGGCCTTCCAAGCATTCTTTACTTGGTGGGCCCTTCTCTATCTGAGCTGCCTTTTCCCCCAGGGTGTGAGACCAGCTTCCAAGCCGTGGTGGAGCAATCCTCCTGGTCCTTATCTCTACTATCCTTGGGTGTTAGTCTCCCATTCTGTTACTTTATAGTCCACAAATGAGTACAGTCCTTCTATGTCTGTCCCTCTATTTCTGACTCATTTCACTTAGCATAATAACTGTCCATGTTGATCCACTTAAATGCAAATTTCATGACTTCATCTTTTCTAACAGCTGCATAGTATTCCATTGTGTAGATGTACCAAAGTTTCTTTAACCAGTTGTCTGTTCTCGGGCACTTGGGTGTTTTCCAGATTCTGGCATTGTACACAGTGCTGCAATGAACATTCAAGTTCAGATGTAATTTCTACCATACATTTTTGCATCTCTGGAATATATTCCCAGAAGTGGTATTGCTGGGGAAAATGGGAGCTCAATTTCTAATTTTTTGAGAAACGTCCATACTATTTTCCAAAAGGGCTGAACCAGAGGGCATTCCCACCAGCAGTGAAGGAAAGTCCCTTACTCCCCACATCCAAGCCAACACCAGTTGCTTTTGTTCTTTTGGATGTGGGCCAATCTCTGTGGTGTGAGATGATATCTCATTATTGTTTTGATCTGCATCTCCCTGATGATTAGTGATGAAGAGCATTTTTCCATATGCCTTTTGGCCATTTGGATTTCTTCTTTGAGAGAGTTTCTGTTCATTTCATGGCCCCATTTTCTGATGGGGTTGGATGTTTTCTTCTTGTAGAGTTCAACCATTGCCTTGTATACCCTTGATATCAACACCTTATCAGATTGATATTTGGTGAATATCCTTTCCCATTCTGTAGACTATCTTTGTATTTGGGTCATTGTTTATTTTGAGGTGCAGAAGCTTCTTAGTTTAAGATAGCACATTTGTTTATCTCTGTTTCCACTTGCTTCATCATTTGTGTTTTATCCTTCAAGAATGGCCAAAAGGCACATGAAAAAATGCTCTTCATGACTAATCATCAGGGAGATGCAGATCAAAACAACAATGAAATATCATCTTACACCACAGAGACTGGCCCACGTTCAAAAGAACTAAAGCAACGGTGTTGATGTGGATGGGAGTAGAAGGAGACTCTCCTTCATTGCTGGTGGGAACATTGACTGGTCCAGTCTTTTTGTAAAACTATAAGAATGCTTCTCAAAAAAACTAGAAATTGAGCTTCCATAAGACCCAGCAACACCACTTCTAGAAATATATCACAGAGATTAAAAAAATACAGTAGAAATGACACCTGCACTAGTATGTTTATGGCAGCACTATTAACAATAGACAGAATCTGAAAAAATCCTGAGTGCCTGAGAAAAGATGACTGGTTACGGAAATTTTGGTACAGCTATACAATGGAATACTATGCAGCTGTTAGAAAGGATGAAATAATACAATTTGCATATAAATGGATCAACATGGAGTATCATGCGAAGTGAAATGAGTCAGAAAGAGAGGGAGAGACACAGAATCACTGCACCCATTTGTGGAATATAAAATTACAGAATGGGAGAGTAACATCCAAGGATAATAGAGATAAAGGCCAGGAAGATCTCTCCATAGCTTGGAAGCAGACCATACATGCTGGGTGAGAAAAGGCTGCTGGGGTAGAGCAGGGATCACTAAGTAAATGACGGTTGAAAGTCTCGCTGAAAGTCTACTTTCAGCACGCATAATGGCCAGTTACTACCTGTAATGCAAAACAAAACAGCCAAAAAAAGAGAAAGAGAGTAAAAGGAGATGTTCCTGCCATAGAAGCTGAAGGAGAGGTGGGGTGGAGTGGGAGTGGTAGGAGGGATACTTGGAGCATTGGTGGAGGAGATTGGGCACTGGTGGAGGCACTTGATTTTTGTATGACTGAAATGTAATTATGACTGTTTGTAAGTCTGTAGTTGTATCTCACAATGATTCATTAAAAAATTTTAAAAAAACAATTTTTTATTGTAGTGTCTTAGTAGGCATCTTTAACAATCAATACTTAGGAAAATGATAAAGAGATAGCACAATGGACAATATCCTTGTTATACAAGTTGCTGACCCAGATTCAACCCCCAGAACCACATATAGTCAGTTCCCTTGAGCACTTGCCCAAATACACTCTCAGCACAGCCAGGTGCAGCTTCAAAACCAACCCCCAAAAATTATCTTTTTAGTGAAATAAAAATGAATGGAACCTAATGATCCCTTGGAGCATATTAGTGGGTCTCAATTTCGTGACACATGTTTTTAAGTACAAAAACAAAGGATTTTAGATTTAAACAATGTTGGAAACTGAAAAATGTAGGAGGGAGGGAGGGAAAGATAGAGGGAGAAGGAAGGAAGGAAGGAAGGAAGGAAGGAAGGAAGGAAGGAAGGAAGGAAGGAAGGAAGGAAGGAAGGAAGGAAGGAAGGAAGGAAGGAGAGAGGGAAGGAGAAAGAGGCAGGGAGGGACGTAGGGAGAGAGAGTCAGAGAGGCAGGAAGGATGGGAGGGAGGGAGGAATGATCGATAAAGCTGAGACAACCATACTTATATCAGACCAAATAGTATTCAATCTCAAGAAAGTAAATAGAGATAGTAGTACCTAGAGATAGGACAGACAATATATATTGGTTTGGAAATACTAGGTCACAAAGTACTAACTCTTAGCAATCTATATGCACAATATGAAGGATCAGGAAATTTTTTAAGCTTCTATTCAGCGACTTAAAGAAACTCATTGAAATAAACACAATATCATTAGCCTAAAACAGGCCACATTCGCCATCGAACATCAGCTAAACCAGTAAGGGTATCAGTAAACAAACAGAAGTTCTAAATGAGAAAAATGGAAGAATTGGAAGGAATTGATTTTTTGATTCTCCATCCTCCAAACTTAATACACATTCTTCTTTATTCCAAGGACATGGTGGAACATTCTGCAGAAAAGTTCACATACTAGGGCATCAACAAACATATATAAATTTACAAATATAGAATTCATACCAGACATCCTATCAGACTACAATTTCAAGACAATAGAAGTTATCCATAATTAAAGATCTGGAAAGACTTCAATACTTGGAAGTTGAAAAATAAAACTGTTCAATAAAAACAGGATCAAAGAGGAAAACTGGTCGATCGTGCTGACCATATCCACACAGTGACCAAGCTCATTGAAGTTTTGCAAGAGTTCAAGACGCTGCTCTGTCTAATGTTCACTGATTTAAAGAAGGCCTTCAATTCTGTTAAGACTGAAACAGTCATCGAAGCCCTAGCCAAACAGGGTGTTCAAACTCAGTACATCAAGATCCTCCTCGAGCTGTATTATGGATTCACCACCAGAATCTCACCATTCTACAAGGAAGTGATCATTGACATAGTAAAGACAGGGGTGAGGCAGGGTGATACCATTTCACCAAAACTCTTCAGTGCCACCCTCGAGAATGTCATGCGACGACTGGAATGGGAAGGAATGGGAGTGAAGATAGATGGTCAGCAACTACACCACCTCTTCTTCGCTGATCACGTCGTTCTACTAACGCCAAACATTAGCCAAGCAGCACAAATGCTGGTCAACTTTGACCGCGAGTGTGGAAACATCAGATTGCAGCTGAATCTCAGCAAAACAACGTTCATGAAAAACGAACTGATGTTCCATTGGCTCTCAATGGAACAAACATCTCCGAATGCAGCAGCTATGTGTACCTGGGTCAAGAAATCAATATGAGGAGTGACTTGGAGGCAGAACTGCACAGGAGGAAGAGAGCAGCATGGAATGCCTTCAAGATCATTGAAGATGTTGTTAAGAGGATGAAGAACCTCTGGTTCTGGGAACATCTTTTTGATTCCACCGTTCTTCTTGCACAGAGACCTGCACATACGCCTCAGAGACCTGGGCCCTACAAAAACAGCATGAGAACATATTCAGGTATCCCAAAGAGGAATAGAAAGAACTATGCTTGGAGTATCACGTTTCACTCAAGTGAAAGAAGGAATCCTGAGTTCCACCTCAGTCAATGGTCAAGAATCAGGGACAATGTCTCATTTGCCAAGGCGTCAAAAATCAGATGGGCTGGACACGTAATGCGATTCAGAGACAACCGCTGGACTAGAACTGTTACAGAGTGGATTCCACAGGACATCAAAAGATAGCATGGCCGCCCACCAACGAGATGGTCATACTTCTTCATCAAAACCCTGAATGAATGGTTTGAGGTTCTTCGTGTTCCTGGAGCAAGCAGATATCATTGGGCTACACTAGCACTTGACAGGTATGAATGGAAACGTTACTGGCTCCCACTCGAGCAAATTGAAGATCAACGGGATGACAAGTGATAAAAGTGAAAGAGGAAATTAAGAAATAAATGCAAACATTCCTTGAAACTGTGAGAATAATGTATCAGAATCCTTGGGACACAACAAAAGCTACAATCTGGAGGAAATTCATAGCAATATGAACCTGAAATAGGAGAGAAGGAAAAAGTCAACATAAATAGAGATTTTAAGTACCGAAGAAGAAAAAAAACGTGAAATCCAAAACAGAAGAATGAATTTTAAAATATAGCACAGAAATCAATGAAATTAGAAATCGAGAAAACGATCAAAGATTTAATTAAACCCAAAGCTAGAAACAATACTTTTAAGTCTCTGGATATTGGGCGTTGATGGGATTACACACACCTGGGTTCCTCTGCCAGTACCTTCACGCATGAGGCTTGTCCGAACGTGTGAAGAGGGGCCTTCAGCAATGGCAGTGGCTAGATTCTGGTGGTCTTCGGCCCCCGGGAGCTCTGCTCGGGGCGGGGATGGAAGCCTGACCCCATCCCCTCTGAGGGGCCCCGGGGAAGACAGCCAGGCGTGCAGGCAAGAGACTCTCTGGCCAAAAAGAAAAAAAAAAGAGTGAATACAGTAGTGATCCTTCATAAATGACCCTGTAGGACTAACACTTTCACTCCTTCAAGCTGACAAAATGATTGACTAGTAGTGAGTCATAGTTGGGTCCTCTAGAGCTTCCGTAAACAGGCATCTGACGCGACTAAGGTCATTCTCTGTCCTCAAGCAGTTTGTTGCAGATGACTGAACTGGAACACAAAGGAAGCAGAAATCCTTTTGTTCAAGTGGTTCAAATCTGGAGGTCTCTCACACTCTCTGAGATCCTGAGGGATCGACTTCCATCTACTTTATTGACTTTTGTCAGTAGGTAGATATTAGTACCTAGAGATAGGACCGATAAAATCTATTGGTTTAGATAATAGTAGGGAAAAAAATTAATAGCTCTTAGTAATATATATGCACTATATGAAAGAGCAGGGAATTTTGCAGACTTCTATTCACAGACTTAAATACTCACTGAAATAAACACGGTATCATTAGCTTGCAAATGCCACTTTTGCTATCGAACCTCAGCTAAACCGGTTAGGGTAACAGTCAAAAATCAGAAGCTCTAAATGAAAATACTGGAAGAATTGAAATTAATTGATTCTCCATCCTCAACAATTAATACACATTTTTTTTTAATTCCAAGAACATGGTGGAACATTCTGCAGGAAAGATCACATGAGGGGGAATAATCAAACACATATAAGCTTACAAATATAAAATTCATACCAAACACCCTATCAGACTACAGTGCCACGACAATAAAAGTTAACCATAATTATAAGCTGTGGAAAAATTCCAATACTGGGAAGCTGAAACAAAACACTGTTAAATAACAACGAGATCAAAGAGGAAATTGTACTCATTTGTACAGACATTCCTAGAAACTAGTGAGAATGATGTATCAGAATCTATGGGACACAACAAAAGCTACACTATGGAGGAAATCCATAGCAATACGGACCTACATTAGGAAAGAAGGAAAAAGCTCAAGTCAATGTAAACACAGATTTCAAATACATAAAGAAGGAAAAAAATGAAACCCAACACTAGCAGTAGGAAAAAGATGTTTTTTGAAATAGCAAAGAAATCAATGATATAGAAATCAAGAGAGCTATGAAAGAGTTAATCGAACAATAAGCTGGTTTTCAAAGGAACATGCAAAATACACAGACATTCGAACTGGACTCCTGAAGAAACAAAAGAGAACAGTTTTTTAAAGTTTTTTTATATTTTATTTTTATTATTTTTTAATTTTTAATGACCACAAGGGTACTGTAACAAATTTATACATTTTCATACTTGAGTTTCCCTCATAAAATATTCGAGCACCCCTCCCTCTACCAGTGTCCATTCTCCAGGACCAGTGAACCCAGTATCCCTCCCACCTCCCAATCCCATTCCCTTCCCCAGCCTTTCCCCCCCTCCTGCCTCTGTGGCAGGGCATTCCCCATTCCCTTTTGTTCCAAAAGAGAACATTTTTACATAAATTGGATCAAGGACAAAAGCAGAAAAACTGCAATGGGCGCTCGAGAAATAAAAATATCACAGAGATCTCCATGAACAAGTTATTTTCAACTTGGTGAAAATAGAAGTAAAGAGATTCTAAGAATCATGCAATCTCTCAAACAATAATGCAGAGGAATAGACTCTGGATCAGTGAATGAGAAGTAAGGACATTGAAACAGTAATTAAGAATCTCCAGAAGAAAAGCCCTGGCCAGATCGGGTCAGGGGTGAATTCTACCACAATGTCAAAGGAAACTCACTGCCTTTATTCTTTCAGCTCTTCCAAAGTATTGAACAGGAACCCTTCCTAAGAGCTTGACTGAAACAAAAGTTACACTGATACCCATGAAGCTAGAAACAATACTAGCAAAGAAAATGCCTAACATCCTTGGTGAACATCCATGAAATATCCTCAGAAAAATTAGCTATTTCTGTCTTACACTTTAAATCTGCAAATTTTAAATTGTAACATAAAAGTACTTCTGGTTAAAAGTAGAGAACAGTCTAGAGCCATGGGTTTTTCCAATTTTTAAAAATTGACAAACAACGTTTTGAAGTGGATATACACGTGAAATAAAGTTAAATTATATGCAATTATGATACGATTTAATATGGAATATAATAAATAAAGTCATGTGACTGGATAACTGCCCCACAAAACACACTATGTGGGAAAGTTGAGGCCTAGAGACGGGACATTCTCAGAGAGAGGACCTGCAAAAATTTCATACAAAAATCCTGGTCAACTCTAGATTTTTCAGAGTATGAAACTGGTGAACCACAACTACAGATGGGAGAAAAAACAGGGAATGACAAGCTGTAGGTGGAATTCACAGGAAGTAACTTGGGTCTCTCTGGCAGTGAGGGATGGTTCAGCAAAGACAGGGGAGGGTGCAGGAGCTGAGGGCGGGGCTGTGACTCTCCACCTCCTCTTGCTGCAGCCACTGTTGGCTGGCAGGTGGCCTTTGTGCCAGGTCACAGGGCAGTGATGAGGGTCTGAGGCTTAAGTGGCCAAACTGAAGCCCAGCGCTCACTTGCCTAGTGGCACCTGTGCGATTCAGATGGAGAGTTTATTCTCTGCTCTGAAAAGCCTTCTTCTTGCTTGGTTTAACGTAAAACTCAGCAACTGTGTGATTACCGCAGTCCTTTTCATCCTTTGTGTTGTGACCACCTTGTTTGCAATATGGCCTGTCATCCACAGGAATCCATACCTACCACCTAGGAAGATCAATGAGGTAAGAAACCACACGCAACCAGGTAAATGAGTTTATATCTTTTCTTATTTTTTCTCTTTAATTTCTGCTTTTTAAAACAAGTGGAGATAGTTTTGAGATGGGTAAGTTTAGAACAGCTGTTCCCAGGAAAGAATAAACTAGATCCCCCCGGGGAAAAGTCAGCCTAGGCAGAGTGGGGAAAAATATAATTTAAATATATAGCTATTTCTAATTTAAACATTTAGCTACTTCTATACAAAGGTATCGCGGTGGGCGTCCAGAGGGGCTCGAGACAGTGGTCCCAAGATGAGTGAGAAGCAACGTCAGACAAGAGAACTTAGATTCAGGGTGTCTGAGGGAAGCTCAGGTCCCCAGGACCTTGGCAAGTGTCTGACCCCAGCACTTCCCCAGTCACTGATGAGAGTCCCTGAGCACAGGCCCCACAAAATAGGTCCTAGCTGACAGATCTGAGCACCCGGGTGCCTGAGAAAATACGTGTTTATTGAGGAGCAGAGCAGGGAGGGAAGGATTCCATGGGGGGCTTGTCAGAGCCTCCCCTGATGTTCTTTCTCTAGAAATAGTGAAAGGGAAGAAAACCACAGCCCCTGAGTTCATGAAGGTCCAAACTGTTCCCAGCCACTGAGGACCCGGAGCTAGTGTAGAGAGGGAGCAGTGAGGAATGAGCCCCAGAGCCTGTCTTTTCTGCCTCTCAGGGTCCAAGAAAGCCCTACAAGGGACACAGGACAAGGACCCACAAAAAGCTCAAAGGTAAGCTGCTGCCAGAGCCAGGCCCCGCGGGCACCCTCCCCTCCATCCCCTGGGGTTTGTCTCCTGATCCCCAAAAGAGGGAAGCGGCAGAGTCATCCCCCAGAAAACACAGCCCGAGGAAGTCGCCTGGACGGAACAAGGAACCTCGCCCCATTCCTGGGTTCAGGCTAAGGCCCAGAGCAGCGCGGGAACGGCACTGCCCGGTGGACGGCACGGCTGGAGTGGACACGCAGTCCTGGCCAAGGAGCTGCGACTCAGCCCCCGTGGGAACAAGTCCTTTAGCTGTCCTCACACGGCTCTCCAGGGAGAAGTGGGGTGGGGAGAAGGGGGTGTGGGATGCGGGGAGACCACTGCCCTTTTCCTTTGTCCCAACCTTTGCAAAACTATTTGTCCACCAGGGGACAATGTCCTGGAGGCAAAACGAATGTGGAAGCAGTTCTGAAGTGACCTAGCACCCTTACGATAAAGAGGCCCAGCACTAGAAGCACCACGAAGCCTTGGGCACAGACTCTTGGTGTCCGCAGTCAGATTCCCCCAAATTTCTCCCCTGGAGACAAATGTTAGGGCCATCCCGGAGGTGCCAGCTTCCCTTCACCCTGTGACCCAGTCTCCTTATTTGCAGCTATCAGCGCGTGTCTGAGGGAACTTGAGGAGGCTCGGAACCTTGCTTTACTTTTGCAAAGGTAAGGAATCTTTCTCTGTGCCCCTGTGTGCTCTCAGAATTTATGGGGAGGGGGCTGTGGACACAGGATCCCGGGACAAAGGCAGCCTGCAGCTGACCTGCAGGGAGAGGCCTGCGGACACAGTGGCTCAGCAATGGGGTAAGGACATCAGGCGCATTGTGAAGTCGTGAGGTCAGTGTGGGGCCCTGGACGGGCTGAAGGCTGCAGGCACTGCCCGCATAGCCTGCCCACATTCCGGGGCCCGTGAGGCCCTGTCTCACTCGGCTCCTTCCTTCTCCCACAGACGTTTAAGGAAGCACGCAAAAATGAAAAACCTTTCGGCTCATGACCCGCCGTGGCCAGACTCAGAGTCTGACCAAGATGCTGCAACTCTGGACTCTACACCATCTCCCTCTCCTCCTCCAGCCCGGTTCCCACCACCTCGGACCTTCACTCCCAGCCCCAGCTGCGCCACCTCCTCGACTTCCGTCCCTTTGCTCCAGAGCAACTCTAGGCCAACCTTTCCCCGGAGAGGCGTCTCGCCATCACCACCACCACCACGTCTCCCGTCTCCATTTTCAGCACCCGGGGAAACAGACAGCTTCCCTCCCCCCACCACAGCCTCCTCCTCCCTCAGCTGCACCTCGGGCCCCCCCACTCCCCAGTGGGAATCGCAGGCCCTGCCACTGGCCAGTACCCGACATGTCTCCTCGCCCAGCTCGCGTGTCCTCTGGCCAGCTCCTTCCGTCAAAACCCTCTCGGGCGTGGGCCAGGCTCAGAGTCCTGGGCCGACTCTGTCCCGGGAGGAGATGAGGCGCAAGACTCCGAACCTCCACTCCTCATCACCACCCACGTCCCAGGAGAAGCAGCTTTCCTGTGTCTCACCAGCAGCCCTGATCTGCAGAGAGCCCATGAACCCACAGGCTGAGGCTGCCCGCCTCTCTTTCCTCCACCCTGACTTCCAACAGTTGCTGGAGATGCTCATCCACAAGAAAGTGGAGCGGAGGGTCTGGAAGAGGGGAAGGAGGGAAGAGTGTTCTGATGGCCCCTTGAACTCTTGGGGCAAGGTGTTTGCGTCCCTGGGTGGTGAGCGGGACTCTACAGGTGTCCAGTCCTGGGACACGAGATGCAGATCATTGCAGCTGTTGGACCCTGGGAAGGCCGCACACCCCGACGACTGGAGAGCGTGCTTATCGCAGACATTCAGGCAGCTCTACTGGGGTCTCCCCTTTCTGCACAGTGAATCCTTAGTGGCCCCTGTGAGGTTTGCTGACCCTATGGTAAGAGGTCCATCAACAGTGTTCAACCCACGGGTCCCTCTCTCGCAGAGACAGATTCTTAAAGCAGCGCCTACTCAGGTCAACCCAGTACGTCAGGCTTTGCCTGCTGCTGCAGTCCCACCTCAGCCTCAGGTGGAAATTAGACCCCCGTGCCAGACTCAGATCCAGATGGACACTGAGGTCCGTCGCATATTCACACCGCCTGCCACACCGCCAGGAGAGTTGAACAAATCTTTCCTGACAGCAAAGAGTTCAGGGTCTTCTTTCCCAAGTGCCCTACCAAATGCGGAATGTCCCCCACCGAAGAAACTCCAAAGTGGAGGGATCTCACCACCCATGGCTACAACATCTCAGCACGTCCACAACGAAGACCCTGCTGACCTCCACCAGCCATCTGGAGACTCCCACAGAGACACTCACGGGCTCTCAAGACCAGCTGCTCTGATGGGCCAAACTGACCCGTGCACGAAAGATCGTGGGGTCAGATGCCCATGGCCAAGCTCATTAGAAAAGCAGTTGAGGCAGCATCTAGGGCACAGCGTGGGGCAGGTCCTAAGTGATGTCCTTACGGGCTCAGCCACTTTCCGACCGCAGATCATGGACTCAAAACCTACCATGTCGAGACAGGAGTCTCTGACTCTCCAGCTGGGACAGAGCCCACAGCGTGATGCCCCCAGGCCCTCAGCAGCCACTCTTCCTGGACAGAGGAGCCGGTCCCCACCTCAGGCCACCTATCGCCTAGTGAGCCAACTATGGAACCACGAGCTGACCCGGAATGATGAAGAACTGAACTCAGGAACACCGATTCCCAGGACAGGGAAGCCGAGCTGGGCTCAACCCTCACAAGACCTCAACCCTCACCAGAGAACAGGACTGCCGGAGGCCACTCTAGGCTCCCAGTTGGTGGGGGTGGGACAGGACGTGAAAATGGCCGGCATTCATGAGGTCTCCTCTCGAGAAGTCTCTCTGCAATGTGACTACGTCAGAGACATTCAAGACTATGTTCCAACTTGCGCATCCACTTCCCGTCAAAGCCTCATGAAATGTGTAGACTCCACGGGTTCTCCAGCGGAGGAGACCTGTGATGGTGCATGGGCACTCCCGGAGTGGCCTGAGACTCGGAAGGAGGCTCCACAGCCGGCGAAGGACATCGTTCTCCGGGACTGTTCGAGTGGCGCCCTCCTGCATGACAGTGCTACAGAAACGCTACTCCAAGAGTGCCAGGAGGATGCCTATCTCGCGGCAGATGTGTTGGCACTTGACGGTACAACAGCTGACCCCCACGGTGCCTCCAGAGAGGACTTGCCATTTTCCCAATTTCTGCAGTGCTTTTTCCCCTCGAACGCTAAAAGACCTAAAGACCTGCTGCCCCAGAGCAAGCCCATACCTTCCACTACCCGGAAATACGGGAGTCGCGGGCCAACCTGGACACTCAGTTCCCAAGCAGCGGCACTTAAGGCTGCCGTTGGCAACATCCTGGAGGACAAATTCACCCCTGGGAAACCAGAGCCAGCCGCCAGGTCAAACAAGTCTAAAGACAGACAGAGCAGGAGTCTCACTAGCTACCTGAGGACCCCTGGCCGAGAGCCACTGGGTCTGGTGGGGGACACTGAGCACGGCATCCCCAAGGACAACAGGTATTGCTCGAAGAAAGATTGTGTCCCAAGAGGTCATTTCACAGGGTATGAGGTGGGGACAGCATCCAATCCCCCTAGGCTCGAGTCCAAGAAGTGTGGGGCCTCAGTCCTCCATCCACACTGTGGAAGACACTCTCACCAGAGAAATGGTGCAGCCCCTCATCCAGGGTATCATCAGACTGCCATTGTCCATTCTAAGGACAGATGAACCTACATTCACTCAAGACGCTCCCCTAGCAACTAGAAGCTGCTCTATGCTAAGTATTACTCAGTACCAGAATAAACCTCATGTTGTTATGAGAGCTGTTGACCTCTCTCTGTGCCTTCCTGAGTAAGAGTACAGGGCGGGGTCCACTCTTCCTGAGTGCCTGCAGTGACTTCGAAGGGATGGGGTCACAGAGAAGTGCTCCAGGGTTTGCAGAGGCTGAAATTCCCTTTAGTCTCTGGCACACACATCACACACTGGGCTGTGGGGAGGGGGCGGGAGTGGGCGGGGACTTGCCTAAAGGTGGGAGAAGTGTGAACCCACCCCTTTCGGGAACGGATGGCCTGCACCTGAGAAGCTCCTTATCTCCCCCATGGAGGCATGGAGAACATATGGTGGGGGGTGGGGAGATGCTGAGGGCCTTGTTTCCTAGAGGAAAGAGCGGCCCTCTAGGAACTGGGGCCGGGGAGAGATGGAGCTGGCCCCATCTGACGCTAGAGATGTGGGTTCAGTTGTACCCCCCAATGGTGCAGAGTCTAAACCAGTGTTCTCATCCCTCCTATTCGGCTTTGAGGGAGAAAGACACCAGCGTCTCAGTGACTCAGTGTGCCCTCAGGGGTCTGCTCTCCTTCATCACTGAGGCCCCAGAAGCCACCTTGGTCTGGACAGCTCCACAGAGAGGCCCAGAATCCCCCCAGGATCCAGTCCCCAGGATGGGAAACCCCAGAGCAGTAGAGGTCGATGCCCATCACATGCATCTTTAACCAGCCCCATGACACTGCGGTTCCCAAGGATGGCTCCCAGGAGGGAAGTGCAGTCTGGTAAGGGTTCAGGGAGAAAGTCTCCCCTGGCTTCCGGTCTGTTAGCCCAAGACCAGTAGCAGCAGCCCCCTGGGGACAAGGTGTGTCACAGTGGGCCTGAAGTGACCCATCCCGGTGAGCTTCAGACTAGAATTGCCCTCTGCCTGTGGCTGTCATGCATTTGTGCAGGCACACACAAACACACAAACACCCACATTTTGCGCGCGCACATGCATGCATACATGCATGAATGCACATGAACACAGCAACTGCCATCCCTTCCCACCAGGTCAGGTCCTGTTCCAGGAAGTGACTGAAGCTAATGGCTATGGATGGCCTTGATTAGGTGCCCAGCAGGGCCCATCTGTGGACTGAGAGAGCAAAGTGGGCTGAGACCTCTGTGAGTCCCTGCAGTCAGGGCTGTCTTGGGCCTTCCCACAGACCTCTGACACTGAGTGTAGCCAGACTGAGCCCCACGAGGAACCCTGAGTGCCTCAACATCTGGCCATGGAACTGTCTCCTTGGGGCACAGCTTGTGAATTTTCTTCTTTCTGCCACGTCATGGCCTTTCAGCAAAAGTTTCAGACTCCATGTGTGGGGCAGGGAAATTCATGTTCCCACAGGTTTTTCTATTTTGAGCTCTGACTGTCCAGAGGATCACAAATCTCAAACTTGAGTAAAATGTTGCCAAGCTCGGGTCAGAGAAAATACTTAATTCTCTCTTAATTTACGTCACCTAGGGACGGTGTCATGTATCTTATTTCTGGGGACAAGATCTGAATCGAGAATTTCTTGCTTCGTTTGAGACCGATGACACCTTTAGGGAAGGGACCGCGGAAATGAAATGCAGCTGAAGCACTTGCAGTTCTACTCACCAACATAGGCCCCTGGGAGCCAGCACTTCAGTTTATACACAAAGGCTTCTGTCCTTGAGTGGGCTTTGTTTCTTTCTTAATAAAGATAGGCGAGCTCTTCTGTAAAGAGTTTTACGAATGACTTGTATCTGGCAACAGTCCTATTTCATCCCCGGACTCAAGGGTTAGACTGACAGATAGCTCCCACACTGAGAACAGAATCCCCAAGACAGCTGAGTATGACACCAAGAAAGTGTATGTCCCAAATTGTTGTTTTGGAAATCATGGGCTGGGGACTGTGGCCAAACCCAGTCAGCACGAGTCAAGGAAGTCAGGACCCTCAAACCACCATCCACACTGTGGACATTGTTCTCACCAGAAAAATGATGCAGCCCCTCATGTAATACATCAGCAGACTCCGTTCGTGCTTGAAAAGTCCATTGTATGGGCAGACGCAACAACTCTCACTCCTGCTACAGCAGGATTGTTAGGATATGATAGCCTAGTAAAGGACTAACAGAAGTTGCTCACATATGTGTGATGGTACTATTTAATGTCCAACTCTCTTATTTGGTATATCTGCATTTTTAAAGTGTGTCAAATATCAACACTTATACACAAAAGTATGCAATATTATCTCAAATTAAAATAATTTTATTGGCTCTAGTACCTCAGACTGAAAACATAACTTTAAATGAAATTTTTCACTTTATTTATCTCATTTTAATTTTTCCTAACTTCTTCTCAGGCCATACCAGAAAGATCTAGGGGATTTGCTGCCGCCCAGGGGTCAAAGTCAGGTTCTCACCACTTGAGTCACCCCTCCCATACTCATGATAATTTACATCGCTGCCATGTTGGAGAAAGAATGATCTAGTAATCTGCAAAATAATTTTAGACCTTTAGTCAAGACTGAGACTGATCTACATGGCACCCACTAAAGCAAACCAAATATCAACGGGATGACAAGTGTCAAGTGACAGTGTCATTTACTTTTGCTTCTCTAATCAATGTCAATGGAATCATAGCATTGAAACAACTTTGCTGACTAGATCCCGGAGTGCTTTGTGCGTTGTCTACACTTTCCTCCGTTCTTATCGGTTTTTTGAAATGTTCTGGTCTAATGCTGACACCATTGATCCAGTTCAAATTAACTTACATGTATGGTGTGAGATTCAGTTTTATATTTTTATTTGATTATATAGCTTTCCAAGCACTGCTTATTAAAGAGACTTTCTTTTCTCTACTTCCTGGGAACATCTTCTTTGAGAGTTTATCTCTCAGCTCTCAATACTACTCCATTGTCCCAACGGTCTGTCCTTACTCCAGCACCATGCAATGTGATACTGATGACTTTAAATGTCATGTCAGCAGCTGCAATGCCTCCCAATTCCTTTTTCCTCAGCATCACTGGCCAGGATGTTACAAACCCATACAAATCCTACTAGTGACTGTTATAACTCCTCAAAGAATGCTGTTGGAGATTTTATGTGGAGTGGAGTCAATCTGTTTAATATTTTAGGTAGAACGGTCATTTTGATTACCCTGACCATCCTAACATATTGATATAATACCAAATTTCATTTCATGAGGTCGTTTTTAATTTCTTTCACAAGTGACAGAGTTTTATAGTAGAGGAATATTTTTAAGTTGGTCACTAGGTACTTATGCTTTTGGACATGATTCTATTTTATTTGGTCTGGGAGCCAGAGAGACAGTCTAATGCACTGAGCTCAGGTTTTGCATGCTGATGGGGCTGGATTTGATTTCCAGCATCGTATGTTCCCCTGAAAAGACTCAGATGTGACTCCCAAGCATTGACCCTGGGGTTCCCCATGAGCAAGAATCATAAACCCTTGAAAACAGTTTCTATGGAGAAAATTTCACCCTGATATCCAACACAGACAGAGATACCACAATGAAAGAGAATTACAGGCCTATATCCCTCATGAACACAGACACAAAGATCCTAAAGATAATCCTAGCACAGAGAATTTAAGGACTCATCAAAAAGATCATCCACTGTGACCTATAGACTTTATCCCCAATGGCAATGATGGTTTAACATTTGCAAGCCAATCATCATTAGCCATCATATCAATCAAAGAAGAGATAAAAACCATATGATCATATCAATAGACTCAGAGAAGCCATATGACAAGATTCAGCACCCGTTTGTGATGAAACTCTCAGCCAAATGGGCATTGACTATATTTCCTCAATATGGTAAAAGCCATCACCACAAGACCATGGCAAGCACCAATCCCAAAGCAGTGACACTAAAAGCCTTCCCGATGAGAATGGGGACAAGACAATGTTGCCCACTCTCACCACTACTATTCAATGTAGTACTGGATGTTCTGGCCATAGGAGTTAGGCAAGACAAAGATATCAAAGGCAACCCATAGGAAAGGAAGAGTTCCTTGGGAAATACATAGAAAATCCTAAAGACTCTAGAAAAAATCTCCTAGAAACAATACATTTGTATAGTAAAATGGCAGGCTACAAAATCAACCCCCCAAAAATCAAGGTTTTCCTATACACAATTAATGAAAGAAAGAGAAGAAAGGGATTAAGAAAAATATCTCTTTCACAATATTGCCTCAGAAAATCGAGTTCCTCAGAATCAGCTTAACTAAAGAGGTGAAGGATCTATACAAAGAAAACAACAAAACACTGCTTCAAGAAATAAAAGAGGACACTAGGAAATGGAGACACATCCCGTGTAATGGATAGGGAAGATGAACATGATCAGAATGGCAATACTCTCCAACGTACTACACAGTTTGAATGAATTCTGTATCAGGATACCCATGATATTCCTTAAAGGAATACACAAAACACTCTTGAAATTCATATGGAAAAATAAAGCCCCACAGATAGCTAAAGCAATCCTTGGGCAAAAGAAGATGAGTGCCATCACCTCCCCCAACTTCAAACTGAATTATAAAGCAGGAGTAATGAAAATAGCCTGGCATTGGACTAGAAACAGACCTGCAGACCAATGGAACAGAGTTGAATATTCTGGTATTCTGTCACAGACTCTCAACTATATGATCACTTAATCTTTGATAAAGGAGCAAGAAATGTCAAGTGGAGCAAGGAAAGCCTCTTCAACAAGTGGTGCTGGGAAAAGTGGACAGATACCTGCAAAAAATGAACTCTGACCTCTGTCTAATGCCAGACACAATAGTCAGATCAAAGTGGATTAGACACCTCAATATCAGATCTGCTCCACATGTACAAGGGGGTATAGGTAGGCAGAACCCTCCACGACATTGAAGCTAAAAGCATCTTGAAGGATGAAACACCACTGACCAAGCAAGTGGAAACTAGCCTAAACAAATGGCACTACATTAACCTAAGAGCTTCTGTACCTTCAAGAAAACAGTGAGCAAAATACACAGAGCGCCCAGAAAATGGCAAAGAATATTTACCCAATACCCATCTGGTAAGAAATTAACGTCCAGGATATACAAGATATCAGTAGAATTGTTTGCTACTTGTTTAGGCTTTTTAAAATTCGATTTTAATTTTATAAAGTTGTTCACAGTAATTCATTTCAGATACTGTTCAATCACCAATCCCACCACAAACACCATAAGAGGAAAGCGTGTGAAGATTGTTGTACTTCATCCTGGAGTCATTTAAGCCCTTGTATAAGAGATTACAGACATATATATTAATGTTAAACACAAATAAATGTGTGCTACTTTTGGTACATCAGTGGGCTAGAGTACGAGAGATTGCATGGCTGCATTCATCTCCTGGACCCCAGGACATTATGTGCTGCTCTCTTCCAGGAGATTTATTTCGGGGTCTCCGGATCTTGGCCACTGATAAGATTCTATGGTGCCAGAGGCAGTTTGCAGGTGTGACTGCCAAGCTGCTGAAAACCTGGGGAGTTGAAGGGAGGAGGCCCAGTTATGGTCTGAACAGGCTTCGGGATCTCCGTCACGGGTCCCACATACCTGGGTTTTTCTTCAGGTTTCACCATAGGTGAGGTCCGTTTAAGCCTGTGGAATGCGACCTTGAGCACAGCTGTGCGTTTGGGTTCTGGATGTTTCAGCGGCTGGGGTTCTGCTGGGGCAGGGAGAGAAACTCAACCCACCCACTCCAAGTTCCCCTGGTGAAGACAGACTTACGTGGGGTCAGCACCTTCTGTGTTGATCTCTTCCGGGAGCTTTATCTCATAGTCTCTGTATGTTGGTGACTCTTTATCAGATTATGTGGCGAGAAGGCAGTTTGTGGGTGTGACTGCCAAGTGACTGGAACACTCGAGCTGTGGGGAGGAGGCCCAGTCCCGTTCTGAGTGAGCTTGGGCACCTCAGTCTTGGGTCCTGCATAACTTTACTGGGTTTTTATGCAGATGCCCCCATGACACTAGTTGAATTGTACAAGAAAAATAAAGCAACTACAACTCCATCAAAAAATGGGGAGACCTGGGAAGAAGCGGCATGGCGTCCGCCATATTATGGGACATTAAACACGTATGAACTTGGTGGTGCAGGAAAAAGAAAAAAATGTGTTTTGAACTTGAAACAGTGGGACCCTTGGGCAGTCTGGGGCCAGGGCCGATTCCTGCCCTCCCTTCTCGGACACTCGCCCCGAGTGGCCAGGCTTTTGCACGGCTGCTTTGCTGCTGAACGACCAAGATCCAGAGTCAGCTATATTACTTCTGGTCCCAGCAAGTGCTTGCAGCCATGACTCCAGACGGTGAACTAAGCTTTTGCTCCATGCTGCCCCAGGAAGGGAAATGATGCAATTTCCAACTTAAATCTCCCTGGACTTAATTACTAAAATACAGAAATCTGAAACTTTATATCTCTTCATTCTCAGTGGAAAACTAATTTCCAAATGTTTCCTTGTCAATAGGGCCATTATTTGGGGCATAAACTCCAACAAGAATAGTGAGTTCTGTGTTGAAACTTCAACAACAATAGTGAGTTTTGTGTTGAAATATGGAATATAATCAAGGTAAAGAGAAAATGAAGTGAAATTTATCAGTTACGCAGGTAGGGGTGGTTGGGGGGTGGGAGGGTGGTAGGTATACTGGATTTGTTTTTTTTGTGGTGGAATATGGGCACTGGTGAAAGGAAGGGTGTTTGAGCATTGTATAACTGAGACATAAGCCTGAGAACTTTGTAAAATTTGTAAAATTTCTCATTCTCATTCTCAGCAATGGAAAACTAATTATCAAATGCTTCCTTGGTAGTAGGGCTGTCTTTCTTGGGGGGAAACTCCAAGAAAAATAGTGAGTTTTGTGTTGAAATATGGAATGTAATCAAGGAAAAGAGAAAATGAAGTAAAATTCATCAGTTATGCAGTTGGGGGCGGGGAGCGGGGTTGGGAGGTATACTGAGGTGATTGGTGCTGGAATATGAGCACTGGTGAAGGCATGGGTATTTGAATATTGTATAACTGAGACATAAGTCTGAAAACTTTGTAAATTTGCACATGGTGATTTAATAAAAAAAAGAAAATAAATGAAATAACTCAATGAAATAAACACAATAACTTAGCCTACAGCATGCCACATTTGCGACTGAATATCAGCTAAACCAATCAGGGTATCACTCAACAAAGAGTAACTCTAAAGAAAAAATGGAAGAATTGGAATTAATTGATTGCCCACACTCAAAAATTAATACACATTCTTCTTTATTCCAAGGACATGGTAGAACATTCTTCAGAAAAGTTCATATCCTAGGACACAATCAAACATATAAATTTACAAATATAGAATTCATACCAAACATCCTATCAGATTACAATGATATGACAATAGACGGTAACCATAATTATGATATGTGGAAAAACTTCAATACTTGGATGCTGAAAAATACACTTATAAATCAAAACTTAATTTGCTCTCAAAGAGCAAATTAAGAAATATATACACAGACTCCTTGAAACTAGTGGGAATGATGTGTCAGAATCCATGGGATACAACAAAGACTACACTGTGGAGGAAGTTCATAGCAATACACACCTATATCAGGAGAGAAGGGAAAAGCTTAATTCAAACAAAACACAGATATTAATTATCTAAAGAAAGAAATGAATGCCAAAACAAGCAGACGGAAGAATGCATTTTAAAAATAGCAATGAAATCAATGATATAGAAATCAAGAGAGCTCTCCAAGAGTTCATTAGTCCATAAGCTGGTTTTTAAAGGCACAAGCGAGATGAACATTAAGTTTGGGATCCTGGAGAAAAAAAGAGAACAGTTTTAAATGCATTGGAACAAGGACGAAGGCAGAGAAACTGCAACAGGGCCTTTAGAAATTAAAAATATCACAGCGGTCTCTATGAACAAGTATACTGTAAACTTGGTGAAAATAGAAGATATGCACAGATTCTTAGAATCATGCAATCTCTCAAACGTTAATGCAGAAGAAATTGCACTAAATTCGGTGAATGAGAAGTTAGGACATTGAAAAAGAAATTATGAGTCTCCAGAAGAAGAAAAGCCCTGGTCCAGATCAGGTCACTGGTGAACTCTATCAGAGTATCAAAGGAAACTCACTGCCTTTATTCTTTCAACTCTTCCAAAGTATTGAACGGGAACCCTTCTTAAGAGCTTCTGTGAAACCAAAGTAACACTGATACCCATGAAGCTAGAAACAATACTAGAAAAGGAAATGTCTGTCAAACATCCTTGGTGAACATCCCTGAAATATCCTCAGAAAAATTAGCTATTTTTGTCTTACACTTTATATCTGCAAATTTTAAATTGTAATATAAAAGTACTTCTGGTTAAAAGTAGAGAACAGTCTAGAGCCATGGGTTTTTCCAATTTTTAAAAATTGACAAACAACGTTTTGAAGGGGATATACACGTGAAATAAAGTTAAATTATATGCAATTATGATACGATTTAATATGGAATATAATAAATAAAGTCATGTGACTGGATAACTGCCCCACAAAACACACTATGTGGGAAAGTTGAGGCCTAGAGACGGGAAATTCTCAGAGAGAGGACCCGCAAAAATTTCATACAAAAATCCTGGTCAACTCTAGATTTTTCAGAGTATGAAATTGGTGTACCACAACTACAGATGGGAGGAAAAACAGGGAATGACAAGCTGTAGGTGGAATTCACAGGAAGTAACTTGGGTCTCTCTGGCAGTGAGGGATGGTTCAGCAAAGACAGGGGAGGGTGCAGGAGCTGAGGGCGGGGCTGTGACTCTCCACCTCCTCTTGCTGCAGCCACTGTTGGCTGGCAGGTGGCCTTTGTGCCAGGTCACAGGGCAGTGATGAGGGTCTGAGGCTTAAGTGGCCAAACTGAAGCCCAGCGCTCACTTGCCTAGTGGCACCTGTGCGATTCAGATGGAGAGTTTATTCTCTGCTCTGAAAAGCCTTCTTCTTGCTTGGTTTAACGTAAAACTCAGCAACTGTGTGATTACCGCAGTCCTTTTCATCCTTTGTGTTGTGACCACCTTGTTTGCAATATGGCCTGTCATCCACAGGAATCCATACCTACCACCTAGGAAGATCAATGAGGTAAGAAAACACTGGCAACCAAGTCAATGAGTTTATATCTTTTCATATTTTTTCTCTTTAATTTCTGCTTTTTAAAACTAAGTGGAGATAGATTTGAGATGGGTAAGTTTAGAACAGCTGTTCCCAGGAAAGAAAAAACTGGATAACCCCGGGGAAAAGTCAGCCTAGGCAGAGTGGGGAAAAACATAATTTAAATATTTAGCTATTTCAAATTTAAACATTTAGCTATTTCTATACAAAGGTATCGCGGTGAGCATCCAGAGGGGCTCGAGAGCGGTCCCAAGATGAGTGAGAAGCAACGTCAGACAAGAGAACTTAGATTCAGGGTGTCTGAGGGAAGCTCAGGTCCCCAGGACCTTGGCAAGTGTCTGACCCCAGCACTCCCCCAGTCACTGATGAGAGTCCCTGAGCACGGGCCCCACAAAATAGGTCCTAGCTGACTGATCTGAGCACCCAGGTGCCTGAGAAAATACGTGTTTCTTGAGGAGCAGAGCAGGGAGGGAAGGATTCCATGGGGGGCTCATCGAGAGCCTCCCCTGATGTTCTTCTCTAGAAGTAGTGAAAGGGAAGAAAACCACAGCCCCTGCGTTCATGAAGGTTCGAATAGTTCCCAAGCACTGAGGGTCCCTAGCTAGTGTAGAGAGGGAGCAGTGAGGAATGAGCTCCAGAGCCTGTCATTTCTGCCTCTCAGGGTCCAAGAAAGCCCTGCAAGAGACACAGGACAAGGACCGACAAAAAGCTCAAAGGTAAGCTGCTGCCAGAGCCAGGCCCCGCGGGCACCCTCCCCTCCATCCCTTGGGGTTTGTCTCCTGATTCCCAAAGGAGGGAAGTGGCAGAGTCATCCCCCAGAAAACACAGCCCGAGGAAGTCTCCTGGACGGAACAAGGAACCTCGCACCATTCCTGCGTTCAGGCTAAGGCCCAGAGCAGCGCGGGAACGGCACTGCCCGGTGGACGGCATGGCTGGAGTGGACACGCAGTCCTGGCCAGGAGCTGCAACTCAGCCACCGTGGGAACAAGTCTTTAGCTGTCCTCACACTGCTCTCCAGGGAGCCGGGGGTGGGGGGTCGGGGGTGGAGAGAGGGGGGTGGGGATGGGCAGGGAGACCACTGCCCTTTCCCTTTGTCCCAACCTTTGCAAAACTCTTTGTCCTCCAGGGGACAATGTCCTGGAGGAAGAAGGAATGTGGAAGCAGTTCTGAAGTGACCAAGAACCCTCACGATAAAGAGGCCCAACACTAGCAGCACCATGAGGCCTTGGGCACAGACTCTTGGTGTCCCCAGTCAGATTCCCCCAAATTTCTCCCCTGGAGAGAAATGTTAGGGCCATCCCGGAGGTGCCAGGTTCCCTTCACCCTGTGACCCAGTCTCCTTATTTGCAGCTATCAGGGTGTGTCTGAGGGAACTTGAGGAGGCTCGGAACCTTGCTTTACTTTTGCAAAGGTAAGGAATCTTTCTCTGTGCCCCTGTGTGCTCTCAGAATTTATGGGGAGGGGGCTGTGGTCACAGGATCCCGGGACAAAGGCAGCCTGCAGCTTACCTGCAGGGAGAGGCCTGCGGACACAGTGGCTCAGCAGTGGGGTAAGGACATCAGGCGCATTGTGAAGTCCTGAGGTCAGTGTGGGGCCCTGGAGGGGCTGAAGGCTGCAGCCGCCGCCCGCATAGCCTGCCCACACCCCGGGGCCCGTGAGGCCCTGTCTCACTCGGCTCCTTCCTTCTCCCACAGACGCCTAAGGAAGCACGCAAAAATGAAAAACCTTTCGGCTAATGACCCGCCGTGGCCAGACTCAGAGTCTGACCAAGATGCTGCAACTCTGGACTCTACACCGTCTCCCTCTCCTCCTCCAGCCTGGTTCCCACCACCTCGGAGATTCACTCCCAGCCCCAGCTGCGCCACCTTCTCGACTTCTGTCCCTTTGTTCCAGAGCAACTCTAGGCCAACCTTTCCCAGGAGAGGCCTCTCGCCATCACCACCACCACCAGCACATCTCCCCTCTCCCTTCTCAGCACCCGGGGAAACAGACAGCTTCCCTCCCCCCACCACAGCCTCCTCCTCCCTCAGCTGCACCTCGGGCCCCCCCACTCCCCAGTGGGAATCGCAGGCCCTGCCACTGGCCAGCACCCGACATGTCTCCTCGCCCAGCTCGCGTGTCCTCTGGCCAGCTCCTTCCGTCAAAACCCTCTCGGGCGTGGGCCAGGCACAGAGTCCTGGGCCAACTCTGTCCCGGGAGGAGATGAGGAGCAAGACCCCGAACCTCCAGTCTTCATCACCACCCTCGTCCCAGGAGAAGCAGCTTTCCTGTGTCTCACCTGCAGCCCTGACCTGCATAGAGCCCATGAACCCACAGGCTGAGGCTGCCCGCCTCTCTTTCCTCCACCCTGACTTCCAACAGTTGCTGGAGATGCTCATCCACAAGAAAGTGGAGCGGAGGGTCTGGAAGAGGGGAAGGAGGGAAGAGTGTTCTGATGGCCCCTTGAACTCTTGGGGCAAGGTGTTTGCGACCCTGGGTGGTGAGCGGGACTCTGCAGGTGTCCAGTCCTGGGACACGAGATGCAGATCATTGCAACTGTTGGACCCTGGGAAGGCCGCACACCCCGACGACTGGAGAGCGTGCTTATCGCAGACATTCAGGCAGCTCTACTGGGGTCTCCCCTTTCTGCACAGTGAATCCTTAGTGGCCCCTGTGAGGTTTGCTGACCCTATGGTAAGAGGTCCCTCGACAGTGTTCAACCCTCGTGTCCCTCTCTCGCAGAGACAGATTCTTAAAGCAGCGCCTTCTCCTGTCAACCCAGTACGTCAGGCTTTGCCTGCTGCTGCAGTCCCACCTCAGCCTCAGGTGGAAATTAGACCCCCGTGCCAGACTCAGATCCAGATGGACACTGAGGTCCGTCGCATATTCACACCGCCTGCCACACCGCCAGGAGAGTTGAACAAATCTTTCCTGATAGCAAAGAGTTCAGGGTCTTCTTTCCCAAGTGCCCTACCAAATGCGGAATGTCCCCCACCGAAGAAACTCCAAAGTGGAGGGATCTCACCACCCATGGCTACATCTCAGCACGTCCACAACGAAGACCCTGCTGACCTCCACCAGCCATCTGGAGACTCCCACAGAGACACTCACGGGCTCTCAAGACCAGCTGCTCTGATGGGCCAAACTGACCCGTGCATGAAAGACCGTGGGGTCAGATGCCCACGGCCAAGCTCATTAGAAAAGCAGTTGAGGCAACATCTAGGGCACAGCGTGGGGCAGGTCCTAAGTGATGTCCTTACGGGCTCAGCCACTTTCCCACTGCAGATCGTGGACTCAAAACCTAGCATCTCGAGACGGGAGTCTCTGACTCTCCAGCTGGGACAGAGCCCACAGCGTGATGCCCCCAGGCCCTCAGCAGCCACTCTGCCTGGACAGAGGAGCCGGTCCCCACCTCAGGCCACCTATCGCCTAGTGAGCCAAATATGGAACCACGAGCTGACCCGGAATGATGAAGAACTGAACTCAGGAACACCGATTCCCAGGACAGGGAAGCCGAGCTGGGCTCAACCCTCACAAGACCTCAACCCTCACCAGAGAACAGGACTGCCGGAGGCCACTCTAGGCTCCCAGTTGGTAGGGGTGGGACAGGACGTGAAAATGGCCGGCATTCATGAGGTCTCCTCTCGAGAAGTCTCTCTGCAATGTGACTACGTCAGAGACATTCAAGACTATGTTCCAACTTGCGCATCCACTTCCCGTCAAAGCCTCATGAAATGTGTAGACTCCACGGGTTCTCCAGCGGAGGAGACCTGTGATGGTGCATGGGCACTCCCGGAGTGGCCTGAGACTCGGAAGGAGGCTCCACAGCCGGCGAAGGACATCGTTCTCCGGGACTGTTCGAGTGGCGCCCTCCTGCATGACAGTGCTACAGAAACGCTACTCCAAGAGTGCCAGGAGGATGCCTATCTCGCGGCAGATGTGTTGGCACTTGACGGTACAACAGCTGACCCCCACGGTGCCTCCAGAGAGGACTTGCCATTTTCCCAATTTCTGCAGTGCTTTTTCCCCTCGAACGCTAAAAGACCTAAAGACCTGCTGCCCCAGAGCAAGCCCATACCTTCCACTACCCGGAAATACGGGAGTCGCGGGCCAACCTGGACACTCAGTTCCCAAGCAGCGGCACTTAAGGCTGCCGTTGGCAACATCCTGGAGGACAAATTCACCCCTGGGAAACCAGAGCCAGCCGCCAGGTCAAACAAGTCTAAAGACAGACAGAGCAGGAGTCTCACTAGCTACCTGAGGACCCCTGGCCGAGAGCCACTGGGTCTGGTGGGGGACACTGAGCAAGGCATCCCCAAGGACGACAGGTATTGCTCGAAGAAAGATTGTGTCCCAAGAGGTCATTTCACAGGGTATGAGGTGGGGACAGCATCCAATCCCCCTAGGCTCGAGTCCAAGAAGTGTGGGGCCTCAGTCCTCCATCCACACTGTGGAAGACACTCTCACCAGAGAAATGGTGCAGCCCCTCATCCAGGGTATCATCAGACTGCCATTGTCCATTCTAAGGACAGATGAACCTACATTCACTCAAGACGCTCCCCTAGCAACTAGAAGCTGCTCTATGCTAAGTAATACTCAGTACCAGAATAAACCTCATGTTGTTATGAGAGCTGTTGACCTCTCTCTGTGCCTTCCTGAGTAAGAGTACAGGGCGGGGTCCACTCTTCCTGAGTGCCTGCAGTGACTTCGAAGGGATGGGGTCACAGAGAAGTGCTCCAGGGTTTGCAGAGGCTGAAATTCCCTTTAGTCTCTGGCACACACATCACACACTGGGCTGTGGGGAGGGGGCAGGAGTGGGCGGGGACTTGCCTAAAGGTGGGAGAAGTGTGAACCCACCCCTTTCAGGAACGGATGGCCTGCACCTGAGAAGCTCCTTATCTCCCCCATGGAGGCATGGAGAACATATGGTGGGGTGTGGGGAGATGCTGAGGGCCTTGTTTCCTAGAGGAAAGAGCGGCCCTCTAGGAACTGGGGCCGGGGAGAGATGGAGCTGGCCCCATCTGACGCTAGAGATGTGGGTTCAGTTGTACCCCCCAATGGTGCAGAGTCTAAACCAGTGTTCTCATCCCTCCTATTCGGCTTTGAGGGAGAAAGACACCAGCGTCTCAGTGACTCAGTATGCCCTCAGGGGTCTGCTCTCCTTCATCACTGAGGCCCCAGAAGCCACCTTGGTCTGGACAGCTCCACAGAGAGGCCAGAATCCCCCCAGGATCCAGTCCCCAGGATCGGAAACCCCAGAGCAGTAGAGGTCGATGCCCATCACATACATCTCTAACCAGCCCCATGACACTGCGGTTCCCAAGGATGGCTCCCAGGAGGGAAGTGCAGTCTGGTAAGGGTTCAGGGAGAAAGTCTCCCCTGGCTTCCGGTCTGTTAGCCCAAGACCAGTAGCAGCAGCCCCTTGGGGACAAGGTGTGTCACAGTGGGCCTGAAGTGACCCATCCCGGTGAGCTTCAGACTAGAATTGCCCTCTGCCTGTGGCTGTCATGCATTTGTGCAGGCACACACAAACACACAAACACCCACATTTTGCGCGCGCACATGCATGCATACATGCATGAATGCACATGAACACAGCAACTGCCATCCCTTCCCACCAGGTCAGGTCCTGTTCCAGGAAGTGACTGAAGCTAATGGCTATGGATGGCCTTGATTAGGTGCCCAGCAGGGCCCATCTGTGGACTGAGAGAGCAAAGTGGGCTGAGACCTCTGTGAGTCCCTGCAGTCAGGGCTGTCTTGGGCCTTCCCACAGACCTCTGACACTGAGTGTAGCCAGACTGAGCCCCACGAGGAACCCTGAGTGCCTCAACATCTGGCCATGGAACTGTCTCCTTGGGGCACAGCTTGTGAATTTTCTTCTTTCTGCCACGTCATGGCCTTTCAGCAAAAGTTTCAGACTCCATGTGTGGGGCAGGGAAATTCATGTTCCCACAGGTTTTTCTATTTTGAGCTCTGACTGTCCAGAGGATCACAAATCTCAAACTTGAGTAAAATGTTGCCAAGCTCGGGTCAGAGAAAATACTTAATTCTCTCTTAATTTACGTCACCTAGGGACGGTGTCATGTATCTTATTTCTGGGGACAAGATCTGAATCGAGAATTTCTTGCTTCGTTTGAGACCGATGACACCTTTAGGGAAGGGACCGCGGAAATGAAATGCAGCTGAAGCACTTGCAGTTCTACTCACCAACATAGGCCCCTGGGAGCCAGCACTTCAGTTTATACACAAAGGCTTCTGTCCTTGAGTGGGCTTTGTTTCTTTCTTAATAAAGATAGGCGAGCTCTTCTGTAAAGAGTTTTACGAATGACTTGTATCTGGCAACAGTCCTATTTCATCCCCGGACTCAAGGGTTAGACTGACAGATAGCTCCCACACTGAGAACAGAATCCCCAAGACAGCTGAGTATGACACCAAGAAAGTGTATGTCCCAAATTGTTGTTTTGGAAATCATGGGCTGGGGACTGTGGCCAAACCCAGTCAGCACGAGTCAAGGAAGTCAGGACCCTCAAACCACCATCCACACTGTGGACATTGTTCTCACCAGAAAAATGATGCAGCCCCTCATGTAATACATCAGCAGACTCCGTTCGTGCTTGAAAAGTCCATTGTATGGGCAGACGCAACAACTCTCACTCCTGCTACAGCAGGATTGTTAGGATATGATAGCCTAGTAAAGGACTAACAGAAGTTGCTCACATATGTGTGATGGTACTATTTAATGTCCAACTCTCTTATTTGGTATATCTGCATTTTTAAAGTGTGTCAAATATCAACACTTATACACAAAAGTATGCAATATTATCTCAAATTAAAATAATTTTATTGGCTCTAGTACCTCAGACTGAAAACATAACTTTAAATGAAATTTTTCACTTTATTTATCTCATTTTAATTTTTCCTAACTTCTTCTCAGGCCATACCAGAAAGATCTAGGGGATTTGCTGCCGCCCAGGGGTCAAAGTCAGGTTCTCACCACTTGAGTCACCCCTCCCATACTCATGATAATTTACATCGCTGCCATGTTGGAGAAAGAATGATCTAGTAATCTGCAAAATAATTTTAGACCTTTAGTCAAGACTGAGACTGATCTACATGGCACCCACTAAAGCAAACCAAATATCAACGGGATGACAAGTGTCAAGTGACAGTGTCATTTACTTTTGCTTCTCTAATCAATGTCAATGGAATCATAGCATTGAAACAACTTTGCTGACTAGATCCCGGAGTGCTTTGTGCGTTGTCTACACTTTCCTCCGTTCTTATCGGTTTTTTGAAATGTTCTGGTCTAATGCTGACACCATTGATCCAGTTCAAATTAACTTACATGTATGGTGTGAGATTCAGTTTTATATTTTTATTTGATTATATAGCTTTCCAAGCACTGCTTATTAAAGAGACTTTCTTTTCTCTACTTCCTGGGAACATCTTCTTTGAGAGTTTATCTCTCAGCTCTCAATACTACTCCATTGTCCCAACGGTCTGTCCTTACTCCAGCACCATGCAATGTGATACTGATGACTTTAAATGTCATGTCAGCAGCTGCAATGCCTCCCAATTCCTTTTTCCTCAGCATCACTGGCCAGGATGTTACAAACCCATACAAATCCTACTAGTGACTGTTATAACTCCTCAAAGAATGCTGTTGGAGATTTTATGTGGAGTGGAGTCAATCTGTTTAATATTTTAGGTAGAACGGTCATTTTGATTACCCTGACCATCCTAACATATTGATATAATACCAAATTTCATTTCATGAGGTCGTTTTTAATTTCTTTCACAAGTGACAGAGTTTTATAGTAGAGGAATATTTTTAAGTTGGTCACTAGGTACTTATGCTTTTGGACATGATTCTATTTTATTTGGTCTGGGAGCCAGAGAGACAGTCTAATGCACTGAGCTCAGGTTTTGCATGCTGATGGGGCTGGATTTGATTTCCAGCATCGTATGTTCCCCTGAAAAGACTCAGATGTGACTCCCAAGCATTGACCCTGGGGTTCCCCATGAGCAAGAATCATAAACCCTTGAAAACAGTTTCTATGGAGAAAATTTCACCCTGATATCCAACACAGACAGAGATACCACAATGAAAGAGAATTACAGGCCTATATCCCTCATGAACACAGACACAAAGATCCTAAAGATAATCCTAGCACAGAGAATTTAAGGACTCATCAAAAAGATCATCCACTGTGACCTATAGACTTTATCCCCAATGGCAATGATGGTTTAACATTTGCAAGCCAATCATCATTAGCCATCATATCAATCAAAGAAGAGATAAAAACCATATGATCATATCAATAGACTCAGAGAAGCCATATGACAAGATTCAGCACCCGTTTGTGATGAAACTCTCAGCCAAATGGGCATTGACTATATTTCCTCAATATGGTAAAAGCCATCACCACAAGACCATGGCAAGCACCAATCCCAAAGCAGTGACACTAAAAGCCTTCCCGATGAGAATGGGGACAAGACAATGTTGCCCACTCTCACCACTACTATTCAATGTAGTACTGGATGTTCTGGCCATAGGAGTTAGGCAAGACAAAGATATCAAAGGCAACCCATAGGAAAGGAAGAGTTCCTTGGGAAATACATAGAAAATCCTAAAGACTCTAGAAAAAATCTCCTAGAAACAATACATTTGTATAGTAAAATGGCAGGCTACAAAATCAACCCCCCAAAAATCAAGGTTTTCCTATACACAATTAATGAAAGAAAGAGAAGAAAGGGATTAAGAAAAATATCTCTTTCACAATATTGCCTCAGAAAATCGAGTTCCTCAGAATCAGCTTAACTAAAGAGGTGAAGGATCTATACAAAGAAAACAACAAAACACTGCTTCAAGAAATAAAAGAGGACACTAGGAAATGGAGACACATCCCGTGTAATGGATAGGGAAGATGAACATGATCAGAATGGCAATACTCTCCAACGTACTACACAGTTTGAATGAATTCTGTATCAGGATACCCATGATATTCCTTAAAGGAATACACAAAACACTCTTGAAATTCATATGGAAAAATAAAGCCCCACAGATAGCTAAAGCAATCCTTGGGCAAAAGAAGATGAGTGCCATCACCTCCCCCAACTTCAAACTGAATTATAAAGCAGGAGTAATGAAAATAGCCTGGCATTGGACTAGAAACAGACCTGCAGACCAATGGAACAGAGTTGAATATTCTGGTATTCTGTCACAGACTCTCAACTATATGATCACTTAATCTTTGATAAAGGAGCAAGAAATGTCAAGTGGAGCAAGGAAAGCCTCTTCAACAAGTGGTGCTGGGAAAAGTGGACAGATACCTGCAAAAAATGAACTCTGACCTCTGTCTAATGCCAGACACAATAGTCAGATCAAAGTGGATTAGACACCTCAATATCAGATCTGCTCCACATGTACAAGGGGGTATAGGTAGGCAGAACCCTCCACGACATTGAAGCTAAAAGCATCTTGAAGGATGAAACACCACTGACCAAGCAAGTGGAAACTAGCCTAAACAAATGGCACTACATTAACCTAAGAGCTTCTGTACCTTCAAGAAAACAGTGAGCAAAATACACAGAGCGCCCAGAAAATGGCAAAGAATATTTACCCAATACCCATCTGGTAAGAAATTAACGTCCAGGATATACAAGATATCAGTAGAATTGTTTGCTACTTGTTTAGGCTTTTTAAAATTCGATTTTAATTTTATAAAGTTGTTCACAGTAATTCATTTCAGATACTGTTCAATCACCAATCCCACCACAAACACCATAAGAGGAAAGCGTGTGAAGATTGTTGTACTTCATCCTGGAGTCATTTAAGCCCTTGTATAAGAGATTACAGACATATATATTAATGTTAAACACAAATAAATGTGTGCTACTTTTGGTACATCAGTGGGCTAGAGTACGAGAGATTGCATGGCTGCATTCATCTCCTGGACCCCAGGACATTATGTGCTGCTCTCTTCCAGGAGATTTATTTCGGGGTCTCCGGATCTTGGCCACTGATAAGATTCTATGGTGCCAGAGGCAGTTTGCAGGTGTGACTGCCAAGCTGCTGAAAACCTGGGGAGTTGAAGGGAGGAGGCCCAGTTATGGTCTGAACAGGCTTCGGGATCTCCGTCACGGGTCCCACATACCTGGGTTTTTCTTCAGGTTTCACCATAGGTGAGGTCCGTTTAAGCCTGTGGAATGCGACCTTGAGCACAGCTGTGCGTTTGGGTTCTGGATGTTTCAGCGGCTGGGGTTCTGCTGGGGCAGGGAGAGAAACTCAACCCACCCACTCCAAGTTCCCCTGGTGAAGACAGACTTACGTGGGGTCAGCACCTTCTGTGTTGATCTCTTCCGGGAGCTTTATCTCATAGTCTCTGTATGTTGGTGACTCTTTATCAGATTATGTGGCGAGAAGGCAGTTTGTGGGTGTGACTGCCAAGTGACTGGAACACTCGAGCTGTGGGGAGGAGGCCCAGTCCCGTTCTGAGTGAGCTTGGGCACCTCAGTCTTGGGTCCTGCATAACTTTACTGGGTTTTTATGCAGATGCCCCCATGACACTAGTTGAATTGTACAAGAAAAATAAAGCAACTACAACTCCATCAAAAAATGGGGAGACCTGGGAAGAAGCGGCATGGCGTCCGCCATATTATGGGACATTAAACACGTATGAACTTGGTGGTGCAGGAAAAAGAAAAAAATGTGTTTTGAACTTGAAACAGTGGGACCCTTGGGCAGTCTGGGGCCAGGGCCGATTCCTGCCCTCCCTTCTCGGACACTCGCCCCGAGTGGCCAGGCTTTTGCACGGCTGCTTTGCTGCTGAACGACCAAGATCCAGAGTCAGCTATATTACTTCTGGTCCCAGCAAGTGCTTGCAGCCATGACTCCAGACGGTGAACTAAGCTTTTGCTCCATGCTGCCCCAGGAAGGGAAATGATGCAATTTCCAACTTAAATCTCCCTGGACTTAATTACTAAAATACAGAAATCTGAAACTTTATATCTCTTCATTCTCAGTGGAAAACTAATTTCCAAATGTTTCCTTGTCAATAGGGCCATTATTTGGGGCATAAACTCCAACAAGAATAGTGAGTTCTGTGTTGAAACTTCAACAACAATAGTGAGTTTTGTGTTGAAATATGGAATATAATCAAGGTAAAGAGAAAATGAAGTGAAATTTATCAGTTACGCAGGTAGGGGTGGTTGGGGGGTGGGAGGGTGGTAGGTATACTGGATTTGTTTTTTTTGTGGTGGAATATGGGCACTGGTGAAAGGAAGGGTGTTTGAGCATTGTATAACTGAGACATAAGCCTGAGAACTTTGTAAAATTTGTAAAATTTCTCATTCTCATTCTCAGCAATGGAAAACTAATTATCAAATGCTTCCTTGGTAGTAGGGCTGTCTTTCTTGGGGGGAAACTCCAAGAAAAATAGTGAGTTTTGTGTTGAAATATGGAATGTAATCAAGGAAAAGAGAAAATGAAGTAAAATTCATCAGTTATGCAGTTGGGGGCGGGGAGCGGGGTTGGGAGGTATACTGAGGTGATTGGTGCTGGAATATGAGCACTGGTGAAGGCATGGGTATTTGAATATTGTATAACTGAGACATAAGTCTGAAAACTTTGTAAATTTGCACATGGTGATTTAATAAAAAAAAGAAAATAAATGAAATAACTCAATGAAATAAACACAATAACTTAGCCTACAGCATGCCACATTTGCGACTGAATATCAGCTAAACCAATCAGGGTATCACTCAACAAAGAGTAACTCTAAAGAAAAAATGGAAGAATTGGAATTAATTGATTGCCCACACTCAAAAATTAATACACATTCTTCTTTATTCCAAGGACATGGTAGAACATTCTTCAGAAAAGTTCATATCCTAGGACACAATCAAACATATAAATTTACAAATATAGAATTCATACCAAACATCCTATCAGATTACAATGATATGACAATAGACGGTAACCATAATTATGATATGTGGAAAAACTTCAATACTTGGATGCTGAAAAATACACTTATAAATCAAAACTTAATTTGCTCTCAAAGAGCAAATTAAGAAATATATACACAGACTCCTTGAAACTAGTGGGAATGATGTGTCAGAATCCATGGGATACAACAAAGACTACACTGTGGAGGAAGTTCATAGCAATACACACCTATATCAGGAGAGAAGGGAAAAGCTTAATTCAAACAAAACACAGATATTAATTATCTAAAGAAAGAAATGAATGCCAAAACAAGCAGACGGAAGAATGCATTTTAAAAATAGCAATGAAATCAATGATATAGAAATCAAGAGAGCTCTCCAAGAGTTCATTAGTCCATAAGCTGGTTTTTAAAGGCACAAGCGAGATGAACATTAAGTTTGGGATCCTGGAGAAAAAAAGAGAACAGTTTTAAATGCATTGGAACAAGGACGAAGGCAGAGAAACTGCAACAGGGCCTTTAGAAATTAAAAATATCACAGCGGTCTCTATGAACAAGTATACTGTAAACTTGGTGAAAATAGAAGATATGCACAGATTCTTAGAATCATGCAATCTCTCAAACGTTAATGCAGAAGAAATTGCACTAAATTCGGTGAATGAGAAGTTAGGACATTGAAAAAGAAATTATGAGTCTCCAGAAGAAGAAAAGCCCTGGTCCAGATCAGGTCACTGGTGAACTCTATCAGAGTATCAAAGGAAACTCACTGCCTTTATTCTTTCAACTCTTCCAAAGTATTGAACGGGAACCCTTCTTAAGAGCTTCTGTGAAACCAAAGTAACACTGATACCCATGAAGCTAGAAACAATACTAGAAAAGGAAATGTCTGTCAAACATCCTTGGTGAACATCCCTGAAATATCCTCAGAAAAATTAGCTATTTTTGTCTTACACTTTATATCTGCAAATTTTAAATTGTAATATAAAAGTACTTCTGGTTAAAAGTAGAGAACAGTCTAGAGCCATGGGTTTTTCCAATTTTTAAAAATTGACAAACAACGTTTTGAAGGGGATATACACGTGAAATAAAGTTAAATTATATGCAATTATGATACGATTTAATATGGAATATAATAAATAAAGTCATGTGACTGGATAACTGCCCCACAAAACACACTATGTGGGAAAGTTGAGGCCTAGAGACGGGAAATTCTCAGAGAGAGGACCCGCAAAAATTTCATACAAAAATCCTGGTCAACTCTAGATTTTTCAGAGTATGAAATTGGTGTACCACAACTACAGATGGGAGGAAAAACAGGGAATGACAAGCTGTAGGTGGAATTCACAGGAAGTAACTTGGGTCTCTCTGGCAGTGAGGGATGGTTCAGCAAAGACAGGGGAGGGTGCAGGAGCTGAGGGCGGGGCTGTGACTCTCCACCTCCTCTTGCTGCAGCCACTGTTGGCTGGCAGGTGGCCTTTGTGCCAGGTCACAGGGCAGTGATGAGGGTCTGAGGCTTAAGTGGCCAAACTGAAGCCCAGCGCTCACTTGCCTAGTGGCACCTGTGCGATTCAGATGGAGAGTTTATTCTCTGCTCTGAAAAGCCTTCTTCTTGCTTGGTTTAACGTAAAACTCAGCAACTGTGTGATTACCGCAGTCCTTTTCATCCTTTGTGTTGTGACCACCTTGTTTGCAATATGGCCTGTCATCCACAGGAATCCATACCTACCACCTAGGAAGATCAATGAGGTAAGAAAACACTGGCAACCAAGTCAATGAGTTTATATCTTTTCATATTTTTTCTCTTTAATTTCTGCTTTTTAAAACTAAGTGGAGATAGATTTGAGATGGGTAAGTTTAGAACAGCTGTTCCCAGGAAAGAAAAAACTGGATAACCCCGGGGAAAAGTCAGCCTAGGCAGAGTGGGGAAAAACATAATTTAAATATTTAGCTATTTCAAATTTAAACATTTAGCTATTTCTATACAAAGGTATCGCGGTGAGCATCCAGAGGGGCTCGAGAGCGGTCCCAAGATGAGTGAGAAGCAACGTCAGACAAGAGAACTTAGATTCAGGGTGTCTGAGGGAAGCTCAGGTCCCCAGGACCTTGGCAAGTGTCTGACCCCAGCACTCCCCCAGTCACTGATGAGAGTCCCTGAGCACGGGCCCCACAAAATAGGTCCTAGCTGACTGATCTGAGCACCCAGGTGCCTGAGAAAATACGTGTTTCTTGAGGAGCAGAGCAGGGAGGGAAGGATTCCATGGGGGGCTCATCGAGAGCCTCCCCTGATGTTCTTCTCTAGAAGTAGTGAAAGGGAAGAAAACCACAGCCCCTGCGTTCATGAAGGTTCGAATAGTTCCCAAGCACTGAGGGTCCCTAGCTAGTGTAGAGAGGGAGCAGTGAGGAATGAGCTCCAGAGCCTGTCATTTCTGCCTCTCAGGGTCCAAGAAAGCCCTGCAAGAGACACAGGACAAGGACCGACAAAAAGCTCAAAGGTAAGCTGCTGCCAGAGCCAGGCCCCGCGGGCACCCTCCCCTCCATCCCTTGGGGTTTGTCTCCTGATTCCCAAAGGAGGGAAGTGGCAGAGTCATCCCCCAGAAAACACAGCCCGAGGAAGTCTCCTGGACGGAACAAGGAACCTCGCACCATTCCTGCGTTCAGGCTAAGGCCCAGAGCAGCGCGGGAACGGCACTGCCCGGTGGACGGCATGGCTGGAGTGGACACGCAGTCCTGGCCAGGAGCTGCAACTCAGCCACCGTGGGAACAAGTCTTTAGCTGTCCTCACACTGCTCTCCAGGGAGCCGGGGGTGGGGGGTCGGGGGTGGAGAGAGGGGGGTGGGGATGGGCAGGGAGACCACTGCCCTTTCCCTTTGTCCCAACCTTTGCAAAACTCTTTGTCCTCCAGGGGACAATGTCCTGGAGGAAGAAGGAATGTGGAAGCAGTTCTGAAGTGACCAAGAACCCTCACGATAAAGAGGCCCAACACTAGCAGCACCATGAGGCCTTGGGCACAGACTCTTGGTGTCCCCAGTCAGATTCCCCCAAATTTCTCCCCTGGAGAGAAATGTTAGGGCCATCCCGGAGGTGCCAGGTTCCCTTCACCCTGTGACCCAGTCTCCTTATTTGCAGCTATCAGGGTGTGTCTGAGGGAACTTGAGGAGGCTCGGAACCTTGCTTTACTTTTGCAAAGGTAAGGAATCTTTCTCTGTGCCCCTGTGTGCTCTCAGAATTTATGGGGAGGGGGCTGTGGTCACAGGATCCCGGGACAAAGGCAGCCTGCAGCTTACCTGCAGGGAGAGGCCTGCGGACACAGTGGCTCAGCAGTGGGGTAAGGACATCAGGCGCATTGTGAAGTCCTGAGGTCAGTGTGGGGCCCTGGAGGGGCTGAAGGCTGCAGCCGCCGCCCGCATAGCCTGCCCACACCCCGGGGCCCGTGAGGCCCTGTCTCACTCGGCTCCTTCCTTCTCCCACAGACGCCTAAGGAAGCACGCAAAAATGAAAAACCTTTCGGCTAATGACCCGCCGTGGCCAGACTCAGAGTCTGACCAAGATGCTGCAACTCTGGACTCTACACCGTCTCCCTCTCCTCCTCCAGCCTGGTTCCCACCACCTCGGAGATTCACTCCCAGCCCCAGCTGCGCCACCTTCTCGACTTCTGTCCCTTTGTTCCAGAGCAACTCTAGGCCAACCTTTCCCAGGAGAGGCCTCTCGCCATCACCACCACCACCAGCACATCTCCCCTCTCCCTTCTCAGCACCCGGGGAAACAGACAGCTTCCCTCCCCCCACCACAGCCTCCTCCTCCCTCAGCTGCACCTCGGGCCCCCCCACTCCCCAGTGGGAATCGCAGGCCCTGCCACTGGCCAGCACCCGACATGTCTCCTCGCCCAGCTCGCGTGTCCTCTGGCCAGCTCCTTCCGTCAAAACCCTCTCGGGCGTGGGCCAGGCACAGAGTCCTGGGCCAACTCTGTCCCGGGAGGAGATGAGGAGCAAGACCCCGAACCTCCAGTCTTCATCACCACCCTCGTCCCAGGAGAAGCAGCTTTCCTGTGTCTCACCTGCAGCCCTGACCTGCATAGAGCCCATGAACCCACAGGCTGAGGCTGCCCGCCTCTCTTTCCTCCACCCTGACTTCCAACAGTTGCTGGAGATGCTCATCCACAAGAAAGTGGAGCGGAGGGTCTGGAAGAGGGGAAGGAGGGAAGAGTGTTCTGATGGCCCCTTGAACTCTTGGGGCAAGGTGTTTGCGACCCTGGGTGGTGAGCGGGACTCTGCAGGTGTCCAGTCCTGGGACACGAGATGCAGATCATTGCAACTGTTGGACCCTGGGAAGGCCGCACACCCCGACGACTGGAGAGCGTGCTTATCGCAGACATTCAGGCAGCTCTACTGGGGTCTCCCCTTTCTGCACAGTGAATCCTTAGTGGCCCCTGTGAGGTTTGCTGACCCTATGGTAAGAGGTCCCTCGACAGTGTTCAACCCTCGTGTCCCTCTCTCGCAGAGACAGATTCTTAAAGCAGCGCCTTCTCCTGTCAACCCAGTACGTCAGGCTTTGCCTGCTGCTGCAGTCCCACCTCAGCCTCAGGTGGAAATTAGACCCCCGTGCCAGACTCAGATCCAGATGGACACTGAGGTCCGTCGCATATTCACACCGCCTGCCACACCGCCAGGAGAGTTGAACAAATCTTTCCTGATAGCAAAGAGTTCAGGGTCTTCTTTCCCAAGTGCCCTACCAAATGCGGAATGTCCCCCACCGAAGAAACTCCAAAGTGGAGGGATCTCACCACCCATGGCTACATCTCAGCACGTCCACAACGAAGACCCTGCTGACCTCCACCAGCCATCTGGAGACTCCCACAGAGACACTCACGGGCTCTCAAGACCAGCTGCTCTGATGGGCCAAACTGACCCGTGCATGAAAGACCGTGGGGTCAGATGCCCACGGCCAAGCTCATTAGAAAAGCAGTTGAGGCAACATCTAGGGCACAGCGTGGGGCAGGTCCTAAGTGATGTCCTTACGGGCTCAGCCACTTTCCCACTGCAGATCGTGGACTCAAAACCTAGCATCTCGAGACGGGAGTCTCTGACTCTCCAGCTGGGACAGAGCCCACAGCGTGATGCCCCCAGGCCCTCAGCAGCCACTCTGCCTGGACAGAGGAGCCGGTCCCCACCTCAGGCCACCTATCGCCTAGTGAGCCAAATATGGAACCACGAGCTGACCCGGAATGATGAAGAACTGAACTCAGGAACACCGATTCCCAGGACAGGGAAGCCGAGCTGGGCTCAACCCTCACAAGACCTCAACCCTCACCAGAGAACAGGACTGCCGGAGGCCACTCTAGGCTCCCAGTTGGTAGGGGTGGGACAGGACGTGAAAATGGCCGGCATTCATGAGGTCTCCTCTCGAGAAGTCTCTCTGCAATGTGACTACGTCAGAGACATTCAAGACTATGTTCCAACTTGCGCATCCACTTCCCGTCAAAGCCTCATGAAATGTGTAGACTCCACGGGTTCTCCAGCGGAGGAGACCTGTGATGGTGCATGGGCACTCCCGGAGTGGCCTGAGACTCGGAAGGAGGCTCCACAGCCGGCGAAGGACATCGTTCTCCGGGACTGTTCGAGTGGCGCCCTCCTGCATGACAGTGCTACAGAAACGCTACTCCAAGAGTGCCAGGAGGATGCCTATCTCGCGGCAGATGTGTTGGCACTTGACGGTACAACAGCTGACCCCCACGGTGCCTCCAGAGAGGACTTGCCATTTTCCCAATTTCTGCAGTGCTTTTTCCCCTCGAACGCTAAAAGACCTAAAGACCTGCTGCCCCAGAGCAAGCCCATACCTTCCACTACCCGGAAATACGGGAGTCGCGGGCCAACCTGGACACTCAGTTCCCAAGCAGCGGCACTTAAGGCTGCCGTTGGCAACATCCTGGAGGACAAATTCACCCCTGGGAAACCAGAGCCAGCCGCCAGGTCAAACAAGTCTAAAGACAGACAGAGCAGGAGTCTCACTAGCTACCTGAGGACCCCTGGCCGAGAGCCACTGGGTCTGGTGGGGGACACTGAGCAAGGCATCCCCAAGGACGACAGGTATTGCTCGAAGAAAGATTGTGTCCCAAGAGGTCATTTCACAGGGTATGAGGTGGGGACAGCATCCAATCCCCCTAGGCTCGAGTCCAAGAAGTGTGGGGCCTCAGTCCTCCATCCACACTGTGGAAGACACTCTCACCAGAGAAATGGTGCAGCCCCTCATCCAGGGTATCATCAGACTGCCATTGTCCATTCTAAGGACAGATGAACCTACATTCACTCAAGACGCTCCCCTAGCAACTAGAAGCTGCTCTATGCTAAGTAATACTCAGTACCAGAATAAACCTCATGTTGTTATGAGAGCTGTTGACCTCTCTCTGTGCCTTCCTGAGTAAGAGTACAGGGCGGGGTCCACTCTTCCTGAGTGCCTGCAGTGACTTCGAAGGGATGGGGTCACAGAGAAGTGCTCCAGGGTTTGCAGAGGCTGAAATTCCCTTTAGTCTCTGGCACACACATCACACACTGGGCTGTGGGGAGGGGGCAGGAGTGGGCGGGGACTTGCCTAAAGGTGGGAGAAGTGTGAACCCACCCCTTTCAGGAACGGATGGCCTGCACCTGAGAAGCTCCTTATCTCCCCCATGGAGGCATGGAGAACATATGGTGGGGTGTGGGGAGATGCTGAGGGCCTTGTTTCCTAGAGGAAAGAGCGGCCCTCTAGGAACTGGGGCCGGGGAGAGATGGAGCTGGCCCCATCTGACGCTAGAGATGTGGGTTCAGTTGTACCCCCCAATGGTGCAGAGTCTAAACCAGTGTTCTCATCCCTCCTATTCGGCTTTGAGGGAGAAAGACACCAGCGTCTCAGTGACTCAGTATGCCCTCAGGGGTCTGCTCTCCTTCATCACTGAGGCCCCAGAAGCCACCTTGGTCTGGACAGCTCCACAGAGAGGCCAGAATCCCCCCAGGATCCAGTCCCCAGGATCGGAAACCCCAGAGCAGTAGAGGTCGATGCCCATCACATACATCTCTAACCAGCCCCATGACACTGCGGTTCCCAAGGATGGCTCCCAGGAGGGAAGTGCAGTCTGGTAAGGGTTCAGGGAGAAAGTCTCCCCTGGCTTCCGGTCTGTTAGCCCAAGACCAGTAGCAGCAGCCCCTTGGGGACAAGGTGTGTCACAGTGGGCCTGAAGTGACCCATCCCGGTGAGCTTCAGACTAGAATTGCCCTCTGCCTGTGGCTGTCATGCATTTGTGCAGGCACACACAAACACACAAACACCCACATTTTGCGCGCGCACATGCATGCATACATGCATGAATGCACATGAACACAGCAACTGCCATCCCTTCCCACCAGGTCAGGTCCTGTTCCAGGAAGTGACTGAAGCTAATGGCTATGGATGGCCTTGATTAGGTGCCCAGCAGGGCCCATCTGTGGACTGAGAGAGCAAAGTGGGCTGAGACCTCTGTGAGTCCCTGCAGTCAGGGCTGTCTTGGGCCTTCCCACAGACCTCTGACACTGAGTGTAGCCAGACTGAGCCCCACGAGGAACCCTGAGTGCCTCAACATCTGGCCATGGAACTGTCTCCTTGGGGCACAGCTTGTGAATTTTCTTCTTTCTGCCACGTCATGGCCTTTCAGCAAAAGTTTCAGACTCCATGTGTGGGGCAGGGAAATTCATGTTCCCACAGGTTTTTCTATTTTGAGCTCTGACTGTCCAGAGGATCACAAATCTCAAACTTGAGTAAAATGTTGCCAAGCTCGGGTCAGAGAAAATACTTAATTCTCTCTTAATTTACGTCACCTAGGGACGGTGTCATGTATCTTATTTCTGGGGACAAGATCTGAATCGAGAATTTCTTGCTTCGTTTGAGACCGATGACACCTTTAGGGAAGGGACCGCGGAAATGAAATGCAGCTGAAGCACTTGCAGTTCTACTCACCAACATAGGCCCCTGGGAGCCAGCACTTCAGTTTATACACAAAGGCTTCTGTCCTTGAGTGGGCTTTGTTTCTTTCTTAATAAAGATAGGCGAGCTCTTCTGTAAAGAGTTTTACGAATGACTTGTATCTGGCAACAGTCCTATTTCATCCCCGGACTCAAGGGTTAGACTGACAGATAGCTCCCACACTGAGAACAGAATCCCCAAGACAGCTGAGTATGACACCAAGAAAGTGTATGTCCCAAATTGTTGTTTTGGAAATCATGGGCTGGGGACTGTGGCCAAACCCAGTCAGCACGAGTCAAGGAAGTCAGGACCCTCAAACCACCATCCACACTGTGGACATTGTTCTCACCAGAAAAATGATGCAGCCCCTCATGTAATACATCAGCAGACTCCGTTCGTGCTTGAAAAGTCCATTGTATGGGCAGACGCAACAACTCTCACTCCTGCTACAGCAGGATTGTTAGGATATGATAGCCTAGTAAAGGACTAACAGAAGTTGCTCACATATGTGTGATGGTACTATTTAATGTCCAACTCTCTTATTTGGTATATCTGCATTTTTAAAGTGTGTCAAATATCAACACTTATACACAAAAGTATGCAATATTATCTCAAATTAAAATAATTTTATTGGCTCTAGTACCTCAGACTGAAAACATAACTTTAAATGAAATTTTTCACTTTATTTATCTCATTTTAATTTTTCCTAACTTCTTCTCAGGCCATACCAGAAAGATCTCAGGCACTTGCTGCCTCCCAGGGGTCAAAGTCAGGTTCTCACCACTTGAGTCACCCCTCCCATACTCATGATAATTTACATCGCTGCCATGTTGGAGAAAGAATGATCTAGTAATCTGCAAAATAATTTTAGACCTTTAGTCAAGACTGAGACTGATCTACATGGCACCCACTCAAGCAAACCAAATATCAACGGGATGACAAGTGTCAAGTGACAGTGTCATTTACTTTTGCTTCTCTAATCAATGTCAATGGAATCATAGCATTGAAACAACTTTGCTGACTAGATCCCGGAGTGCTTTGTGCGTTGTCTACACTTTCCTCCGTTCTTATCGGTTTTTTGAAATGTTCTGGTCTAATGCTGACACCATTGATCCAGTTCAAATTAACTTACATGTATGGTGTGAGATTCAGTTTTATATTTTTATTTGATTATATAGCTTTCCAAGCACTGCTTATTAAAGAGACTTTCTTTTCTCTACTTCCTGGGAACATCTTCTTTGAGAGTTTATCTCTCAGCTCTCAATACTACTCCATTGTCCCAAAGGTCTGTCCTTACTCCAGCACCATGCAATATGATTCTGATGACTTTAAATGTCATGTCAGCAGCTGCAATGCCTCCCAATTCCTTTTTCCTCAGCATCACTGGCCAGGATGTTACAAACCCATACAAATCCTACTAGTGACTGTTATAACTCCTCAAAGAATGCTGTTGGAGATTTTATGTGGAGTGGAGTCAATCTGTTTAATATTTTAGGTAGAACGGTCATTTTGATTACCCTGACCATCCTAACATATTGATATAATACCAAATTTCATTTCATGAGGTCATTTTTAATTTCTTTCACAAGTGACAGAGTTTTATAGTAGAAAATATTTTTAAGTTGGTCACTAGGTACTTATGCTTTTGGACATGATTCTATTTTATTTGGTCTGGGAGCCAGAGAGACAGTCTAATGCACTGAGCTCAGGTTTTGCATGCTGATGGGGCTGGATTTGATTTCCAGCATCGTATGTTCCCCTGAAAAGACTCAGATGTGACCCCCAAGCATTGACCCTGGGGTTCCCCATGAGCAAGAATCATAAACCCTTGAAAACAGTTTCTATGGAGAAAATATCACCCTGATATCCAACACAGACAGAGATACCACAATGAAAGAGTATTACAGTCCTATATACCTCATGAACACAGACACAAAGATCCTCAAGAAAATCCTAGCACAGAGAATTTAAGGACTCATCAAAAAGATCATCCACTGTGACCTATAGACTTTATCCCCAAAGGCAAGGATGGTTTAACATTTGCAAGCCAATCATCATTCACCATCATATCAATAAAAGAAGAGATAAAAACCATATGATCATATCAATAGACTCAGAGAAGGCATATGACAAGATTCAGCACCCGCTTGTGATGAAACTCTCAGCCAAATGGGCATTGACTATGTTTCCTCAATATGGTCAAAGCCATCACCACAAGCCCATGTCAAACACCAATCCCAAAGCGGTGACACTAAAAGCTTTCCCGATGAGAACGGGGACAAGACAATGTTGCCCACTCTCACCACTCCTATTCAATGTAGTACTGGACGTTCTGGCCATAGGAGTTAGGCAAGACAAAGATATCAAAGGCAACCCATAGGAAAGGAAGAGTTCCTTAGGAAATCCATAGAAAATCCTAAAGACTCTAGAAAAAATCTCCTAGAAACAATACATTTGTATAGTAAAATGGCAGGCTACTAAATCAACCCCCCAAAATCCATAGTTTTCCTATACACAAATAATGAAAGAGAAGAAAGGGATTAAGAAAAATATCTCTTTCACAATATTGCCTCAGAAAATCGAGTTCCTCAAAATCAGCTTAACTTAAGAGGTGAAGGATCTATACAAAGAAAACAACAAAACACTGTTTCAAGAAATAAAAGAGGACACTAGGAAACAGAGACACATCCCGTGTTATGGATAGGGAAGATGAACATGATCAGAATGGCAATACTCTCCAAAGTACTACACAGTTTGAATGCATCCCGTCCCAGGATACCCATGACATTCTTTAAAGGAATACACAAAACACTCTTGAAATTCATATGGAAAAATAAAGCCCCACAGATAGCTAGAGCAATCCTTGGGCAAAAGAAGATGAGTGCCATCACCTCCCCCAACTTCAAACTGAATTATAAAGCAGGAGTAATGAAAATAGCATGGCATTGGACTAGAAAGAGACCTGCAGACCAATGGAACAGAGTTGAATATTCTGGTATTCTGTCACAGACTCTCAACTATATGATCACTTAATCTTTGATAAAGGAGCAAGAAATGTCAAGTGGAGCAATGAAAGCCTCTTCAACAAGTGGTGCTGGGAAAAGTGGACAGATACCTGCAAAAAATGAACTCTGACTTCTGTCTAATGCCAGACACAACAGTCAGATCAAAGTGGATTAGACACCTCAATATCAGATCTTCTCCACATGTACAAGGGGGTATAGGTAGGCAGAACCCTCCACGACATTGAAGCTAAAAGCATCTTGAAGGATGAAACACCACTGACCAAGCAAGTGGAAACTAGCCTAAACAAATGGTACTACATTAAGCTAAGAGCTTCTGTACCTCCAAGGAAACAGTGAGCAAAATACACAGAGCGCCCAGAAAATGGCAAAGAATATTTACCCAATACCCATCTGGTAAGAAATTAACGTCCAGGATATACAAGATATCAGTAGAATTGTTTGCTACTTGTTTAGGCTTTTTAAAATTCGATTTTAATTTAATAAAGTTGTTCACAGTAGTTCATTTCAGATACTGTTCAAACACCAATCCCACCACCACCACCATTAGAGGAAAGCGTGTGAAGATTGTTGTACTTCATCCTGGAGTCATTTAAGCCCTTGTATAAGATATTACAGACATATATGTTAATGTTAAACCCAAATAAATGTGTGCTACTTTTGGTACATCAGTGGGCTAGAGTCGAGAGGTAGCATGGCTGCATTCATCTCCTGGACCCCAGGACATTCTGTGCTGCTCTCTTCCAGGAGATTTACTTTGTGGTCTCCAGATCTTGGCCACTGATAAGATTCTATGGTGCCAGAGGCAGTTTGCAGGTGTGACTGCCAAGCTGCTGGAAACCCGGGGAGTTGAAGGGAGGAGGCCCAGTTCTGGTCTGAACAGGCTTCGGGATCTCCGTCAAGGGTCCCACATACCTGGGATTTTCTTCAGGTTTCCCCATAGGTGAGGTCCGTTTAAGCCTGTGAAAAGCGACCTTGAGCACAGCTGTGCGTTTGGGTTCTGGATGTTTCAGCGGCTGGGGTTCTGCTGGGGCAGAGAGAGAAACTCAACCCACCCACTCCAAGTTCCCCTGTGAAGACAGACTTACGTGGGGTCAGCACCTTCTGTGTTGATCTCTTCCGGGAGCTTTATCTCATAGTCTCTGTATCTTGGTGACTGTTCATCAGATTATATGGCGCGAAGGCAGTTTGTGGGTGTGACTGCCAAGTGACTGGAACACCCGAGCTGTGGGGAGCAGGCCCAGTCCCGTTCTGAGCGAGCTTGGGCACCTCAGTCTTGGGCCCTGCATAACCCTACTGGGTTTTTATGCAGATGCCCCCATGACACTAGTTGAATTGTACAAGAAAAATAAAGCAACTACAACTCCATCAAAAAATGGGGAGACCTGGGAAGAAGCGGCATGGCATCTGCCATATAATGGGACATTAAACACGTATGAACTTGGTGGTGCAGAAAAAAGAAAAAAATGTGTTTTGAACTTGAAACAGCGGGACCCTTGGGCAGTCTGGGGCCGAGGCCGATTCCGGCTCTCGCTTCTCGGACACTCGCCCCCGGTGGCCAGGCTTTTGCACGGCTGCTTTGCAAGATCCAGAGTCAGCTATATTACTTCTGGTCCCAGCAAGTGCTTGTAGCCATGTCTCCAGATGGTGAACTAAGCTTTTGTTCCATGCTGCCCCAGGAAGGACAATGATGCAATTTCCAACTTAAATCTCCCTGGACTTAATTACTAAAATACAGAAATCTGAAACTGTATATCTCTTCATTCTCAGTGGAAAACTAATTTCCAAATGTTTCCTTGTCAATAGGGCCGTTATTTGGGGCATAAACTCCAACAAGAATAGTGAGTTCTGTGTTGAAACTTCAACAACAATAGTGAGTTTTGTGTTGAAATATGGAATGTAATCAAGGCAAAGAGAAAATGAAGTGAAATTTATCAGTTACGCAGATAGGAGTGGTTCGGTGGTGGGAGGGTGGTAGGTATACTGAGTTTGATTTTTTTGTGGTGGAATATGGGCACTGGTGAAAGGACGGGTGTTTGAGCATTGTATAAGTGAGACATAAGCCTGAGAACTTTGTAAAATTTCCACATGGTGATTCAAAAAAATTAATTTAAATAATAAATAAATAACTAAACAGACTTATCCAGTTGGGTTCTAAAAAAAAAATTTAAGTTCATGGTATTGTTTTTGTAATAAGCATTTTAGAGTAACCATTGTAATTTTGTTTGTTTTGTCTGCTCTCAAAGATGTTTAAAGCTCTTTTATTTCTTATTGCTTGTCATTTTCTTTTTATTTCCCCCTTTTCTTCCCTTTGGTGTTATGGTTGAGATGGTCTCACACACACAGCCTGGCACATTTTAGTTGTACTCACCAGGGGTCACATTCTTTAGTTTCCATATTACACACAGCTGGCCGTGGTGCAGCTGGAAATTGTGACAGCACGAGTTCTAGACAAGTTAGCTGCCAGGCTCAAACACTTGGCACATGTGGTGGCAGTGGGAATTAAACTCTCAGCCTTCTGCTTACAATAGGTCTTATCGACTAGCTTTGTGCTCAGTCCAGTGGTATTCAGGGGACCATATAGGGAAGGAAACCCAGGCTGGCTGTATGCAAGCCACATGCCTCACCCCTGTTTTATCTCTCTGAACCCTTTAAAGCTTTTGTGTTTGATTTTTGGGTCCTACCCCACAGTGCTCAGGGCTTACTTATGGCTCTATGTTCAGGGATCATTCTTTATGGTGCTTGGGGTGCCCTATGCAGTGCCAGAAAATGAACCTGAGTTAGGCATGTGTAAGACAATTGCCTTACCCGCTATCCTATTTCCCCAGCCCCTTTAAAACTTTCTTTGATGGATAGTACAGTGGGTAAAGTGCTTGCCTTGCATGTGGTCAACCCAGATTCGATCCCCAACACCCTATACAGTCCCCTGTGCCCTACTGTCAGGGCAAAACTGATGCCACGACAGGTGGCAGAAATGAAAAAATCAGGTAGGCCTCAGGTTCAGTTCCTGGAACTGAAAAAGATTCAGTTTCCCAGCAATATAACAGTGTATAACTAGCCAACCTGAACCCACCTGGGAAAGCTCCTTGGCTCAGCAAGTGGGCTCAATTAATCAATTCCCACAACGTCCCAGAAGTTGCTTTTTGTTAACCCTAAAAGAACGGGAAGTCTATGTAATCATAAAATTGGTACTAATACTGAAAATTATTATTTAATTGTTGCCTAGCCACTGTTATCCTAGACACTTGCCAAAACACCTTTGTCTGGTAATTAAGTAAGATTCTTTTTGAAACAATAAGTCATGTATTGCTTATGCAACCAAATCCTATGTAAACTGCTTGCGGCCTGAAGTCATGGTCACTATCAAGAGATCACTCTGTAGGTGAGATACTTGACTCAAGTAGTCCGGAATAAAACTCTTACTGCTTTTGAAAAAAAAATGGGGAGAAGAAATGAACGGAAGTTTCCTCAAACAAGAAATACAAGTGGCTCAAAGGCACATGAAAGAACACTCTGCATTGCCAATCATCAGGAGATGCAAATCAAAGCAACAAGGAGATGTCATCTCACACCACAGAGGCTGCCACACATCAAAAAAGAGCAAGAACAACCAGTTTGGGCATGGAAGTAGGGAAAAAGAGACTCTCTTTCTTTGTTAGTGCAAATACCAACTGGTCCAGTCTTTCTGGAAAACGATATGGATAATCCTTAAAAAACTAGAATTTGAGCTTCCAACGTCTGTTAATTTTTCCCAAAGGTGCAGGAAAGCACAGTAGGAATGACATCTGCACCTGAATATTCTTTGCAGTACTGCTCACAAAGGTCAGACTCCAGAAACAACCCGAGTTCCCTTGTGGCCAAGAAATCTTATTTGTTTCTGGTTTAGGAAACCTTGATACATCTGCACAATGAAATACAACTCTGTGCGGCCCAGGGATGGATCTTTCCTCTCCACCCTGTCTTTCCGCATGGAAAATGGCAGCAGCAGCAACATCCACATGGCAGGAGCCACCTTCTAAGACTCCTAAGCCACAGGTATATGGTTTTTCTTCTTGGTGCTCCTATGGAATCATGGGAAGTGGGTGTAACCAGCACACCTTCGGCCCAGATAAATCCGGAGCTGCTGAGAGCAAAACGGACCCTCTGTGCCTAAAGACTTCGATTCCAGAGACCTAACACATTGGGGTATCCAACACAGCTTCTCACAGCAATGCACTGGGACTGTGAGATGGGCTATGCAATTTCTGGCAGAATTTCCCCTGGACTTTATACAGAAATCCAAAACCAAGAGACTTAACATCTCTTAATTGTCAACAATGTGAAACGGTTCCTTTTTAGCAGTCTAACTTGGGGAGGAACTCCAAATAATGACAGTGAGTTTTTCGTTGAAATATTGAAGGTAATCAAAGTAGCAGCCATTTCTCTGGACTGTGAACTAAGCAACAGGCCCACGCCGGCAGAAAGAGGAAATATTCCTCTTTCCCGGTTGCTTCCCAATTTCGGGGTGAAACGCAGAGTGGCGTCCACCGTACTCTGAGGCGAGGGAAGTGGGATGAGGGAAAAAAAGGGGAAAGGGGAAAAAAAGAGTTATGTATTTGGAGCAACGGGTTTACATATCTCCTCATTCTCATTCTCAGCAATGGAAAACTAATTATCAAATGCTTCCTTGGTACCCTTTCCGGCTCCTCCCGATATCAACCCCGGAGGCAACTGAACCACTTTGGACACGAGCAGCGCCCCCGATATGCCCCCAAACTGTTTGCTCGGAGCTTCTGGCCCAGGCGCTGCCGGCGGGATATGGTCTTTTCTCTCTCAACTCTTTCTTTTTGAACGCATCGAGGCAATAGCCGGTTTTTAGACTATACAGCAAGCCCGGGAAAGCCGATGGTGCGGGACTTCCGGATCCGCCCTGTGCAGGCCGACATTTAAGCACAGAGCCATGTGGGGATGCTCCTTTTCGGCCCTGCGCGAGATCGACCCCGGAGGCAACTAAACCACTTTGGACATGAGCGGCACCCCCAAAATGCCTCCAAACTGTGTGCTCGGAGCTACTGGCCCAGGCACTGCCAGTGAGTGATGCAATTACCAAAAGAATTTTCTCTGGACTTCATATAGAAATCCAAAACCGTGCGGCTGAGACAGCCACTCAACCTAATATCTCTTGATTGTCAGCAACGTGTAAATGTTCCTTTTTGGCAGGACTTACCATGGGGGGAAACTCCAAACAATAGTACTGAGTTTTTTGTTGAAGGGTAAAAGATGGTAGCGATAGAATTTTAGGCAGAATTTTACCTAGACTTTATATAGAAACCCAAAACCGCGCGGCCGCGGCAGCCTAATGTCATCTAATCATCAGCAGTATGAAATGGTTCCTTTGTAATGGGTTGGACTTTGGGGGGACCATAATAGGGTTAAAGTTTGTAGCGACGTGTAATTTCTGGCTGTACTTTCCCTGGACTTTATACAGAAATTCAAAGCCGCGAGGCCTCTGCCATGGCCTCGAAACCTATTGTCATTTAATCATCACAAATATGAAATGGTTCCTTTTTAACAGGTGGGACTTTGGTGGGAAATCCTAACAAGAATAGTAAGTTTTTGCTGAAATATTGAAGGCTACCAAACTGGTAGCCATCTCCATAGACTGAACTAAGCCATATCCCCATGCCGGCTGAGAAGAAATATCCTTCTTTCTCAGGAAGAAACGCGGCATGGCGTTAACCATAGTATGATGTCCATTAAGCTGACATGGACCTGGTGCCGTGGGAATGGGATACAAGGGAATAAATTATTATGTACTAGGAACAGCGGGACGCTGGTGGAATCTCGAGCCGGGGCCAATACCAGCGTATTACTTTTGGTTCCAGAAACTGCTTGCAGACATTCTAGCAGACTATCAACTAAGCCAGAGCCCCACGCCGGCTGATGACGGGAAATAACCATCTTTTTTGGTTTGTTTTCCCTTTGTCAGGCAGCGTGGTGATTACTAAACAGGCGTAATCTCGGTGGCATGGGACGAGGGGGGAAAAAAATAGAAGTTATGTAACAAACAGCAGGTCTTAATAACTCTACATTCTCAGCAATGGAGAGCCATCAAATGCTTCCTTGACAGTGGGACTGTCTTTCTTTTTTGGGGGGAAACCCTAGCAACAATAGTGAGTTATGTGTTGAAACATGGACTGTAACCAAGATAAAGCGTAAACGAAGTGAAACTTATCACTTACAAGGGCGGAGACTGGGGGGCGGGAGGGGGCGGGAGGTATAATGGGGTGGTTGGTGATGGAATATGGGCATGGGTGAAGGGAACGGTGTTTGAGTATTGTATAACTGACATAATCCTGAGAACTATATAACCCTCCACATGATGATTCAATAAAATTTAAATTTTAAAAAAAAATGCTTCTTTGGTAGTAGGGCTGTCTTCCTTGGGGGGAAACTCCAAGAACAATAGTGAGTTTTGTGTTGAAATATGGAATGTAATCAAGGTAAAGAGAAAATGAAGTGAAATTCATCAGTTATGCAGTTGGGGGCGGGGAGCAGGGGCGGGAGGTATACTGAGGTGTTTGGTGGTGGAATATGAGCACTGGTGAAGGGATGGGTGTTTGAATATTGTACAACTGAGACATAAGTCTGAAAACTTTGCAAATTTGCACATGGTGATTTAATAAAAAAAAAAGAAAAGAAATAAAATAACTCAATGAAATAAACACAATAACTTAGCCTACAGCATGCCACATTTGCGATTGAACATCAGCTAAACCAATCAGGGTATCACTCAGCAAACAGAAACTCTAAAGAAAAAATGGAAGAATTGGAATTAATTGATTGCCCACACTCAAAAATTAATACACATTCTTCTTTATTCCAAGGACATGATAGAACATTCTTCAGAAAAGTTCATATCCTAGGGCATAATCAAACATATAAATTTACAAATATAAAATTCATACCAAACATCCTATCAGATTGCAATGATATGACAATAGAAGGTAACCATAATTATGATATGTGGAAAAACTCCAATACTTGGATGCTGAAAAATGCACTTATAAATCACAACTGGCTCAAAGAGCAAATTAAGAAATATACACACACACTCCTTGAAACTAGTGAGAATGATGTGTCAGAATCCATGGGATACAACAAAGACTACACTGTGGAAGAAGTTCATAGCAATACACACCTATATCAGGAGAGAAGGGAAAAGCTTAATTCAAACAAAACACAGATATTAATTATCTAAAGAAAAAATGAACACGAAAACTAGCAGAAGGAAGAATGCATTTTAAAAATAGCAATGAAATCAATGTATAGAAATCGAGAAAGCTCTCCAAGAGTTTAGTAGTCCACAAGCTGGTTTTCAAAGGCACAGGCAAGATGAACATTCAGTTTGGGTTCCTGGAGAAAAAAAAGAGAACAGTTTTAAATGCATTGGATCAAGGACAAAGGCAGAGAAACTGCAACAGGCCCTTTAGAAATTAAAAATATCACAGCGGTCTCTATGAACAAGTATAATGTAAACTTGGTGAAAATAGAAGATATGCACAGATTCTTAGAATCATGCAATGCAATCTCTCAAACGTTAATGCAGAAGAAATTGGACTAAATTCGGTGAATGAGAAGTAAGGACATTGAAAAAGAAATTATGAGTCTCCAGAAGAAGAAAAGCCCTGGTCCAGATCGGGTCACTGGTGACCTCTATCAGAATATCAAAGGAAACTCACTGCCTTTATTCTTTCAGCTCTTCCAAAGTATTGAACAGGAACCCTTCCTAAGAGCTTCTGTGAAACCAAAGTTACACTGATACCCATGAAGCTAGAAACAATACTAGAAAAGGAAATGTCTGAGTAACATCCTTGGTGAACATCCATGAAATATCCTCAGCAAAATTAGCTATTTCTGTCTTACACTTTAAATCTGCAAATTTTAAATTGTAATATAAAAGTACTTGTGGTTAAAAGTAGAGAACAGTCTAGAGCCATGGGTTTTTCAATTTTTAAAAATGGACAAAAATTGACAAACAACATTTTGAAGTGGATATACACGTGAAATAAAGTTAAATTATATGCAATTATGATAAGATTTAATATGGAATATAATAAATAAAAGTCATGTGACTGGATAACTGCCCCACAAAACACACTATGTGGGAAAGTTGAGGCCTAGAGACAGGACATTCTCAGAGAGAGGACCCACAAAAATTTCATACAAAAATCCTGGTCCACTCTAGATTTTTCAGAGTATGAAATTGGTGTACCACAACTACAGATGTGAGAAAAAACAGGGAATGACTGTGTAAAACACAAAAATAAAAAGAATGGGCGCGCAGGGGGTAAGGCAGGCGAAGGAAGAAAGAAGGCCAAACTGGTTGCTCGATCGGTTTATTTCATGTCCATCTCCATTCTCCTCTGATTCTCCTCCTGCTTCTTTCTCCCCCATCCTACTTCATTCTCTCTCTCTCTGCCTCTCTCCCGGCTCTCGGTCTCTCTCTCGATCTGTGGATCTGGCCCCCGTGGAACTGGCCCCCGTGGATCTGGCTCCGTGGATCTGGCCCCCAACCCACTCTTACAGCCTAGTTAAATCTCCACAGCATGAGGGGGTTGGGGCATACACATAGGTGTGGTCAGCAATAGGGTAAGGTCCTTTTCCCTCAGGGGATGCTTCTCCTAGGACTTAATTCTCTTTCAGCAGGAGGATCCAGCCAAGGGCAGAGTCCCATGAATGTGTTTCTCTTCTCCTCAGCCAGCAAACATATAAGAATTCATAATATTAATTATTTTGTATGGACACAATAAGAGATGTATTAAAGCTTATAGAATTGCTCTCCTGGGGCCATCTCAATCTCAGACTACAGTGCTCAGGCCAGATCAGTCTTTCCTATCCCTGGCAGGGTCCCAGTCTCATAATTACTATTGGATCATGACAGCATTTGTCTATGATCAAGCTCTTAACTTATAGTTAAGAATTAGGCACTTTGGCCAGGCCCATCTCGATGCCAGGGTAGCACATAACTCACCGCTTGCCCTGGATCCTTCCCGTCCCACGTCGGGGACCCTACTTTGGGGTGATAGGAACTGAGGGCAACTGAGGCTTAAGTGGAGAAAGCAGGAGAAAATAATATTTGAGGCCAATTAAGTCTTAAGTTATAAAAACATAATATTGTCTTGTGTCTATACAAAAAAGACATAGCTTTAAAGTAAATTATTCAAAAGGCATAAAGAGGAGAGAAAGGCAATGTTATAATATTCAGTGTCCTAGGAGGTTCTGACCTTACCAATTAACAGAGTATGATTAAGGGAAGAGCAGAAAAACTGGTAGAAATGGTTACAGATAAACAAAGGAATGGGAGTGACTCGGGAGCACTTTGATGGGTGTGACTGATAAACCTAAGCTCCTAGTGGCAAGGGGGAAAGGACAAACCAATGATATCCAACAAATGACAAGCTGTAGGTGGAATTCACAGGAAATACCTTGGGTCTCTCTGGCAGTGAGGGATGGTTCAGCAAAGACAGGGGAGGGTGCAGGAGCTGAGGGCGGGGCTGTGACTCTCCACCTCCTCTTGCTGCAGCCACTGTTGGCTGGCAGGTGGCCTTTGTGCCAGGTCACAGGGCAGTGATGAGGGTCTGAGGTTTAAGTGGCCAAACTGAAGCCCAGCGCTCACTTGCCTAGTGGCACCTGTGCGATTCAGATGGAGAGTTTATTCTCTGCTCTGAAAAGCCTTCTTCTTGCTTGGTTTAACGTAAAACTCAGCAACTGTGTGATTAGCGCAGTCCTTTTCATCCTTTGTGTTGTGACCACCTTATTTGCAATATGGCCTGTCATCCACAGGAATCCATACGTACTACCTAGGAAGATCAATGAGGTAAGAAACCACACGCAACCAAGTCAAAGAGTTTATATCTTTTCTTATTTTTTCTCTTTAATTTCTGCTTTTTAAAACTAAGTAGAGATAGTTTTGAGACGGGTAAGTTTAGAACAGCTGTTCCCAGGAAAGAATAACCTGGATCCTCCCGGGGAAAAGTCAGCCTAGGCAGAGTGGGGAAAAATATAATTTAAATATTTAGCTATTTCAAATTTAAACATTTAGCTATTTCTATACAAAGGTATCGCGGTGGGCATCCTGAGGGGCTCGAGAGAGCGGTCCCAAGATGAGTGAGAAGCAACGTCAGACAAGAGAACTTAGATTCAGGGTGTCTGAGGGAAGGTCAGGTCCCCAGGACCTTGGCAAGTGTCTGACACCAGCAATTCCCCAGTGCTGGGCAACAGGGTCACTGATGAGAGTCCCTGAGCACGGTCCCCACAAAATAGGTCCTAGCTGACAGATCTGAGCACCCGGGTGCCTGAGAAAATACGTGTTTCTTGAGGAGCAGAGCAGGGAGGGAAGGATTCCATGGGGGGCTTGTCAGAGCCTCCCCTGATGTTCTTTGTCTAGAAATACTGAAAGGGAAGAAAACCACAGCCCCTGAGTTCATGAAGGTCCAAACTGTTCCCAAGCACTGGGGGTCCGTAGCTAATTTCGAGGGGGAGCAGTGAGGAATGAGCCCCAGAGCCTGTCTTTTCTGCCTCTCAGGATCCAAGAAAGCCCTGCAAGGGACACAGGACAAGGACCCACAACAAGCTCAAAGGTAAGCTGCTGCCAGAGCCAGGCCCCGCGGGCACCCTCCCCTCCATCCCCTGGGGTTTGTCTCCTGATTCCCAAAGGAGGGAAGCAGCAGAGTTATCCCCCAGAAAACACAGCCCGAGGAAGTCGCCTGGACGGAACAAGGAACCTCGCCCCATTCCTGGGTTCAGGCTCAGGCCCAGAGCAGCGCGGGAACGGCACTGCCCGGTGGACGGCATGGCTGGAGTGGACACGCAGTCCTGGCCAAGGAGCTGCGACTCAGCCACCGTGGGAACAAGTCCTTTAGCTGTCCTCACACTGCTCTCCAGGGAGAGGGGGGGGAGGGGGGAAGACCACTGCCCTTTCCCTTTGTGCCAACCTTTGCCAAACTCTTTGTCCACCAGGGGACAATGTCCTGGAGGCAAAAGGAATGTGGAAGCAGTTCTGAAGTGACCGAGCACCCTCACGATAAAGAGGCCCAATACTAGCAGCACCACGAGGCCTTGGGCACAGACTCTTGGTGTCCCCAGTCAGATTCCCCCAAATTTCTCCCCTGGAGAGAAATGTTAGGGCCATCCCGCAGGTGCCAGGTTCCCTTCACGCTGTGACCCAGTCTCCTTATTTGCAGCTATCAGGGTGTGTCTGAGGGAACTTGAGGAGGCTCGGAACCTTGCTTTACTTTTGCAAAGGTAAGGAATCTTTCTCTGCGCCCCTGTGTGCTCTCAGAATTTATGGGGAGGGGGCTGTGGTCACAGGATCCCGGGACAAAGGCAGCCTGCAGCTTACCTGCAGGGAGAGGCCTGCGGACACAGTGGCTCAGCAGTGGGGTAAGGACATCAGGCGCATTGTGAAGTCCTGAGGTCAGTGTGGGGCCCTGGAGGGGCTGAAGGCTGCAGCCGCTGCCCGCATAGCCTGCCCACACCCCGGGGCCCGTGAGGCCCTGTCTCACTCGGCTCCTTCCTTCTCCCACAGACGCCTAAGGAAGCACGCAAAAATGAAAAACCTTTCGGCTCATGACCCAGAGTGGCCAGACTCAGAGTCTGACCAAGATGCTGCAACTCTGGACTCTACACCATCTCCCTCTCCTCCTCCAGCCCGGTTCCCACCACCTCGGACCTTCACTCCCAGCCCCAGCTGCACCACCTGCTCGACTTCCGTCCCCTTGTTCCAGAGCAACTCTAGGCCAACCTTTCCCCGGAGAGGCCTCTCGCCATCACCACCACCACCACGTCTCCTGTCTCCCTTCTCAGCACCCGAGGGACCAGACAGCTTCCCTCCCCCCACCACAGCCTCCTCCTCCCTCCGCTGCACCTCGGGCCCCCCCACTCCCCAGTGGGAATCGCAGGCCCTGCCACTGGCCAGCACCCGACATGTCTCCTCACCCAGCTCGCGTGTCCTCTGGCCAGCTCCTTCCGTCAAAACCCTCTCGGGCGTGGGCCAGGCACAGAGTCCTGGGCCGACTCTGTCCCGGGAGGAGATGAGGCGCAAGACCACGAACCTCCGCTCCTCTTCACCGCCCACGTCCCAGGAGAAGCAGCTTTCCTGTGTCTCACCAGCAGCCCTGACCTGCAGAGAGCCCATGAACCCACAGGCTGAGGCTGCCCGCCTCTCTTTCCTCCACCCTGACTTCCAACAGTTGCTGGAGATGCTCATCCACAAGAAAGTGGAGCGGAGGGTCTGGAAGAGGGGAAGGAGGGAAGAGTGTTCTGATGGTCCCTTGAACTCTTGGGGCAAGGTGTTTGCGACCCTGGGTGGTGAGCGGGACTCTACAGGTGTCCAATCCTGGGACACGAGATGCAGATCATTGCAGCTGTTGGACCCTGGTAAGGCCGCACACCCTGACGACTGGAGAGCGTGCTTATCGCAGACATTCAGGCAGCTCTACTGGGGTCTCCCCTTTCTGCACAGTGAATCCTTAGTGGCCCCTGTGAGGTTTGCTGACCCTATGGTAAGAGGTCCATCGACAGTGTTCAACCCACGGGTCCCTCTCTCGCAGAGACAGATTCTTAAAGCAGCGCCTTCTCCTGTCAACCCAGTACGTCAGGCTTTGCCTGCTGCTGCAGTCCCACCTCAGCCTCAGGTGGAAATTAGACCCCCGTGCCAGAATCAGATCCAGATGGACACTGAGGTCCGTCGCATATTCACACCGCCTGCCACACCGCCAGGAGAGTTGAACACATCTTTCCTGACAGCAAAGAGTTCAGGGTCTTCTTTCCCAAGTGCCCTACCAAATGCGGAATGTCCCCCACCGAAGAAACTCCAAAGTGGAGGGATCTCACCACCCATGGCTACAACATCTCAGCACGTCCACAACGAAGACCCTGCTGACCTCCACCAGCCATCTGGAGACTCCCACAGAGACACTCACGGGCTCTCAAGACCAGCTGCTCTGATGGGCCAAACTGACCCGTGCACGAAAGATCGTGGGGTCAGATGCCCACGGCCAAGCTCATTAGAAAAGCAGTTGACGCAGCATCTAGGGCACAGCGTGGGTCAGGTCCTAAGTGATGTCCTTACGGGCTCAGCCACTTTCCCACTGCAGATCGTGGACTCAAAACCTACCATGTCGAGACAGGAGTCTCTGACTCTCCAGCTGGAACAGAGCCCACAGCGTGATGCCCCCAGGCCCTCAGCAGCCACTCTGCCTGGACAGACGAGCCGGTCCCCACCTCAGGCCACCTATCGCCTAGTGAGCCAAATATGGAACCACGAGCTGACCCGGAATGATGAAGAACTGAACTCAGGAACACCGATTCCCAGGCCAGGGAAGAGGAGCAGGGCTCAACCCTCACAAGACCTCAACCCTCACCAGCAAGCAGGACTGCCGGAGGCCACTCTAGGCTCCCAGTTGGTAGGGGTGGGACAGGACATGAACATGGCCGGCATTCGGGAGGTCTCCTCTCGAGAAGTCTCTCTGCAATGTGACTACGTCCGAGACATTCAAGACTATGTTCCAACTTGCGCATCCACTTCCCGTCAAAGCCTCATGAAATGTGTAGACTCCACGGGTTCTCCAGCCGAGGAGACCTGTGATGGTGCATGGGCACTCCCGGAGTGGCCTGAGACTCGGAAGGAGGCTCCACAGCCGGCGAAGGACATCGTTCTTCGGGACTGTTTGAGTGGTGCCCTCCTGCATGACAGTGCTACAGAAACGCTACTCCAAGAGTGCCAGGCGGATGCCTATCTCGCGGCAGATGAGTTGGCACTTGATGGTACAACAGCTGACCCCCACGGTGCCTCCAGAGAGGACTCGCCATTTTCCCAATTTCTGCCGTGTTTTTTCCCCTCGAATGCTAAAAGACCTAAAGACCTGCTGCCCCAGAGCAAGCCCATACCTTCCACTACCCGAAAATTCGGGAGTCGAGGGCCAACCTGGACACTCAATTCACAAGCAGCAGCACTTAAGGCTGCCGTTGGCAACATCCTGGAGGACAAATTCACCCCTGGGAAACCAGAGCCAGCCGCCAGGTCAAACAAGTCTAAAGACAGACAGAGCAGGAGTCTCACTAGCTACCTGAGGACCCCTGGCCGAGAGCCACGGGGTCTGGTGGGGGACACTGAGCACGGCATCCCCAAGGACAACAGGTATTGCTCGAAGAAAGATTGTGTCCCAAGAGGTCATTTCACAGGGTATGAGGTGGGGACAGCATCCAATCCCCCTAGGCTCGAGTCCAAGAAGAACGGGGCCTCAGTCCTCCATCCACACTGTGGAAGACACTCTCACCAGAGAAATGGTGCAGCCCCTCATCCAGGGTATCATCAGACTGCCATTGTCCATTCTAAGGACAGATGAACCTACATTCACTCAAGACGCTCCCCTAGCAACTAGAGGCTGCTCTCTGCTAAGTGTCACTCAGTACCAGAATAAACCTCATGTTGTTATGAGAGCTGTTGACCTCTCTCTGTGCCTTCCTGATTAAGAGTACAGGGCGGGGTCTACTCTTCCTGAGTGCCTGCAGTGACTTTGAAGGGATGGGGTCACAGAGAAGTGCTCCAGGGTTTGCAGAGGCTGAAATTCCCTTTAGTCTCTGGCACACACATCACAGACTGGGCTGTGGGGAGGGGGCGGGAGAGGACCGGGACTTGCCTAAAGGTGGGAGAAGTGTGAACCCACCCCTTTCGGGATCGGATGGCCTGCACCTGAGAAGCTCCTTATCTCCCCCATGGAGGCATGGAGAACATATGGTGGGGGGTGGGGAGATGCTGAGGGCCTTGTTTCCTAGAGGAAAGAGCGGCCCTCTAGGAACTGGGGCCGGGAGAGATGGAGTTGGCCCCATCTGACGCTAGAGATGTGGGTTCAGTTGTACGGCCCAATGGTGCAGAGTCTAAACCAGTGTTCTCATCCCTCCTATTCGGCTTTGAGGGAGAAAGACACCAACGTCTCAGTGACTCAGTGTGCCCTCAGGTGTCTGCTCTCCTTCATCACTGAGGCCCCAGAAGCCACCTTGGTCTGGACAGCTCCACAGAGAGGCCCAGAATCCCCCCAGGATCCAAGCCCCAGGATGGGAAACCCCAGAGCAGTAGAGGTCTATGCCCATCACACACATCTCTAACCAGCCCCATGACACTGCGGTTCCCAAGGATGGCTCCCAGGAGGGAAGTGCAGTCTCGTAAGGGTTCAGGGAGAATGTCTCCCCTGGCTTCCGGTCTGTTAGCCCAAGACCAGTAGCAGCAGCCCCCTGGGGACAAGGTGTGTCACAGTGGGCCTGAAGTGACCCATCCCGGTGAGCTTCAGACTAGAATTGCCCTCTGCCTGTGGCTGTCATGCATTTGTGCAGGCACACACAAACACACAAACACCCACACGTTTGCTCGCGCACATGCATGCATACATGCATGAATGCACATGAACACAGCGACTGCCATCCCTTCCCACCAGGTCAGGTCCTGTTCCAGGAAGTGACTGAGCTAATGGCTATGGATGGCCTTGACTAGGTGCCCAGCAGGGCCCGTCTGTGGACTGAGAGAGCATATTGGGCTGAGACCTCTGTGAGTCCCTGCAGTCAGGGCTGTCTTGGGCCTTCCCACAGACCTCTGACACCGAGTGTAGCCAGACTGAGTCCTACAAGGAACACTGAGTGCCTCAACATCTGGCCATGGAACTGTCTCCTTGGGGCACAGCTTGTGAATTTTCTTCTTTCTGCCACATCATGGCCTTTCAGCAAAAGTTTCAGACTCCATGTGTGGGGCAGGGAAATTCATGTTCCCACAGGTTTTTCTATTTTGAGCTCTGACTGTCCAGAGGATCACAAATCTCAAACTTGAGTAAAATGTTGCCAAGCTCGGGTCAGAGAAAATACTTAATTCTCTCTTAATTTACGTCACCTAGGGACGGTGTCATGTATCTTATTTCTGGGGACAAGATCTGAATGGAGAATTTCTTGCTTCGTTTGAGACCGATGACACCTTTAGGGAAGGGACCTCGGAAATGAAATGCAGCTGAAGCACTTGCAGTTCTGCTCACCAACATAGGCCCCTGGGAGTCAGCACTTCAGTTTATACACAAAAGCTTCTGTCCTCACGTGGGCTTTGTTTCTTTCTTAATAAAGATAGGCGAGCTCTTCTGTAAAGAGTTTTACGAATGACTTGTATCTGGCAACAGTCCTATTTCATCCCGGGACTCAAGGGTTAGACTGACAGATAGCTCCCACACTGAGAACAGAATCCCCAAGACAGCTGAGTATGACACCAAGAAAGTGTATGTCCCAAAATGTTGTTTTGGAAATCATGGGCTTGGGACTGTGGCCAAACCCAGTCAGCACGAGTCAAGGAAGTCAGGACCCTCAAACCACCATCCACACTGTGGGCATTGTTCTCACCAGAAAAATGATGCAGCCCCTCTTGTAATACATCAGCAGACTCCGTTCGTGCTTGAAAAGTCCATTGTATGGGCAGACGCAACAACTCTCACTCCTGCTACAGCAGGATTGTTAGGATATTATAGCCTAGTAAAGGACTAACAGAAGTTGCTCACATATGTGTGATGGTACTGGTTAATGTCCATCTCTTATTTGGTATATCTGCATTTTTAAAGTGTGTCAAATATCAACACTTATACACAAAAGTATGTAATATTATCTCAAATTAAAATAATTTTATTGGCTCTAGTACCTCAGACTGAAAACATAACTTTAAATGAAATTTTTCACTTTATTTATCTCATTTTAATTTTTCCTAACTTCTTCTCAGGCCATACCAGAAAGATCTCAGGCACTTGCTGCCTCCCAGGGGTCAAAGTCAGGTTCTCACCACTTGAGTCACCCCTCCCATACTCATGATAATTTACATCGCTGCCATGTTGGAGAAAGAATGATCTAGTAATCTGCAAAATAATTTTAGACCTTTAGTCAAGACTGAGACTGATCTACATGGCACCCACTCAAGCAAACCAAATATCAACGGGATGACAAGTGTCAAGTGACAGTGTCATTTACTTTTGCTTCTCTAATCAATGTCAATGGAATCATAGCATTGAAACAACTTTGCTGACTAGATCCCGGAGTGCTTTGTGCGTTGTCTACACTTTCCTCCGTTCTTATCGGTTTTTTGAAATGTTCTGGTCTAATGCTGACACCATTGATCCAGTTCAAATTAACTTACATGTATGGTGCGAGATTCAGTTTTATATTTTTATTTGATTATATAGCTTTCCAAGCACTGCTTATTAAAGAGACTTTCTTTTCTCTACTTCCTGGGAACATCTTCTTTGAGAGTTTATCTCTCAGCTCTCAATACTACTCCATTGTCCCAAAGGTCTGTCCTTACTCCAGCACCATGCAATGTGATACTGATGACTTTAAATGTCATGTCAGCAGCTGCAATGCCTCCCAATTCCTTTTTCCTCAGCATCACTGGCCAGGATGTTACAAACCCATACAAATCCTACTAGTGACTGTTATAACTCCTCAAAGAATGCTGTTGGAGATTTTATGTGGAGTGGAGTCAATCTGTTTAATATTTTAGGTAGAACGGTCATTTTGATTACCCTGACCATCCTAACATATTGATATAATACCAAATTTCATTTTCATGAGGTCCTTTTTAATTTCTTTCACAAGTGACAGAGTTTTATAGTAGAGGAATATTTTTAAGTTGGTCACTAGGTACTTATGCTTTTGGACACGATTCTATTTTATTTGGACTGGGAGCCAGAGAGACAGTCTAATGCACTGAGCTCAGGTTTTGCATGCTGATGGGGCTGGATTTGATTTCCAGCATCGTATGTTCCCCTGAAAAGACTCATATGTGACCCCCAAGCATTGACCCTGGGGTTCCCCAAGAGCAAGAATCATAAACCCTTGAAAACAGTTTCTATGGAGAAAATATCACCCTGATATCCAACACAGACAGAGATACCACAATGAAAGAGTATTACAGTCCTATATCCCTCATGAACACAGACACAAAGATCCTCAAGAAAATCCTAGCACAGAGAATTTAAGGACTCATCAAAAAGATCATCCACTGTGACCTATAGACTTTATCCCCAAAGGCAAGGATGGTTTAACATTTGCAAGCCAATCATCATTCACCATCATATCAATAAAAGAAGAGATAAAAACCATATGATCATATCAATAGACTCAGAGAAGGCATATGACAAGATTCAGCACCTGCTTGTGATGAAACTCTCACCCAAATGGGCATTGACTATGTTTCCTCAATATGGTCAAAGCCATCACCACAAGCCCATGTCAAACACCAATCCCAAAGCGGTGACACTAAAAGCTTTCCCAATGAGAACGGGGACAAGACAATGTTGCCCACTCTCACCACTCCTATTCAATGTAGTACTGGACGTTCTGGCCATAGGAGTTAGGCAAGACAAAGATATCAAAGGCAACCCATAGGAAAGGAAGAGTTCCTTAGGAAATACATAGAAAATCCTAAAGACTCTAAAAAAAACCACCTAGAAACAATACATTTGTCTAGTAAAATGGCAGGCTACAAAATCAACCCCCCAAAATCCATGGTTTTCCTATACACAAATAATGAAAGAGAAGAAAGGGATTAAGAAAAATATCTCTTTCACAATATTGCCTCAGAAAATCGAGTTCCTCAAAATCAGCTTAACTTAAGAGGTGAAGGATCTATACAAAGAAAACAACAAAACACTGCTTCAAGAAATAAAAGAGGACACTAGGAAACAGAGACACATCCCGTGTTATGGATAGGGAAGATGAACATGATCAGAATGGCAATACTCTCCAAGTACTACACAGTTTGAATGCATCCCGTACCAGGATACTCATGACATTCTTTAAAGGAATACACAAAACACTCTTGAAATTCATATGGAAAAATAAAGCCCCACAGATAGCTAGAGCAATCCTTGGGCAAAAGAAGATGAGTGTCATCACCTCCCCCAACTTCAAACTGAATTATAAAGCAGGAGTAATGAAAATAGCATGGCATTGGACTAGAAACAGACCTGCTGACCAATGGAACAGAGTTGAATATTCTGGTATTCTGTCACAGACTCTCAACTATATGATCACTTAATCTTTGATAAAGGAGCAAGAAATGTCAAGTGGAGCAAGGAAAGCCTCTTCAACAAGTGGTGCTGGGAAAAGTGGACAGATACCTGCAAAAAATGAACTCTGACCTCTGTCTAATGCCAGACACAATAGTCAGATCAAAGTGGATTAGACACCTCAATATCAGATCTGCTCCACATGTATAAGGGGGTATAGGTAGGCAGAACTCTCCACGACATTGAAGCTAAAAGCATCTTGAAGGATGAAACACCACCGACCAAGCAAGTGGAAACTAGCCTAAACAAATGGTACTACATTAACCTAAGAGCTTCTGTAACTCCAAGGAAACAGTGAGCAAAATACACAGAGCGCCCAGAAAATGGCAAAGAATATTTACCCAATACCCATCTGGTAAGAAATTAACATCCAGGATATACAAGATATCAGTAGAATTGTTTGCTACTTGTTTAGGCTTTTTAAAATTCGATTTTAATTTAATAAAGTTGTTCACAGTAGTTCATTTCAGATACTGTTCAAACACCAATCCCACCACCACCACCATAAGAGGAAAGCGTGTGAAGATTGTTGTACTTCATCCTGGAGTCATTTAAGCCCTTGTATAAGAGAATACAGACATATATGTTAATGTTAAACACAAATAAATGTGTGCTACTTTTGCTACATCAGTGGGCTAGAGTCCGAGAGGTAGCATGGCTGCATTCATCTCCTGGACCCCAGGACATTATGTGCTGCTCTCTTCCAGGAGATTTATTTCGGGGTCTCCGGATCTTGGCCACTGATAAGATTCTATGGTGCCAGAGGCAGTTTGCAGGTGTGACTGCCAAGCTGCTGGAAACCTGGGGAGTTGAAGGGAGGAGGCCCAGATCTGATCTGAACAGGCTTCGGGATCTCCGTCACGGGTCCCACATACCTGGGTTTTTCTTCAGGTTTCACCATAGGTGAGGTCCGTTTAAGCCTGTGGAAAGCGACCTTGAGCACAGCTGTGTGTTTGGGTTCTGGATGTTTCAGCGGCTGGGGTTCTGCTGGGGCAGGGAGAGAAACTCAACCCACCTACTCCAAGTTCCCCTGGTGAAGACAGACTTACGTGGGGTCAGCACCTTCTGTGTTGATCTCTTCCGGGAGCTTTATCTCATAGTCTCTGTATGTTGGTGACTCTTTATCAGATTATGTGGCGAGAAGGCAGTTTGTGGGTGTGACTGCCAAGTGACTGGAACACTCGAGCTGTGGGGAGGAGGCCCAGTCCCGTTCTGAGCGAGCTTGGGCACCTCAGTCTTGGGTCCTGCATAACTTTACTGGGTTTTTATGCAGATGCCCCCATGACACTAATTGAATTGTACAAGAAAAATAAAACAACTACAACTCCATCAAAAAATGGGGAGACCTGGGAAGAAGCGGCATGGCGTCTGCCATATTATGGGACATTAAACACGTATGAACTTGGTGGTGCAGAAAAAAGAAAAAAATGTGTTTTGAACTTGAAACAGCGGGACCCTTGGGCAGTCTGGGGCCGGGGCCGATTCCGGCTCTCGCTTTGCGGACACTCGCCCCGAGTGGGCAGGCTTTTGCACGGCTGCTTTGCTGCTGAACGACCAAGATCCAGAGTCAGCTATATTACTTCTGGTCCCAGCAAGTGCTTGTAGCCGTGTCTCCAGAAGGTGAACTAAGCTTTTGCTCCATGCTGCCCCAGGAAGGGAAATGATGCAATTTCCAACTTAAATCTCCCTGGACTTAATTACTAAAATACAGAAATCTGAAACTGTATATCTCTTCATTCTCAGTGGAAAACTAATTTCCAAATGTTTCCTTGTCAATAGGGCCATTATTTGGGGCATAAACTCCAACAAGAATAGTGAGTTCTGTGTTGAAACTTCAACAACAATAGTGAGTTTTGTGTTGAAATATGGAATATAATCAAGGTAAAGAGAAAATTAAGTGAAATTTATCAGTTACGCAGGTAGGGGTGGTTGGGGGGTGGGAGGGTGGTAGGTATACTGGGTTTGTTTTTTTGTGGTGGAATATGGGCACTGGTGAAAGGACGGGTGTTTGAGCATTGTATAACTGAGACATAAGCCTGAGAACTTTGTAAAATTTGTAAAATTTCTCATTCTCATTCTCAGCAATGGAAAACTAATTATCAAATGCTTCCTTGGTAGTAGGGCTGTCTTTCGTGGGGGGAAACTCCAAGAAAAATAGTGAGTTTTGTGTTGAAATATGGAATGTAATCAAGGAAAAGAGAAAATGAAGTAAAATTCATCAGTTATGCAGTTGGGGGCGGGGAGCGGGGTTGGGAGGTATACTGAGGTGATTGGTGCTGGAATATGAGCACTGGTGAAGGCATGGGTATTTGAATATTGTATAACTGAGACATAAGTCTGAAAACTTTGTAAATTTGCACATGGTGATTTAATAAAAAAAGAAAATAAATAAAATAACTCAATGAAATAAACACAATAACTTAGCCTATAGCATGCCACATTTGCGACTGAATATCAGCTAAACCAATCAGGGTATCACTCAACAAAGAGTAACTCTAAAGAAAAAATGGAAGAATTGGAATTAATTGATTGCCCACACTCAAAAATTAATACACATTCTTCTTTATTCCAAGGACATGGTAGAACATTCTTCAGAAAAGTTCATATCCTAGGACACAATCAAACATATAAATTTACAAATATAGAATTCATACCAAACATCCTATCAGATTACAATGATATGACAATAGACGGTAACCATAATTATGATATGTGGAAAAACTTCAATACTTGGATGCTGAAAAATACACTTATAAATCAAAACTTAATTTGCTCTCAAAGAGCAAATTAAGAAATATATACACAGACTCCTTGAAACTAGTGGGAATGATGTGTCAGAATCCATGGGATACAACAAAGACTACACTGTGGAGGAAGTTCATAGCAATACACACCTATATCAGGAGAGAAGGGAAAAGCTTAATTCAAACAAAACACAGATATTAATTATCTAAAGAAAGAAATGAATGCCAAAACAAGCAGACGGAAGAATGCATTTTAAAAATAGCAATGAAATCAATGATATAGAAATCAAGAGAGCTCTCCAAGAGTTCATTAGTCCATAAGCTGGTTTTTAAAGGCACAAGCGAGATGAACATTAAGTTTGGGATCCTGGAGAAAAAAAGAGAACAGTTTTAAATGCATTGGAACAAGGACGAAGGCAGAGAAACTGCAACAGGGCCTTTAGAAATTAAAAATATCACAGCGGTCTCTATGAACAAGTATACTGTAAACTTGGTGAAAATAGAAGATATGCACAGATTCTTAGAATCATGCAATCTCTCAAACGTTAATGCAGAAGAAATTGCACTAAATTCGGTGAATGAGAAGTAAGGACATTGAAAAAGAAATTATGAGTCTCCAGAAGAAGAAAAGCCCTGGTCCAGATCGGGTCACTGGTGAACTCTATCAGAGTATCAAAGGAAACTCACTGCCTTTATTTTTTCAGCTCTTCCAAAGTATTGAACGGGAACCCTTCCTAAGAGCTTCTGTGAAACCAAAGTTACACTGATACCCATGAAGCTAGAAACAATACTAGAAAAGGAAATGTCTGAGTAACATCCTTGGTGAACATCCATGAAATATCCTCAGCAAAATTAGCTATTTCTGTCTTACACTTTAAATCTGCAAATTTTAAATTGTAATATAAAAGTACTTGTGGTTAAAAGTAGAGAACAGTCTAGAGCCATGGGTTTTCCCAATTTTTAAAAATTGACAAACAACGTATTGAAGTGGATATACACGTGAAATAAAGTTAAATTATATGCAATTATGATAAGATTTAATATGGAATATAATAAATAAAGTCATGTGACTGGATAACTGCCCCACAAAACACACTATGTGGGAAAGTTGAGGCCTAGAGACAGGACATTCTCAGAGAGAGGACCCACAAAAATTTCATACAAAAATCCTGGTCCACTCTAGATTTTTCAGAGTATGAAATTGGTGTACCACAACTACAGATTGGAGAAAAAACAGGGAATGACAAGCTGTAGGTGGAATTCACAGGAAATACCTTGGGTCTCTCTGGCAGTGAGGGATGGTTCAGCAAAGATAGGGGAGGGTGCAGGAGCTGAGGGAGGGGCTGTGACTCTCCACCTCCTCTTGCTGCAGCCACTGTTGGCTGGCAGGTGGCCTTTGTGCCAGGTCACAGGGCAGTGATGAGGGTCTGAGGCTTAGGTGGCCAAACTGAAGCCCAGGGCTCACTTGCCTAGTGGCACCTGTGCGATTCAGATGGAGAGTTTATTCTCTGCTCTGAAAAGCCTTCTTCTTGCTTGGTTTAACGTAAAACTCAGCAACTGTGTGATTAGCGCAGTCCTTTTCATCCTTTGTGTTGTGACCACCTTGTTTGCAATATGGCCTGTCATCCACAGGAATCCATACGTACCACCTAGGAAGATCAATGAGGTAAGAAACCACACGCAACCAAGTCAATGAGTTTATATCTTTTCTTATTTTTTCTCTTTAATTTCTGCTTTTTAAAACTAAGTGGAGATAGTTTTGAGATGGGTAAGTTTAGAACAGCTGTTCCCAGGAAAGAATAAACTGGATCCTCCCGGAAAAAAGTCAGCCTAGGCAGAGTGGGGAAAAATATAATTTAAATATTTAGCTATTTCAAATTTAAACATTTAGCTATTTCTATACAAAGGTATCGCGGTGGGCATCCAGAGGGGCTCGAGAGCGGTCCCAAGATGAGTGAGAAGCAACGTCAGACAAGAGAACTTAGATTCAGGGTGTCTGAGGGAAGCTCAGGTCCCCAGGACCTTGGCAAGTGTCTGACCCCACCACTTCCCCAGTCACTGATGAGAGTCCCTGAGCACGGTCCCCACAAAATAGGTCCTAGCTGACTGATCTGAGCACCCGGATGCCTGAGAAAATACGTGTTTCTTGAGGAGCAGAGCAGGGAGGGAAGGATTCCATGGGGGGCTCATCGAGAGCCTCCCCTGATGTTCTTCTCTAGAAGTAGTGAAAGGGAAGAAAACCACAGCCCCTGCGTTCATGAAGGTTCGAATTGTTCCCAAGCACTGAGGGTCCCTAGCTAGTGTAGAGAGGGAGCAGTGAGGAATGAGCTCCAGAGCCTTTCATTTCTGCCTCTCAGGGTCCAAGAAAGCCCTGCAAGAGACACAGGACAAGGACCCACAAAAAGCTCAAAGGTAAGCTGCTGCCAGAGCCAGGCCCCGCGGGCACCCTCCCCTCCATCCCCTGGGGTTTGTCTCCTGATCCCCAAAGAAGGGAAGCGGCAGAGTTATCCCCCAGAAAACACAGCCCGAGGAAGTCGCCTGGACAGAACAAGGAACCTCGCCCCATTCCTGGGTTCAGGCTAAGGCCCAGAGCAGCGCAGGAACGGCACTGGCCGGTGGACGGCATGGCTGGAGTGCACACGCAGTCCTGGCCAGGAGCTGCAACTCAGCCACCGTGGGAACAAGTCCTTTAGCTGTCCTCACACTGCTTTCCAGGGAGACGGGGGGGGGGGGGGGGCCCGGGGGTGGAGAGAGGGGGGTGGGGATGGGCCGGGAGACCACTGACCTTTCCCTTTGTCCCAACCTTTGCAAAACTCTTTGTCCTCCAGGGGACAATGTCCTGGAGGAAAAAGGAATGTGGAAGCAGTTCTGAAGTGACCGAGAACCCTCACGATAAAGAGGCCCAACACTAGCAGCACCATGAGGCCTTGGGCACAGACTCTTGGTGTCCAGAGTCAGATTCCCCCTAATTTCTCCCCTGGAGAGAAATGTTAGGGCCATCCTGGAGGGGCCAGGTTCCCTTCACCCTGTGACCCAGTGTCCTTATTTGCAGCTATCAGGGTGTGTCTGAGGGAACTTGAGGAGGCTCGGAACCTTGCTTTACTTTTGCAAAGGTAAGGAATCTTTCTCTGCGCCCCTGTGTGCTCTCAGAGTTTATGGGGAGGGGCCTGGGGTCACAGGATCCTGGGACAAAGCCAGCCTGCAGCTTACCTGCCCGGAGAGGCCTGCGGACACAGTGGCTCAGCAGTGGGGTAAGGACATCAGGCGCATTGTGAAGTCATGAGGTCAGTGTGGGGCCCTGGAGGGGCTGAAGGCTGCAGGCGCCGCCCGCATAGCCTGCCCACACTCCGGGGCCCGAGAGGCCCTGTCTCACTCGGCTCCTTCCTTCTCCCACAGACGCCTAAGGAAGCACGCAAAAATGAAAAACCTTTCGGCTAATGACCCGCCGTGGCCAGACTCAGAGTCTGACCAAGATGCTGCAACTCTGGACTCTCCACCATCTCCCTCTCCTCCTCCAGCCCGGTTCCCACCACCTCGGACCTTCACTCCCAGCCCCAGCTGCACCACCTCCTCGACTTCCGTCCCTTTGCTCCAGAGCAACTCTAGGCCAACCTTTCCCCGGAGAGGCGTCTCGCCATCACCACCACCACCACGTCTCCTGTCTCCCTTCTCAGCACCCGGGGAAACAGACAGCTTCCCTCCCCCCACCACAGCCTCCTCCTCCCTCAGCTGCACCTCGGGCCCCCCCACTCCCCAGTGGGAATCGCAGGCCCTGCCACTGGCCAGCACCCGACATGTCTCCTCGCCCAGCTCGCGTGTCCTCTGGCCAGCTCCTTCCGTCAAAACCCTCACGGGCGTGGGCCAGGCTCAGTGTCCTGGGCCCACTCTGTCCCGGGAGGAAATGAGGCGCAAGACCCCGAACCTCCGCTCCTCATCACCGCCCGCGTCCCAGGAGAAGCAGCTTTCCTGTGTCTCACCTGCAGCCCTGATCTGCAGAGAGCCCATGAACCCACAGGCTGAGGCTGCCCGCCTCTCTTTCCTCCACCCTGACTTCCAACAGTTGCTGGAGATGCTCATCCACAAGAAAGTGGAGCGGAGGGTCTGGAAGAGGGGAAGGAGGGAAGATTGTTCTGATGGCCCCTTGAACTCTTGGGGGAAGGTGTTTGCGTCCCTGGGTGGCGAGCGGGACTCTGCAGGTGTCCAATCCTGGGACACGAGATGCAGATCATTGCAACTGTTGGACCCTGGGAAGGCCGCACACCCCGACGACTGGAGAGCGTGCTTATCGCAGACATTCAGGCAGCTCTACTGGGGTCTCCCCTTTCTGCACAGTGAATCCTTAGTGGCCCCTGTGAGGTTTGCTGACCCTATGGTAAGAGGTCCATCAATAGTGTTCAACCCACGGGTCCCTCTCTCGCAGAGACAGATTCTTAAAGCAGCGCCTTCTCCTGTCAACCCTGTACGTCAGGCTTTGCCTGCTGCTGCAGCCCCACCTCAGCCTCAGGTGGAAATTAGACCCCCGTGCCAGACTCAGATCCAGATGGACACTGAGGTCCGTCGCATATTCACACCGCCTGCCACACCGCCAGGAGAGTTGAACACATCTTTCCTGACAGCAAAGAGTTCAGGGTCTTCTTTCCCAAGTGCCCTACCAAATGCGGAATGTCCCCCACCGAAGAAACTCCAAAGTGGAGGGATCTCACCACCCATGGCTACAACATCTCAGCACGTCCACAACGAAGACCATGCTGACCTCCACCAGCCATCTGGAGACTCCCACAGAGACACTCACGGGCTCTCAAGACCAGCTGCTCTGATGAGCCAAACTGACCCGTGCACGAAAGACCGTGGGGTCAGATGCCCACGGCCAATCTCATTAGAAAAGCAGTTGACGCAGCATCTAGGGCACAGCGTGGGTCAGGTCCTAAGTGATGTCCTTACGGGCTCAGCCACTTTCCCACTGCAGATCGTGGACTCAAAACCTACCATGTCGAGACGGGAGTCTCTGACTCTCCAGCTGGGACAGAGCCCACAGCGTGATGCCCCCAGGCCCTCAGCAGCCACTCTGCCTGGACAGAGGAGCCAGTCCCCACCTCAGGCCACCTATCGCCTAGTGAGCCAAATATGGAATCACGAGCTGACCCGGAATGAAGAAGAACTGAACTCAGGAACACCGATTCCCAGGACAGGGAAGCCGAGCTGGGCTCAACCCTCACAAGACCTCAACCCTCACCAGCGAGCAGGACTGCCGGAGGCCACTCTAGGCTCCCAGTTGGTGGGGGTGGGACAGGACATGAACATGGCCAGCATTCGGGAGGTCTCCTCTCGAGAAGTCTCTCTGCAATGTGACTACGTCCGAGACATTCAAGACTATGTTCCAACTTGCGCATCCACTTCCCGTCAAAGCCTCATGAAATGTGTAGACTCCACGGGTTCTCCAGCGGAGACCTGTGATGGTGCGTGGGCACTCCCGGAGTGGCCTGAGACTCGGAAGGAGGCTCCACAGCCAGCGAAGGACATCGTTCTCCGGGACTGTTCGAGTGGCGCCCTCCTGCATGACAGTGCTACAGAAACGCTACTCCAAGAGTGCCAGGCGGATGCCTATCTCGCGGCAGATGAGTTGGCACTTGATGGTACAACAGCTGACCCCCACGGTGCCTCCAGAGAGGACTCGCCATTTTCCCAATTTCTGCCGTGTTTTTTCCCCTCGAACGCTAAAAGACCTAAAGACCTGCTGCCCCAGAGCAGGCCCATACCTTCCACTACCCGGAAATTTGGGAGTCGCGGGCCAACCTGGACACTCAGTTCCCAAGCAGCGGCACTTAAGGCTGCCGTTGGCAACATCCTGGAGGAGAAAATCACCCCTGGGAAACCAGAGCCAGCTGCCTGGTCAAACAAGTCTAAAGACAGACAGAGCAGGAGTCTCACTAGCTACCTGAGGACCCCTGGCCGAGAGCCACGGGGTCTGGTGGGGGACACTGAGCACGGCATCCCCAAGGACGACAGGTATTGCTCGAAGAAAGATTGTGTCCCAAGAGGTCATTTCACAGGGTATGAGGTAGGGACAGCATCCAATCCCCCTAGGCTCGAGTCCAAGAAGTGTGGGGCCTCAGTCCTCCATCCACACTGTGGAAGACACTCTCACCAGAGAAATGGTGCAGCCCCTCATCCAGGGTATCATCAGACTGCCATTGTCCATTCTAAGGAAAGATGAACCTACCCTCACTCAAGACGCTCCCCTAGCAACTAGAGGCTGCTCTATGCTAAGTGTTCCTCAGAACCAGAATAAACCTCATGTTGTTATGAGAGCTGTTGACTTCTGTCTGTGCCTTCCTGAGTAAGAGTACAGGGTGGGGTCCACTCTTCCTGAGTGCCTGCAATGACGTTGAAGGGATGGGGTCACAGAGAAGTGCTCCAGGGTTTGCAGAGGCTGAAACTCCCTTTAGTCTCTGGCACACACATCACAGACTGGTCTGTGGGGAGGGGGCGGGAGAGGACGGGGACTTGCCTAAAGGTGGGAGAAGTGTGAACCCACCCCTTTAGGGAACGGATGGCCTGTACCTGAGAAGCTCCTTATCTCCCCCATGGAGGCATGGAGAACATATGGTGGGGGGTGGGGAGATGCTGAGGGCCTTGTTTCCTAGAGGAAAGAGCGGCCCTCTAGGAACTGGGGCCGGGGAGAGATGGAGTTGGACCCATCTGACGCTAGAGATGTGGGTTCAGTTGGTGCAGAGTCTAAACCAGTGTTCTCATCCCTCCTAATGGCTTTGAGGGAGAAAGACACCAGCGTCTCAGTGACTCAGTGTGCCCTCATGGGTCTGCTCTCCTTCATCACTGAGGCCCCAGAAGCCACCTTGGTCTGGACAGCTCCACAGAGAGGCCCAGAATCCCTCCAGGAGCCAGGCCCCAGGATGGGAAACCCCAGAGCAGTAGAGGTCTATGCCCATCACACACATCTCTAACCACCCCCTGACACTGTGGTTCCCAAGGATGGCTTCCAGGAGGGAAGTGCAGTCTGGTAAGGTTTCAGGGAGAAAGTCTCCCCTGGCTTCCAGTCTGTTAGCCCAAGACCAGTAGCAGCAGCCCCCTGCGGATAAGGTGTGTCACAGTGGGCCTGAAGTGACCCATCCTGGTGAGCTTCAGGCTAGTATTGCCCTCTGCCTGTGGCTGTCATGCATTTGTGCAGGCACACACAAACACACAAACACCCACACGTTTGCTCGCGCACATGCATGCATACATGCATGAATGCACATGAACACAGCGACTGCCATCCCTTCCCACCAGGTCAGGTCCTGTTCCAGGAAGTGCCTGAAGCTAATGTCAGTGGAAGGCCTTGACTAGGTGCCCAGCAGGACCCATCTGTGGACTGAGAGCAAAGCGGGCTGAGACCTCTGTGAGTCCCTGCAGTCAGGGCTGTCAGGGGCCTTCCCACAGACCCCTGATGCTGAGGGTAGCCAGACTGAGCCCCACGAGGAACCATGAGTGCCTCAACATCTGGCTATGGAACTGTCCCCTTGGGGCACAGCTTGTGAATTTTCTTCTTTCTGCCACGTCATGGCCTTTCAGCAAAAGTTTCAGACTCCATGTGTGGGGCAGGGAAATTCTTGTTCCCACAGGTTTTTCTATTTTGAGCTCTGACTGTCCAGAGGATCACAAATCTCAAACTTGAGTAAAATGTTGCCAAGCTCGGGTCAGAGAAAATACTTAATTCTCTCTTAATTTACGTCACCTAGGGATGGTGTCATGTATCTCATATCTGGGGACAAGATCTGAATTGAGAATGTCTTTCTTTCTTGGAGACCGATGACACCTTTAGGGAAGGCACCGCAGAAATGAAATGCAGCTGAAGCACTTGCAGTTCTGCTCACCAACATAGGCCCCTGGGAGCCAGCACTTCAGTTTATACACAAAGGCTTCTGTCCTTGAGTGGGCTTTGTTTCGTTCTTAATCCAAACAGGCGAGCTCTTCTGTAAAGAGTTTTACGAATGACTTGTATCTGGCAACAGTCCTATTTCATCCCCGGACTCAAGGGTTAGACTGACAGATAGCTCCCACACTGAGAACAGAATCCCCAAGAAAGCTGAGTATGACACCAAGAAAGTGTATGTCCCAAAATGTTGTTTTGGAAATCATGGGCTGGGGACTGTGGCCAAACCCAGTCAGCACGAGTCAAGGAAGTCAGGACCCTCAGACGACCATCCGCACTGTGGACATTGTTCTCACCAGAAAAATGATGCAGCCCCTCATGCAATAGATCAGCAGACTCGGTCGTGCTTGGAAAAGTCCATTTAATGGGCAGATGCAACACCTCTCACTCCTGCTACAGCAGGATTGTTAGGATATGATAGCCTAGTAAAGGGCTAACAGAAGTTGCTCACATATGTGTGATGGTACTATTTAATGTCCAACTCTCTTATTTGGTATATCTGCATTTTTAACGTTTGTCAAATATCCACACTTATACACAAAAGTATGCAATATTATCTCAAATTAAAATAATTTTATTGGCTCTAGTACCTCAGACTGAAAACATAACTTTAAATGAAACTTTTCACTTTATTTATCTCACCACCTTCTCCACTTCTGTTCCTTTCCTCCAGAGCAACTCTAGGCCAACCTTTCCCCGGAGAGGCCTCTCGCCATCACCTCCACCACGTCTCCCCTCTCCCTTCTCAGCGCCTGGGGGACCAGACAGCTTCCCTTCCCCCGCCACAGCCTCCTCCTCCCTCCGATGCACCTCAGTCTCCCCGACTCCCCAGTGGGAATCTGAAGCCCTTTCTCAGGCCAGTACCCCAGTTTTCTCCTACCTCAGCTCATGTTCCCTCTGGCCAGCTTCCTTCAGAACCCTCTCAGGCGTGGGCAAGGCAGACAGTCCTGGGCCGACTCTGTTCTGGGGGGAGATGAGGACCAAGACCCTGAACCACTTACAGTTTTTAAGTGTGTAACTATCTCATGCTGATTCATTAAAAAATTTTCAAAAACTAATATTTTATTGTAGTCTCTTAGTAGGCAGCTTTACTTCTCAACACCAGGAAAATGACAGCACAGTGCACAACGTCCTTGCCGCACAAGTTGCAGACCCCGGTTCTATCCCCCAGAAGCACATATGATCAGTCCCCTGAGCACTTTCCAAACAAACCGTCAGCACATCCAGGTGCCGTTCCAAATCACCCACCAAAAATTGTTGTTTAGTCAAATAAGAATGGATGGAACTTAATAATCTTTTGGTGTATAATAGTAAATCTGGGTCTAAATTTTGTGACACATGTTTTGGAGTAGAGTAACAAAGAATTTTATGTGTAATCAATATTGGAAACTCAAAAATGTAGGAGGGAGGATGGGAGAGAGATGGAGGGAATTGGAAGGAAGGAAGAAAGGAAGAAGGAAGGAGGGAAGGAAGGAAGGAAGGAAGGAAGGAAGGAAGGAAGGAAGGAAGGAAGGAAGGAAGGAAGGAAGGAAGGAAGGGAGGGAGGGAGGGAGGGAGGGAGGGAAGGAAGGAGGGAGGGAGGGAGGGAGGGAAGAACGAATGAAAAGAAAAAGAAAGTCAAAGATTTAGAGAACTAACAAGCGTATTTAAAAAGACTATAAAATTGACCCAGCAATACCTCTGCTGGGAATATATCTTGAATTCCAAATACACAACAGAAATACATCTGCATTCCTTTGTTCATTGCAGCTTTATTCACACTAGCCAGAATATGGAAACAACTTGAGAACCCAAGAACAGATGATTGTATATAGAATCTATGGCACATCTATACAATGGAATGCTATATAGCTGTTAGATAAAAATGAAGTCATAAAATTTGCCTATAAATGGATGGACATGGAGAGTATCATGCTGAGTGAAATGAGTGAGAAGGACAGGGCCAGATATAGAATGACTACATTCATTTGTGATATATAAAACATAACCGAAGCCTAATATCCAATGCTGGGGAAAATGGGCTAGAAGGACTGATCAATTGTTGAAATCTATCACAATTATGTGTGTTGGGGGGAGGGGGTAGAGGGAGTAATATAGAGAAGGGGACCAGTATGACGATGACTGTTGGAATGATCATGCTGCACAAGAACTGAATGTAAAAGTAGGTAAATTGCTATACATGATAAGCTTTCAGTATCTGTACTGCCAAGCCACAATTCCCAAAAGGAGAGGAGAGGAGAGGAGAGGAGAGGAGAGGAGAGGAGAGGAGAGGAGAGGAGGGGAGGGGAGGGGAGGGGAGGGGAGGGGAGAGGAGGGGAGGGGAGGGGAGGGGAGGGGAGGGGAGGGGAGGGGAGGGGAGGAGAGGAGAGGAGAGGGGAGGAGAGGAGAGGAGAGGGAAAGAGAGAGGAGAGGAGAGGGAAAGAGAGAGAGAACCAGAGAGAGAAAGAAAAAGAGAAAGAAAAAGAAGAAAAGTGCCTGCTATAGCGACAGGTCTGGGTGGGGCTACATGATGGGAATGAAACTGGGGACACTGGTGCTGGGAAACATGCACTGGTGGAGGGATGGGTGTTGGAACACTATGAATGAAACCTAGTCATGAGCAGCTTTGTAAGAGACTCACAGTGATTCAATAAAATAGACCTATTAAAAATAAAAAAGACTAGGAACTCATTAACTAAAGCACATTCATTTGTCCCCATTATAAAAACCTGACTTAATTCTTAGAAGATGATTTTCAAGACTTTTTAGTGCTCTTGAGGATGCAGCTACTGGAAGAGCAACTTCTACCCTCCCAATACGGCCCAATTTGTCGTTCAAGACAGAAACAGAATCATACCGAGTTCCTTCTACTTTACCAGGGGAAAACAGCTTGCTAATTCCTTTAGGGTTCAGCTAGAGTGGAACAAAAGTCAAAGTGAAAAGGAAATCTTCTGGAAATGGAGAATCAGAATCATGGCCATTAGAATAACCTTTCACTTCCCACACCTGACCTGTCTTTCCCCTCAGACCTTCTCCAACTCCTTATTCCACGTTTTCACAAAAAGTTATGGAAATAAACTCAGATTTTTCCCTCTTCTCTTTATAGTTGTATCAATCAACTTTAATGTCCATTAAAAAATCTGGTAAAACTGGAGCCAGAGTGCTAATGCATCGGGTAGGGCACTTTCCTTGAATGCAATTGACCTGGGCTCAGTCCCTGGCCCCATCAGCTCTTGTGGACTCTGAGAGCAGTCAGGAGTAAGCCTGCAGTGCTGCCACCTGTGGTCTCCCTACCAGAAAAAAGGGATAAAATTTAAAAAGCAATAACCTAGATTCTACCCCTCCTTTTTTTCTGTTTCTAGAAAATTTTCTAAGTTGTTGGAAGAGAATATCTCTCTCAATGTCATGGGGATGATTAAATTTCTATTCTAATATGTAGAAGGAGATTGACTTTGATTAGCATAAATTTATCTATATTTCTTTAAAATGTAAGCTTTGGAAAAAGATATTTTATTCCTCTGCAAATTGATCCAAAGCACGTTATGTATTTATCATGCATCGTTTCTTGTAATGTTTTTCCTAATCTCTACCCCCCCAATTTTTTCAATTCCTTCAAACACTTCCAAAATATTTCTTAAACTAAGGTTAGAAATTTTATTATCTGAAGTCCATACTACTCAGCAATTGATTGTCTTCAAAGCTTCTATTTTTCTAGGTCTTGGTCTTAATAAGAAATAAGATATTGGGGAGAAAAAGAGATTAAGGACATCCAGATTGGAAAGGAAGAAATCAAACTCTCACTGTTTACAGACAATATGATACTATACCTAGAGAAGCCTAAAGCCTCTACTAAGAAACTCTTAGAAACAATAGACTTATACAGTAAAGTTGCAGGCTACAAAATCAATACCCAAAAATCCATGGCCTTCATATATACAAACAATGAGGCAGAGGAAAGGGACATGAAAAAAAGCAATCCCATTCACAATCGTGCCCCAGAAAATCAAGTACCTCGGAATCAGCTTAACAGTAAAACAGTAAATCAGTAAAAGACCTCTACAAAGAAAACTATAAAACGCTACTCCATGAAATAAAAGAGGACATGAGGAAATGGAAACATATACCCTGCTCGTGGATAGGGAGAATCAATGTGGTCAAAATGGCAATACTCCCCAAGGCATTATACAGGTTAAACTCGATCCCTATAAGGATACCCATGACATTCTTCAAAGAAACAGATCAAGCAATCCTAAAATTCATATGGAACAACAAACGCCCACGGATAGCTAAAACAATTCTTGGGGAAAAGACGATGGGAGGCATCACTCTCCCCAACCTCAAACTTTACTAGAAAGTGGTACCAATTAAAACAGCATGGTACTGGAGCAAAGGCAGAGCCCCAGACCAATGAAACAGAGAGGAATATCCCTACACACAACCCAAAATGTATGATGATCTAATCTTTGATAAGGGAGCAAGAGATGTGAAGTGGAGCAAGGAAAGCCTTTTTAACAAATGGTGCTGGCACAACTGGACAACCACATGCAAAAGAATGGGCTTAGACCTCGACCTGACACCATGCACAAAAGTCAGATCAAAATGGATTAAAGACCTCAACATCAGACCACAAACCATAAGGTACATTGAAGACAAGGTCAGCAAAATCCTCCACTATATTGAAGCTAAAGGTATCTTCAAAGATGACATGCAACTGGCCAACCAAGTGGAAACAGAGATAAACAAATGGGACTACATTAAACTCAAAAGCTTCTGCACTGCAAAAGATACAGTGAACAGAATAAAAAGACAATCTACAGAATTGGAAAAGAATATTCACCCAATACCCATCAGATAAGGGGTTGATATCAAGGGTATATAAAGCACTGGTTGAACTCTACAAGAAGAAATCATCCAACCTCATCAGAAAATGGGCCGAAGAAATGAACAGAAACTTTCCCAAGGAAGAGATACAAATGGCCAACAGGCACATGAAAAAGTGCTCTACCATTACTAATCATCAGGGAGATGCAGATCAAAACAACCATGAGATACCACCTCACACCACAGAGACTGACACACATCCAAAAGAACAAAAGCAACCGCTGTTGGAGAGGATGTGGGGAGAAAGGGACCCTTCTACACTGCTGGTAGAAATGCCGACTGGTTCAACCCTTTTGGAAAACAATATGGACGATTCTCAAAAAATTAGAAATTGAGCTCCCATTTGATCCAGCAATACCACTGCTGGGAATATATCCCAGAGAAGCAAAAAAGTATAGTTGAAATGACATCTGCACTTATATGTTCATCGCAGAACTATTTATAATAGCTAGAATCTGGAAAAAACCCGAGTTTCTTAGAACAGATGACTGGTTGAAGAAACTTTGGTACATCTATACAATGGAATACTATGCAACTGTTAGAAAAAATGAGGTCATGAACTTTGCATATAAGTGGATAGGCATGGAGAGTATCATGCTAAGTGTAATGAGTCAGAAAAAGAGAGACAGACATAGAAATATTGCACTCATCTGTGGAATATAGAATAACAGAGTAGGAGACTAACACCCAAGAATAGTAGAAATGAGTACCAGGAGGTTGACTCCATGGCTTGGAAGCTGGCCTCACATTCTGGAGAGAGGGTAACTCAGATAGAGAATGGAACACCAAGTGAAATGTGGTTGGAGGCCACTCGGGGGAAGGGTGATACATGCTGAATGTAGACTAGAGACTGAACACAGTGGCCACTCCACACCTTTATTGCAAACCACAACACCCAATTATAGAGAGAGAACAAAAGGGAATACCCTGCCACAGTGGGAGGGTGGGGTGGGGGGAGATGGGATTGGGGGGATGGAAGGGATGCTGGGTTTTTTTGTGGTGGAGAATGGGCACTGGTGAAGGGATGGGTTCTTGAACTTTGTATGAGGGAAACATGAGCACAAAAATGTATAAATCTGTAACTGTACCCTCACAGTAATTCAATAATTAAAAATAAATAAAAAATATAAAAAAGAGTAAAAGCTTAAATATTAGAGACAGGGGCTGGAGCAATAGCACAGTGGGTAGGGCATTAGCCTTGCATGCAGCCTACCCGGGTTCAATTCCCAGCATCTCATATGGTCCCCAGAGCACTGCCAGGAGTAATTCCTGAGTGTATGAGCCAGGAGTAACCCCTGTGCAATGCCAGGAGGGACCCAAAAATAAAAAAAGAAATTAGAGACAATAGATGTTCTACGTAGATTACAAAGACACCCATTTGGAGACCACATTGATGTGTGTGTGTACATTTACATTTTTGCCCAAAAACAGGTTTCCACATTTTGATATTCCTTATGTTGGCATTAGTCTTATTATCTATAGCAATTCAATAATATGGAATATAAAAGACACAAAACGTGGAAAGATATTACCTATTCTTTCTTATTATTATCACATGTACTCAACTTTGAAGCTGGTTTATCTAAACCAGGATACCCAGATCATTGTCTGAAAACCAGAAGCAATAAGCATCATCTAGAATCTGTTGGAAATATTTGATCTGAGGCCCCATGACAAATATGATTTAGTATTTAGTGAATCAGAATCTCTAAATGCTGTGTGAGACATTGCTTTATGGTCACAGTTCGACAATCACAGCATGTCTAACTTCATGCTGTGGTTGGTCCATTGGTTCTTGAGAGACACCTCTAAGTTCTGTTTCACTAAATCTCCCTTAACAGCAGTTATGAGTAATGTTTCTAGACTGGTTCACTTGAAACTTGTGTTCAAAGATTATTTTAGAGAGATTGTAGTTTTTATTTACTCTCCAAAAAAATTTCCTCTTTCGAAGGAGAAAAATTACTGCATATTATACCAGTCAACCATGAGCAGGAATCCCCCCAAACTGGTCCCAACACAAGCCTACAGTGAACTCCATAAAGGGGCCCTGCAGACAGCTGTTAGGTTAAAACTGGAATTATCCTGTGACAGTCCATTAGGGGACCTCTGTTGGTCATTTGGGAAGATGGAGAAGTGGTTTTTGACCCTTTCTGAATCATAATTTCTGGAATCTCTCTGGATGTTAAACTCATCAAGAATTCTCTTACAGAGACTAAACTTTTAATATTTCATATCAGTGGCTACACCTTTTCATTGTGACTATAAGAAGTAAATCTGTGTGTGCACAGCAATTTCCCTACCCACAATATCACCCTGGGTCAAAACCAAAAGCAACTTTATCTAGCAAATGAAAGTCTGACTTAAATAATCCAAACGCAGTTTCTAGCCCTTCAGTTTTCACATTTGAGTCAGATTCTAGATCAAAATCCCTTTTAAAAAAAGGGACATTCTGACCCTTGATTAAAGATCTTGATATACTAGTGAAGATTGGGAGAATTAATCCTTCAGAAAATTTCTCTGAAGGAACATGTAACTATTAGAATGGTTGATATCAGAGACAGGAAAATAGATTGGTTTGGGAGGAAGCATTAGGCCTCTGGCTCTGGCTGACACTGATTTCTAGAAACAGAAAAGTCAACATAAACTACCAGATTAGGAGTTTATGGAGGTCAGGTGAATTTTGACTCTGACCCATTTTTCCAGTTTGTTCACTGGATCCAGTGGGTTCCTGATAATATGCTTTGGTAGCTTCCTACTTCTAGAAAGTATTAGAATAAACTGAGAAAATGGCATTGTTCTTGTCTAGGAGCTGATGTAGACTGGACTTATGGATTTAACAAACTTCCAGTGTACTATTGTGTTCATCAAAATGTCTTAGAAATCAAACGGGAGATTTATCTGCAACCAGGGTAAAATTCTTTGCTGCTAGTAACACTTAGATGAGGAAGCATTCCTTAACAAGCAAGGTTTGTACACCCAGTTGCATATGTCCTGTTGTGCCTGATGGTAAGCCTGATGCCAAGCAATGCTGAGGTTGTATCTCAGGGAAGCCTTCTTATTTCCTAATGGCACACATAAGCACGTTTTCCTAAGATAAACCCTTATGCAGAGTTATCTACATTCTCTCCTTCCACTTCTGGGCCATTTGACAAGTGTCATGGGAACCTTTGAGTTCTTCTTGTACTCAGGACTACACATAGATACATGATGTTTTAGATTTGCAAGCTTATTTCCAGATTGTTTTTTTTGTGTGTTATGATTATGTTCTACACCTTTGCTTCTTCCTTACTTCTTTACTTTTCTTGCTTCGTATCATATTACAGCATGGTGGCAATTCACTCTAGGCAACATTTAATTGGTTTCAATTATCCATTAATTGCACATCTTTTCACAGAGGCTTAATTTTTTTTTTTTGGGTCACACCAGCGATGCACAGGGGTTACTCCTGGCTCTGCACTCAGGAATTGCCCTTGGCAGTGCTCAGGGAACCATAGGCGTTGCTGGGATTCGAACCCGGGTTGGCTGCGTGCAAGGCAAACGCCCTACCCGCTGTGCTATTGCTCCAGCCCTAACACAGAGGCTTAATGGAGTCCCAGTTGACTGCAGGTAACCTCCCAGAGGCAACCTCCTGAAATGAACTCAAGGAGCAGGGCCCTTCCCTCTGCTGTCTCCTTGACTCCTGAGACAGGTTCTACCTCTTGATAATTACTATAGCATAGTGTATATGCTAGTGTAAGCTAAAATAAACTAATGGTCACACTATAATCATAAAATTCTCTAACTATCCTAGTTAAATTTTTGTTGCTCTCAATGCAACCTATTTAATTTTCCCCCACTGCAGCATGGAAACATAGAATAGTTGACAACACACAGATGCCACTTCTGTGTAATTTTAAAAAGTAAGGCAAAGGGGAAATTTAAAGATGGACAAAAGTGATATAATCAGAGAGAGCAAAGAAAGTAACATGGCTGACAAAAGGTTCAATTTAATTATTTCTTAGAAGAGGTTGCTCAGACCATCTTGGTTTGAGTTGGTTGAGGTGCAAATTCAGTACTAATAAGAACTTTGGAACACATAGGCTGGATTTTTAGTGACCAGATGTATAACTTAGTGTGACTTAGAGTGTATTTGTAGTAAGTAAAATAGTAAGTGGTATCAGATGGTGTATGTTTTAGATTCATTTTAGCCACTGGCTTTCATTTTCTTCTATTCAATTTGCTTCTATTACAAATGCAAAATATAAAAAACACAGGAAATTTCTAGAGGAAAATAATTATCCCACCACAAAGCAAAATGATTATTTTTTGAATATTTTTCTCTCATTGCTTCCATCATGTCAATAATTTATGGCACAATTTTTTATCATTCTATAATTGGCTTTTAACTGTAAATTGAGCATTCTAACCTCTGTGATGATTTATAGTCAAAGATGTTCAGGGAGTTAATGGAATATCATGCTGTGCACAAAATTCCTTAAAATGTTCTAAGAAATCGCTGAATATTATTAATGGGTCAATCTTGCAATGGGAACTAGGACATTATTAACATATCAATGAAGTGTAAAAAGTAAAGCTAGTATATTTTATTTATGCATTCAACATGTTTGTCATGTCTGCGTTTGTATTTGGCTCAAATAACAGTGAACATACCCTAGTTGACCTGTGCCGGGCAAGTTGTGGAAACACAGTTTTGGACTGTGGATTGCTGGGCCGTATGCTCCCAAACTGATCAAAGGAGAAATGAAATTCAGTGAATAATTCTTCTATACAACAGACTTCGAAAACACATGATAGAAAAGAGTACTCCCAAGTAAGCTAATGGATGCTATAACCAGGAAATGCTCTAACTTTCCTCATTAAGTTTCTGTTGCTCTAAATACAGCCTATTTGGTTTTCCCCCACTGCAGCATGGAAGCATAGAGTAGTCGACTGGGATAACACAGGAATGCCTTTTCAGGGAATTTTTAAAAGATAAAAGGGAAGTTAAGGCTGTCTTGGCAAACTAGAAAGTCCCAGAGAGAGGGTTTAGCTAGTAAGAAAAAATGTGTGCAAACCATCTTAATGAGTGGGAAAGAGAATGTTGGGGCAGAGGTGTCTATGTAGTTAGCTCTCTCAAATGCTTGAGATACTGTCATAAGGATGATGATATTAAATTTTCTCTGTATAATTACAGAAGAGTAAACCAACCGAGAGAATTGAATAGGTGAATAGTGAATGTTATTTTACAGTAACTCTATGTATGATTAAAGTACAAAAATTACCAGAACTTGTGAGTAAATACTTTTTCACCAACTTAAAAGTAAAGTAAGATGACTTTGAAGTTACCCTCAATGCTGATTCTATTTTGATTATTCTTCTGGCAACAGAAAATAGTAAAAGAAAAAATACAAATCCCAATTATGTTCCTATAGGAAATTTTCATTACAAATTGTTAAATGTCCTTCACTAAGACCTCCTGTGTCTCAGGAGTGGCACCTGAGTGGTGCTTGAGAGCCCAGAGGCCCTTCCCAGTGATACCTGGTCCCTCTGCCTGGCCTGTGCTGGGCGCCCTTTACCAGGATTTCACTCAGTGCTCAGGGCCCTGCAGAGATGGGGAGCACGCTTGAGGCCTTGCACACACCAGGTATATTATTCCTTTCCTTTGAATTATCTCACACTCTGCCCCTTATGACTTATCTTTTTGAGTGAAGAGATATTTCGCCTCTTTAGTTAAATTTATTCTTAGATGTTATTTTTGGTGTTGTTGTTTCCTAATTTCCCTCTCTGCTAGTTTATTACTAATGAGAGAAATACCACAGATGAGAACTGGCTCCAAGGTAACAGAAAGGGGAACAAATTAAAATTAAGAGGCTGGGCTGGGGCAATATTACAGCAGAAGGCCGCTGCAACCTATGGTTCAATCCCCAATACCACACAGAGTCCTTGATCACTACCTAAAGTGAGCCTTGAGTGCAGAGCCAGGAGTAAGTCCTGAGCACTGCTGGGTGTGGCCCCCGAGCAAACAAACAAAAAAATTTAAAAGCTCTCTGGGACCACGAAAGAAACAGTTTTATGAACAGATTTTTTTAAAAAAATCGAATCATCTGAGCTGCGCTTACAAAGCTTTTATGCTTCAGCTTCATTCATACAATGATGGAACACTCACCCCCGCCACCTGTTGCAACAATGTTGCGGTAGGGTTTGGTTAGACTGTCTGACTCTGAGGCATTTAAGATATGCACACGAAAGAAATATACGTTTTTGGGGAGGATCATATAACTGTCTCCGGAGTTTTTTGTGCTGTGGCCTGCAGGAGAGCAGCCTGTTCAGCCCCCTTTTATTAACTAGCTTGATGTTTTAACCAATGATATTCAGCCACATAGGCAGAATATGCAAATTAACTTAGTCAACAGAAACAGTATCAAAGTCAGTTACACACCGGGAAGTATAGTCAGTTAAACTAACAGTAACAGAAAAACAATGTTTACATCCAAGCCTAGCTAATCCTGAGATTATGGCATGTCCTACACCAATAGCCACCAGGGCACATTTTCTACCACCAATATCCCAAGCATCCCTCCTCCCACCATACTACCCCTCCCCCAGCCTGTATGGCAGACAATTTCCATCTTCCTCTCTCTTTACTTCGGGGCATTATGGCTTGCATTACAGATACTGAGAGGCCATCATGTTTGGTCCTTTGTCTACTTTTAGCACACATCTCCCATCCGGAGCAATCCTTGGAACCATCATTGACTTAGTGATCCCTTCTCTACTCCAGCTGCCTTCTCCCCCAGATCATGAGGCAGGCTTCCAACCATGGAGCAATATTCCTGGCCCTGTCTCTACTGTCCTCGGTTGTCACTCTCATATTATGTTATTTTATATTCCTTAGGAAAGATGAAGTCATGAAATTTGCTTATAAGTGGGTGGTCATGGAGAGTATCATGCTAAGTGAAATGAGTCAGAAAGAGAGGGACAGACATAGAATGATTGCACTCCTTTGTGGGATATAAAAACATAGTATGAGACTAATATCCAAGGACAGTAGAAACAAGGGGGCCAGGAGGACTGATCCATGGTTAGAAACTTGCCACAAGTAGAAGGGGAACCACGATAAGAGGAGTGCTGAGAGTAGGTTAGGGGGTGTGTAGGATAACCTGTCAGTACCTGTACTGCAAACCAAAATACCCAGAAGGAAGAGAGAGAGGAGAGGGAGAGAGGGGGAGAGAGGGGGAGGGAAAGACAGAGGGAGAGAGAGAGGGGGAGAGAGAGGGAGAGAGAGAGGAAGAGGGAGAGAGAGAAGATGGAGAGAGAAGAGAGAGAGAGAGAGAGAGAGAGAGAGAGAGGAGAAGAAGAATAGTGCCTGCCACAGAGGCAGGCTGGGGTGGGGGTGGGGAGGGGTTGGTGGTAAGAGGGAAAACTAGGGACACTGGTAGTGGGAAATGCATACTGGGGAGGGGATGGGTATTGGAGAATCCTGTGACTGAAACCAATCATGATTACCTTCTTCACAGTATCTTTCACAGTGACTCAATAAGACAAGAAAGGAAAAAAATAGATTACCAAACAGTGTTGAGGCAGGAGCGGACCCAAGGAGATATAAGGACATGGCAGACTGTCTTAGGTATCATGGCGTTAGGTGCGCTAATGTTGTACACAAAACCATGAAAGTTAACGCCATTGTAACCATGCTATCCAAATGAACGTTTTAAGAAAGAAGAAAAGAGAAATACCACAGACATCTATGTTGAGTTTATATCCTGTAACTTTGTTGAACTTAATCATTTCCAACATTTTTTGTGTGAAAAATTTGGGGGTTTCTGATTATGATATCATATTCTTCAAATAGTGGGAATTGTATCCCACCATTGTTCGGCTTGTATTTCTAATTTTCTGCACATTCTCTGGCTACTATTTTAGATGTTATGGTCCTTATTAGAGTTTTTATACATTAAAGAACTTTCAGTTTTATGGCAATGGTCATGATACATTTTAAGTGAAATTATTTTCTTATCTTCATAATCTTTGGATGTTAGGTTTTGGAAATGCAGAAGATTTTTGTGAGCTGTTTTTCTACACTGAACACTTACCAAGTTAGATAAATTTTGTGTGAAGATAATATAAGGTTTTATCGTGGCTTAATAGAGATAAATGTGTTTTTCTTGTCAATTCTGACTTCTGGATGTTTTTATTTTTGTTGTTGTTGGGGTAGGGACACACTTGGCAGTACTTGGAGCTTACTCTTGGGTCTACACACAGAGATCACTCCTGGTGGAGTTCCAGGTGACCAGAGATCAAACTCGGCTTGACTGTGGGAAAGCCAAACAACCAACACTCTGCCCGAACAACCCCCCCCAAGGACTTCTGTTGTTGTTGTTCTTGTTGTTGTTTCTATTTTTTGTTTTTGCCTTTTGGGTCACACCCAGCAATTCTAAGGGATTACTCCGGGCTCTGCACTTTGGAATTACTCCTGGAAGTGTTAGAGGGACCATATGGGATGCCAGGGATGGAACCCAGGTAGGTCCATGCAAGGCAGACACTGCCCCTCCCCAGCTGAACTATTGCTCTGGTCCCTAGACATTTTTATTTTAACAATGATGACTGCAAGTAGTGAGAATTTGAGTCTTTGTCTTTCTTTTGATTTTAGAAGAAAAGATGATTTAGTCCCATCAGAGTATGATGTCAGTGTGGACTTCTAATCTCTAACCATTTTGTCTTGGGATAGTTGACTTTTATTTTTAGTTTGTCAAATGTTTTGCTTTTTTATTATAGATAATATGGAACTTTGGCAAATGTTTATTAATAGATATCTAAAATATGAGCAAAACAAGTGAATCAACCAGCACATTATTTTATGCTATGAAAATAAATTAGGTTTTAATTTGAGAAATAAAGCGTAATTTTTTGTCACCAAAAAAAAAATCAGTCAATGATACATATTGCCTTGAGCAAATGAAAGACAAAAACAGTATACTCCTCATTTGTTATTTATTTTTTGATCTTCCTAAGATTATGTAGATTAATTTCCACACATTTGTGGGTTTTTCTGTTTTTTTTATTACTAATGTTCCATTTAAATCACTAATACCCAGTTCCATGTGGCTGTATGATATACTTTAATTAATTCAACATTCTTAAATTTGTAAAGATTTGATTTGTGACCCCAACTGTGATTCCACGTGCACTTAGGAAGAATGTATAATTTTTGTTATTTTGTAGAGTGTGTAAATCAAGTCGGTTTATTGTGTTGTTCAAGTGCTCTATTTCCTTATTGAATGCCTTGTTCTATTCATTATTGTAACTGAGCACTGAAATTATCTACTTTTATGTTGCTGTTATTTATTTCTCCCTTAAATGCTGTCAATGTTTGTTTAATAGATTTAGAAATGCAGATATAAGAAGTGTCTCTGTGTGTGTGTCTGTGTGTGTGAATTGTTTGCTATCGTAGACTGGTGAATTGACTGGGGCAGTGGATAATATACTGTACAATGACAAAAGTATAGTTTTCAAATATCATCTTTATCTCTTTTTACAGTGTATATATAGCCTATCCTCTCTTATATAAGTACCGCTGTCTTTACTCCCTTTTAATTATCAAATACATGAATTTATTTGTCTATCCTTTCATTTTCAACCTATTATATTTCTAAATCTGAAATGTGTTTCTTATAGAAAGTCTATAGTTATATAATTCTATTTATTAATATTTTGAATCTATATGTTTCAACAAGGGAGTTTACATTTAAAATAATTCTGATAGGCAAAAAACTTGGTAGTACCATTTTGTTAATATTCTTTACTCCTTGTATTTTGTCACTGTTTTTTTCTCTTACTGCCTTTGATTTTGTTTTATTTATTGTTTGTAATAAAATTCATTGATTTGTTGCTGATATTTTTGTCTGTATTCTCTATATATTCTCCTTCTGGATACCATGGATATCATATAAAATATTCTATATCAATATTTATATGCTATAAAATATCTTTAGCTCATAATGAGCTATTTCATTTTATAAATTTTTCCCTTAAATTTAAATTTAGGCAGTGTGATTTACAGTGCTGTTAATAGTATCATTTCAGGCACATAAGGTTACTACATGAGGTCCACCGAGTGTCATTTTCTCTCCATCACTGTCTCCTTCACTCCAATCCCTGCTTCAACAAACCGTTCTATAATCCCACTGTGGCCATCTTTTGTCCCACTATTATATTTCTGTGTCCTCCACAGATAAGAGAGATGATTCTGTATTGTGTCTTTCCCTCTGTCTCACTTCACTCACCATGATACCCCCAGTCTCATTCATGCAGCAGCAAACAGCAAGACTGTTTTATAGCCAAGTAGTATTCTGTTGTGTTTCTGTATCCAATTATTGTTCTTGGGCAGTTGGTTTGTTTTGGAATAGAAAGTCTAAATTAGACTTACTATTACCTAGAATACTAAGTCTAGATTAAACTTACTATTATTAGCGTTGTAATGCATACTGAAGTGTAAATTTTTTTTAATTAACGTTTTTGAGTTCTTGGGATAGACGCCAAGAAGTGAAAGTGTCGGCTCACATGGAAGCTCAATGCTTAGTGCTCTGAGAAGAATCCACGCTGTTTCTGCGGAGGATGAACCAGGTGACATACCCACAAGTAACGAAGCAAGGCTTCTCCTCCCCCACATTATCTCCAATCTAGTGTTTCTATTCTTCTTGACATATGTGACACTTATTGGTGCCACAATTATATGTTTCAAACTGATAACTTTCTTAAATACAAAAGCTACTCCTTTATATTTCTGTATACCATGTACTTTGTTAATGATATTTTAAATTGAATGTTTCATTTTGCCTATAAACTAACAAATATTTATTATTATTCATTGTTTTTATTTTTATATTGTAGACCAGAATTATTTATAGTTATGAATGAACACTTGTGTACCTCCAAATTTTCCATTTTGTCAATTTATATCCTAATGTTATATTATTAGGAAATTCAGTCAATTTGAGTTAGTTGAATTCAACGTTATTAGGCTATAACCCACCAGAATGTGATTACTGACCTTATATGAATCACAAGAGATAGATTTCTTTCTCTCTCTCTCTCTCTGCTTTCTGTCATGTGACAGGAAATACAATGAAAGATTAGCAATTGCAAAAACGAAAAAGGTCCAGCTCAAAATTTTACCAGAGCTAGTAACTCTAGTAACATTCTAGGACTCTAACTAATACGGAGACTTTAAGTCTCTATAATTGTGAGAAATGATTTTGTTATTTATAAGCCGCCCAACCTATTGTATTTTCGCTATAGCAGCATTAGTAGAATAAGACATTCATGTGCCAATATTACAATATTATAGAATTGTATCTTTGTTCATATTTTTACCTTTTCCAGAAAATTTTATATTTTCATACTTTCATGCTGCTGAAATTTTCTATTCAATTATTGGATTCAAGTCCTGAATTTTAAATTTGTTCCTTTTTTGTGGTATCTATTTCTTGACTTTTATTCTCATTTTGTTCATGGATAGCTTTTCCAATTGCAATTAGTTGTCTGTGTTCTCTTTGTACTCATTGGTTTTGATTTAGACAGTTAAGGTTTTTGTCAGGTAACATATGGACTTCCAGTTCTTAGAAATTTATTGTGTTCTTTTATTTGGCCACTGTTAACTGTTTACTTCCTTAACCTTGGTGTCATTTGTTAATATTTGAAATTCAGAAAAAGCAACCTCCTGTCCCTATCCTGACAGATTGAATTTATATAATGTAAAATCTTCACTAATATTAACAGAGATTCTGGATACATTTATAAACTTTCCTAAGGATGAGTATCATCTTGATTCGTGTGATTGGCCCTTGAACAATGCAGGACTCTAGGGTACCTATCCCTTCTCATAACCTATAGTTGGTTCCTCCTTAAATAAAGGTTCAGAATTCAGGGATCCGACCAGCCAACATATCCAAATGGATGGATTTGTGAATATAGAGGCCTAGATAGGAAACACATATATATCTGGTAGTCCATGTAGCTGTCCAAGTTCAAATGTCTGTTGTTCAAGGGTCAACTGCACATGTAAATGATACTTATCATTTGCTCCATCTGGTGTAAATATATGGTACTGCAGTCAACCTGTCACTTGATTTTATTTTTCAATTTCATTGAATCACCGTGAGAGACTTACAAGCTTTTGTGCTTGGGTTACAATCACACAATGATTGTAATACCCATCCCTTCACTAGTGCACATTCCCCACCACCAATATCCCGGGTATACCCCCCTTTCCCACCCTCCCCCTGCCTCCATGGCAGACAATATTCCCAATACTATCTCTGTATGTTTGGGTATTATGGCTTGCAACACAGACACTGAGAGGTCATCATGTTTGATCCATTATCTACTTTCAGCACACATCTTCCATCCCAACTGATTCTTCCTACCATCATTTTCTTAGCGATCCCTTCTCTATTCCATCTACCTTCTCCCCTCTGCTCATGAAGCAGTCTTCCAGCTCTGGGGCAATCCTCCTGGCCCCAGTGGCCTTTGTTCCCTGTGGAATCCAGTCTGGCATTCAAACGAATACTTTTGTTCTTGTCAGTGCTGTGAGTTAAGCCAAACAAGAACCATTTCCTCCTCTGACTTCCAAGTTCCAAAACATAGCACATTCTACTTTTTTCTTTTGTTCAGCAGAGCCTGGCAAGCTCCCTGTGGTGTATTCAATATGCCAAAAACAGTAGCAAGTCTCACAATGGAGACATTACTGGTGCCCACTCGAGCAAATCGATGAACAATGGGACGACAGAGCTACAGTGCAGTGCTACAGTTCTCAAGGGAAATGCCAGTAGTTGGAATTTTTCCCAACTTTCCATATTTTTCTAGAGGGAAAAGACACTAAGTTGCAGATGCCGTGATCTTTCTCACCTACTTCAAGGTGTTTGCCTTGCATGTAGTTAACCTGGGTTCAATCCCTGGAACCCCATATGGTTTCCTGAGCACCACCAGATCACTAAGAATAGAGTCAGGAACAGACCTTGAGCACTGTCAGGTGTGACTCCCCCAAAATAAACCAAACAGTATATTAATATCTATAGTTGTACTATAAGCGAAATGGTTGTTTGACACTGTCTATATTACTCTCTTCTCTCTCCTTTTAGCCAATAGACTATCATTTGCTATTTTCAAAAATTTTAGCATGGGTCTGGAGCAGTAGCACAGCGGGTAGGGCATTTGCCTTGCATGCGGCCAACCGGGGTTCAATTCCCAGCAAACCATATGGTTCCCCCAAGCACCACCAGGAGTAACTCCTGAGTGTATAAGCCAGGAGTAATCCCTGTGCATCGACAGATGTGACCCAAAAAGGAAAAAAAACATTTTTAGTGTAGGTTTGTATAGATGCAGTTTGAGTTCAGGATGACCTTGCCGTTTGAATCATCTTAGAACTTACTTGGTCATAAATATATATAGGTGTAAAGTTTACACTTTTAAAATAAGCTTTACTACAACCAACAGCAGTATATAAAATAAAGATTCACAAAAAATACAAATAATCAGATTTTAGTAATGGTCAAAAATGTTTTTTTCCCTTATGTTCAAAGGCTTTTCCTATATCATTCCATGATTTATAGAGTTCACTTTAAAAGCTTCATAAAAGCTTCATAATGTTTCTAGGTTATTTCTTTATCATCATTTGTGGGGGAGGGAGGAGCAAGATAGTATTTATTGAACAACATTTGTCCAGAAAGACATGAGGGGAAAGAGGAAGTGTGTGGTCAAGAGAAAATACAGGCTTCCCCCTGGAAAAGGGAGGCAAATAGAGATACATAGAGATGAGCAAGCAAGATCCAGGTTCAAGGGAGAACGCAGGCTTGGAGAGAAAATCTCTCATCATTCTTTATCATATTTTTCATACCTCAATATGTCTTCTATGATAAATTAGTCTTCTTTTGTAATAATTCTCCCAACGATGTTTTGTTTATTTTTCTTAATTTTTTAAACGTTTATTTATTTATTTATTTTAATTTATTCTTTTATTGAATCACCATGTGGAAAGTTACAAAGCTTTCAGGTTTAAGTCTCAGTTATACAATGCTCGAACACCCATCCCCTCACCAGTGCACATATTCCACCACCAAGAACCACAGTATACCTCCCCCTACCCCCCACCTCCCCAGCCTTTCACCCCACCTGTATAACTGATAAATTTCACTTTACTTTGATTACATTCAATATTTCAACAAAAAACTCCAAACTATTATTGTTTGGAGTTTCTCCCCCCAAAGTCAGACCTGCTGAAAAGGAAGCATTTGATAATTTGTTTTCCATCGCTGAGAATGAAGAAATATGAGGTCGAGCGGCTGCACTAGCAGCCGCAAGGTTTTGGATTTCTGTATTTTAGTATTTTTGTAACTAAGTCCAAAGAAATATCTGCCAGAAATTGCATCATTGCAAGCTTGTACCTCTCTGCTACTTTATATTCCACATATGAGTGCAATCTTTCTACGTCTGTCTCTTTCTTTCTGACTTATTTCACTCAACATGATACTTTCCATGTTGACCTATTATATGCAAATTTCGTGACTTCATGTTTTCTGACAGCTGCATAGTATTCCATTGTGTAGATGTACCAGAGTTTCTTTAACCAGTCATCTGTTTGGGGACACTCTGGTTTTTTCCAGGTTGGGGCTATTGTAAAGAGTACTGCAATGAACAATAAATGGAACTATCTCAAACTAAGAAGCTTCTGCACCTCAAAAGAAACAGTGACCAAGATACAAAGATAATCTACAGAATGGGAAAGGATATTTACGCAGTGCCCATACCATAAAGGGTTGATATCAAGGATATAGAATGCACTGGTTGAACTCCACAAGATGAAAACTGCTGATCCGATCAGAAATAGGGTGATGAAATGAACAGAAATTTTCCCAAAGAAGAAATCCGAATGGCTCAGAGGCACATGAGAAAATGTTCAACATCACTAATCATCAGGGAGATGCAGATCAAAACAACAATGAGATATCATCTCACACCACAGAGACTGGCCCACATCCCAAAAAACAAAAGCAACCGCTGTTGGCGTGGATGTGAGGAGAAAAGTACTCTCCTTCACTGCTGGTGGTTATACCGACTGGTTCAGCCCTTTTGGAAAACAATATGGACAATTCTCAAAAAATTAGAAATTGAGCTTCCATTTGACCCAGCAATACCACTGGTGGGAATATATCCCAGAGAGGCAAAAAGGTATAGTAGAGATGTCATCTGTATTTCTATGTTCATTGCAGCACTGTTTACAATAGCCACAATCTGGAAAAAACCAGAGTGCCCCAAAACAGATGGCTGGTTAAAAAAACTCTGGTACATCAACACAGTGGAATACTATGCAGCTGTCAGAAAACATGAGGTCATGAAATTTGCATATAAGTGGATCAACATGGAAAGTATCATGTTGAGTGAAATGAGTCAGAAAGAAAGAGACAAACATATAAAGATTGCACTCATATGTGGAATATAAAGTAGCAGAGAGGTACAAGCTTGCAATGTTGCAATTTCTGGCAGAAATTTCTCTGGACTTAGTTACTAAAGTACTAAAATACAGAAATCCCAACGATGTTTTAATTGGCTATTTTCTTTTTCTGTATCACATTGATGTTGAAAATTCTGATGCCATCCTAATTCTTTTTCATTTACTTTTTTTATTTTTTGCTTTTTGGGTCACACCCAGCGATGCTCAGGGGTTACTCCTGGCTTTTCACTCTGGAATTACTCCTGGCAGTGCTTGGGGGACTGTATGGGATGCCAGGGATCGAACCCTGGTTGGCTGTGTGCAAGGCAAACGCCTTACCCACTGTGCTATTGCTCCGGCCCCCAATTCTTTTGCATTTCTTTTCTTTAGCTGAGAAAGGTTTCTGATTCCATATACATTTGATTATTAATGTTTTTCTTAGTAATATGGAATTTTCTTACTCAATTTCATTTTTGTATTGATAATAAAAGGCTCTATTACATTAAAAGATAAGACACAGAACAAAATATTAATTTTCTGATAGAAATGGGTGAAATATTAATAGATTAGTTTCTGAAAAGTGGAAGAAAATGTCTTAGAAGTAATTGAAAATATGTTTTGATTCATCTGTTAGTAAAATGAGTATTGAAATGAGATTCAAAAATTCTCATTAATGAACCTAAGAAGAATTGGAAAGTAGATAACATCTATTAGTGGCTGGGATGGCATGAAGATTTTGTAAGAACACAAGAGTGTTTACTTTTGTGATAATAAGCTGATAAGATTATATTGAATATTTTCAGCATAATTTTAAATGAAGAAAATCCACATGATTTTTGAATCAACAGTTCCTTTGGAAATTTAGCTTAAAAATAAAATTATATTAAAATGTATGAAGAAATAAATCACACGGAAATGTATGTGAACACCACCAAAAACTCTTAAATAGAATCACCGTATCACTGTTATTCTGTTGTTCATAAATTTGCTTGAACGAGCACCAGTAACATCTCCATTCGTCCTAGCACTGAGATTTTAGCAGCCTCTCTTTACTCATCCTTCCCAACAGTGCCTCATTGGAGGCTCTTTCAGGGTCAGGGGAATGAGCCCCATCATTGTTACTGGTTTTGGCATATTGAATACGCCATGGGGAGCTTCCCAGGCTCTGTCATGCGGGCAGTATACTCTCAGTAGCTTGCCAAGTTCTCCGAGAGGGAGAACTAGACAATAAGAGATCTTTGTTTTATAGTCTCTGGATCTTGTCCATTGATGGGATTACACAGCATTGGGGGCAGTCTGTGGGTGTGACTGCCACGCTACTGGAAAATGAGGGATCTGGGTGGAGAAGGCCCAGTAGGCTTTCGAGTATTCAAGTAGGCTTGGAGATCTCAGCCCTGGGTCACACACACCTAGGTTCCTCTGCCGGTTCCTTCATACATGAGGCTTGTCTGAGTGTGTGGAGAGTGGCCTTGACCATGGCCGTGGCTGGGTTCCAGAGGTCTTTACCAAAAACTCTAAAATAGAATATGAAAATTAAATTATGAAATTCACAGAAGTAGGAACTGGAGAGACAGTACAGAAGTAAGGTGCTTGCTTTTACATTGAAGACCCAGGTTTAATCCCTGACACCACGTTATAATCCCCTGAGTATACCATTGGAAATAGACAGTCCTTGAGCATTCAGCCAGGAGTAAGTCCAGAAACAAAAACAAGTCACAGAAATAAAATATAGGAATAAATATTTGCTTAGGGAAAGTTCAAGCAAGAAAAAGAAATATAAATATAACTTTATCAAAGTTACTAAAGAAATAATCATCAAAAAGAAAACAATTCAGAAAATATTTGAAAATATTTTTATCTCATAAATTTTTCCAGAATTTTTCTCTCAAAGAATTCATAAATAACTTACAGCCTAATAACATAGGACACGTAATTATCTGATCTAAAAATGGGCAAGGAGTCTGAGTAAATATTTCTTCAAAGAAAATATACATATGACCAATAAGCTAATGAAAAGATATTCAGTATCATAAATCATTAGACAAATACTAATCAAAATTAAAATGATAGAGACTTTTTTTTCACCAGAATTATTTTTAACAAGAACTAGATTGATGAGAATATAGAAACATTTTAATCTTCATACATTATTGGCAGGTTATGTAAAACAGTAATGCCATTTTGTTAAATTATGTCGCTTCTTCACAAAATTAAGCAAATCTGAGGGAATTTGCTTTCCCAGGTAAGCAGGTCCATCTTTCAGAACTGTTCAGCTGTGATTCTTTCTTACCTCACTTCACAAGAAACACAACTGGAACCCTTGCAATGTACTCACCAACTCCACACTGGCTTAGCAACCTCATTACAGTAGCAGTAGCCTGTTCCACAGTCCCATCAGCTAGCCCACACAGAAACAAATGAAGGAAACTGTGCTAGTGAGAAACCCTAGAATCCTACAATTCAGTCAGGGGCAGGCCTGGTGACAGGCGAGTCTCCCTGGAAGCCTCACGCTCCAAACAACTGGCCAGAAGCAACGCCGTGTTCTAGTCCATGTTTTAATATAAGAATACATTTCTGTACTGTGTGAAAAAAAAGCAATACGTAAGTATATAAGCAATCAATCAAAGTAGCAAGCAGATGGAATGGGGGTCCATAGAAAGGCCTAGAAAAACAAATCCATTTGTTCCGTGACCCTGCCGTTAACAGAGTATGTGCTGTTGATGTTTGGAGATGAGAGAATTTTTGCCTTTGAATGGAAGAGAAATGGAGTTTGAGTAAAGTTTTTTCCAGTTGCATTTTATTTGATTATGCCCCTCTCCTTCATTTTTCCTTTTATTGTGATTCATCTCTATGTTTTATGATCATTCATTTCTTTTTATATTTGCATTTTAATTAATTTATGCCTACCTATAAACTATATGCCAGGGTGTGCCATTCACACTTCATGCTGTGGTAAATTGAAGAGTTTACTTATGAAGAAAATGTGCAAAACCCTTGTAGGATTGGCACCAGGGTAGTCCAACCTACAAACTACTCTCTTAGACCCTGTAGGACTAAAGGAAGGCCTTCTGCTTCAATGGAATGTGAAGTAAAGGATGCTCAGAGGAGAAATTCAACCCTCCCTAGGTTGCATCAGTCTGTACTTTTCAGAATCCCTGCAGAGCAATGCTGATCTCTGGCTGCTAGAACTCCTGGAGAGCCATGTACATGGAAATCCACCTGCATACCCTCCTGGGACAGAGAACAGCCTAAGAATAGACTAATGTTAGAAAATAGAGCAAAATGGTTTGACCCACTTTAAAAAAGACCTGAGAATTATTGATCCATATTTCTTTATGTAGCATGTCAACAAGACGTGTGAACTTGCCAAATATTTACAGTTCTGATTTCTGGCCTATTATGGCTGACATTTTGTTAGCTTTTCTTGTATTTTATTATTACAATGTCAAAAATAGCCCTAAAATGTGTTCAGCATGCTTGCTAAACAACAGAGTTCAGTGTCGAGTGTACACAAGGTCCCTCACAACTATAATTTGCACAGCATCCTTTTATTCAAATTGCTTCTCAGAGAACTCTAGTGGGCTTAATTTAACCTTTATCTCTATAGCTTTAAAAATGAAGCACTTTTTGCAACTACTGCCCACAATTCACATTTAATTGCTCTTTAAAAAGCAATACTTGACAATCTTCCCATAAGAAGACAAATTTATTTTCTTTCTTTTACAGAATAAAGTGGGATAGGAAGGAAACAGGGCAAGGAGAATCATATGTTCAAGTTTGCTAAAAGATCTTGCATACTCTGGGAGTTGTTGGCATTTGTTCTATTTTTCCGAGTCAGTTATGTTCCTTCTCGTGAGTGAACTGGAGCTGCAATTTAGTCCACATGGAAAAATAAATCATCCCACTTCCTCCCACACAAGCAATCTGAGCTGTTTGTGATGTCTACTTCACGCCAATGTTAGGTGAGTGCAGTTCTAATGGGAAAAGTAGTTCCAATTTTTTTCACATTTGAATAGCATATTTAACTGTGCACATTTTCCAATACCAGCCATACCTGTGTTAAGCATATATAGCTACCTAATGCAAAAGTCAATTTTGGGAAAATGCTTTCAGAACTCTTGTTCCTCTGGTTAACACTTGAGGGGGGCAGAAAGAGAGAGAGAGAGGCCACAGAGGGTTAAGACCCATGCCTTGCATACAGAGACCTGGGTTCTATGCCCTGGTGCCAGATATGACCCTTTGAACAACACCATCAGGTGTAATCCCTGAGCACAGAGCCAGAAGTAATTCCTGATCACAAAACAGGTGTGGATCACGTTACCTCCCCGCCCCCACCCCCCCCAAAGAAAACACACTTGGTTGAAATTCAAATTCCACAGTATATTATTAACATTTAAATTTACTTGAGACTTCCTTAAGGCATTTTTGTTTTTCTCAAACAAATGACATCAGAATTAGACAAGTGCCAAACTCATTCAAGGTTATTTGATTTAAATTGAATATTATCTAGATATTTACATATATTATGTTGGACCAGAAAATAATAAGAAAACTTTTAAGAGTAACTTCCTAAAGACTCACATAAATATGGTAGGTAGACTGCAACAGATGGAAGGTGACAGGATATTTTGTGATTGTTTTGTTTGGGGGGTCCACACCTGATGTTACTCAGGGCTTACTTAGTCTTGGCTCTGTGCTCAGGGGTCAGTCCTGGTAAGCTCGAGGGGCCATATGTGGTGCCATGGATCAAACCTGATCAGCTGTATGAAAGACAAGTGCCCTATCCACTGTACTATACCTCTCTGAACCCAATGATAGAATATTTCAATATTTCTTCTTATGGGCTGGAACAATAGCCCAGTGGGTAGGGCGTTTGCCTTGCACGAGGCCGACCCAGGTTTGATTCCTCCACCCCTCTTGAAGAACCTGGCAAGCAACCGAGAGTATCTCACCTGCACAGCAGAGCCTGGCAAGCTACCAGTGGCATATTCAATATGCCAAGAACTATAACAAAAACAAAGTCTCACAAAGGAGACATTACTGGTGCCCAAGCAAATCAATGAGCAACAGGATGACATCGATAGTGATTTCTTCTTATAGGAATGTAACATACATATGTATAAATATACACACAAATACATATCTTTAATTTTAGAAAACTGAAGCAAATATGTTGGTTCTACTTTATTAAATAATCTCTCTTGTAACTGTTTTTTATGACTTCTAATTAAAATCAGGTTTCAATTTCTATTAAAGTAAAGATAACATAAATCAGCAGAAAGAAATAATAGATTTAATTCCAAAATGATACTAATTTAATGAGCTCTAAAGGGGATAATGGATTAAGTGAAATGGAATATTCCAAGACCAAAGATTGTCAAACTGGATAAAATAATAACCAATTATGTACATCTTGCAAAGCATATGCTTTAACTATTAGAGTATATTGTATGCAAATGTACATAGAGAACCATGTAGATAGGAAAATTATAAAGAAAAACAACACTAATTAATGATGAATATTCTTCACAATGTAAAAAAAGAACTTTTCTTAGTGTGATTTTAAAAAATCTACGAATACAAACAAAACATAAAGCTTCAAAATCAAAGGTTTAAAATTTCCTGAGACATCAAGAGCAAGATAAGAATTCAACCACCCTTGACTTACTCAACTATGTGTAGAAGATTCCAGATGATATAGTAAGAAATGGGGTGGGGGAGAAGATTAAAAAAAAAACAACTGAAAAGAAAAATAGAAGTCATTATGTTGTATGTATGCTGCTCTGTAGAAAATGCCCAAGAATCTGCAGATACTAGATCTAAAATAATAAGTAAATTTTAAAATAATATAATGATATTTAATATATGAACAATGGGATTTAATATAGATAATATAAAATTTAAAAATAATATTTATAAAATAATAAGCAAATTTTAAGGTAAACTTACCTTGAATATTAAGGTTACAATATCCATATATAAGTACCAATTGTGTTTTTTTAGACTACAAAATAATTGTTCTATGATTTAAAAAGCCAACAAACACAAAACTTACGGCTTCCATATCAAAGGCTTAAAATTTCCTGAGAGATCAAGAGCAAGATAAGAATGTTAAAAATAGGATGTGAAAAGAAAAGAGACTGTTTATAGAAGCATCAAGAACTCAAATATGAGAAGATGTTTAAACAAGGCAGTGCTCGTGAATCCAACTTGGCCCATCTGAATTTGCAGTTCGAACTCTTAGCGTTCTGTCTCCCAACGCTGTGTGAAGCTGGCTCTCTCAGAGTACTGCTTGTTGAATAGGATCGGCAAAGTCCCTGATACTGAGAAGAGAAATGTCTCTCTGATGGACCCATTCTTCTCTTCAGTACCCCAAATGGAAACCCAATGGCAGCCAGGACAGCACTTTCTTTCCTCATCATTCTGCACGTGGCTTCTACATTAACCCTTCCACTCTGTGTGGCCTGTCTTATGTCACTGCCTCACAGCTCATCAAGTTGATAGGCCACATTGATAGAACCTGGTATTCAGAGTATTCCTAGTTCCTTAAGATGGAGAGGACAAATCTTATGAAGAGAACTGGTGGATTTAACTAGTGTCCCAAGGTCTAACACTTACTGGACATCTACCACTATACCAAGAATCTTGGGAAGATCCCCTAGTATGACTGTCAAAATTTGCAAGGACAGTAAACCACATTTGTGCCTTTTACTATGACCTGAAAGCAGAAATGATGAAATAGAAAATCATCCCAAGCAGAAAGCAGCCCTGTCCCCTTCAGCTGCAGGGTCAAGGAGCACTGTTATGCCCTGGAAGTAGAACCTTCAGAGGAATCCTTGCAGCTGTAGGTAAGGGTGCTCTCTCTGTGGAAGGAGAAGCCATCAATGCAGGGCTCCAGAATATTCATTCCAGGTGGCACTTTCCTTTTAGAAAAACAGTCCCTTTCATCTAGTGGAAGCTCAGTTTCCCTGGGAGGTCTGAGATGACATAAGCACTAGGAGAGGCTCTTCTTGAGTCACTTTCTATCTGAGTTGGTAGCATAGAGCCGTGGGGGTGAGGGTGTACCACTGAATGCAGTGTAATGGGCAAAGGGCATGCCTGGTCTCTGAAGCATCAGCTAGACCACTTTCAGGTACCTAGTATAGGAGCCCTCCAGCCATACCTCCCATGTCACAGGGAATTCCCTAAGGGGAGCATAGAGAATACAAACTTCAAGTTTTCCACCCCGTCCTGGGTGGGTAGAGAGTCTAGAGCCTCCTCATTCTTTCTGTGGTAACTCAGGGAGAGTCCTTACTTGATCTCCCAACCCCCATTCTACCCAACACACCCTTGCCCTCTTATATTAAGACTTTCTTATCTAGAAGATTGTCACATTTAAAAATTTCCTTCTGCTTTGTAACTTTCCACATGGTGAACTAATAAAATTTAAAAAAAAAAATTAAAAAAAAATTCCTTCTGTTTTTGTCTGTTTTCTCTAAGTACAGGGCGTGTTGAAAAGTATTTGAATCCTAACTCTTTATTCTGAATACTAAATATAAATTTTAGAGTTCCTACTAACTGCATTAAGAACAACAACAGCAATAACAAAAACCAGGAAACAGATAACACCAATTTTAAGGGCCAGGAAATAGTACAGTGGTTAGGGCACACACCTAACATGCATCTGATCTGGTTCGATTCCCAGCACCTCAGGCATCCCTGAGCATTCTAGATGCAGCTTGGAGACCCCCATCACCACCCAGGTGTTCTGGGTACCCCGGTACGGCAGGGCTTGAGCAGCACCATATTCTCAGGTCTTTGCACTGAACCAATTGCCTTGTTGGTTAAGAATGGACCATGGGGGCTGGAGCGATAGCACAGCGGGTAGGGCGTTTGCCTTGCATGCGGCCGACCCGGGTTCGATCCCCAGCATCCCATATGGTCCCCTGAGCACCGCCAGGAGTAACTCCTGAGTGCAAAGCCAGGAGTAACCCCTGTGCATCGCTGGGTGAGACCCAAAAAGCAAAAAAAAAAAAAAAAAAAAAAAAGAATGGACCATGGAGCATCAAGACCTCTTAGCACTGCTTGGGAGGTCTCCCATTAATTTTAACAATAGACCTATTATTCTGTTCATCGGTTTGCTGGAGCGGGCACCAGTAAAGTCTCCATTGTGGGACTTGTTACTGCTTTTGGCATTTCAAATATGCCACGGGCCGCCGAGATGTGATCCCGGGGGCTGCATGTGTGCAGCCTCTCCTCAGCTGCACGAGCATGACTCCAGAGGCCAGCTAAACTACTTTTAGTATGGGCAGCTCCTTGCAGAATGTCTTCAGACTGAGAACTAAGCCATGGCCCCTTGCTTGCCCAGGAGGGGAAAGGTATTTCTCTCTCTCGCCTTTTTCCTTGCCAGGGGTGAAGGGCGTGGAGACCGCCATATTATGATGACCACACATGAGAGTTACAGGCTTGCAATGATCCAATATCTGGAAGAAATCTCCCTGGACTTAGTTGCTAAAATACAGAAATCCAAAACCGCGCGACCTCATATTTCTTCACAACAGGTCTGACTCTGGTGGGGAACTCCTGGCAATAATAGTGAGGTTTTTGTTGAAATATTGAGTGTAACCAAGGTAGAGAGAGGGTAAAATGAAACTTATCAGTTTTGGGGGGATGGCGGGGGGCAGGATGGGAGGTATACTGGGTTTTTGGTGTTTTGGTGTTTTTTTTGTGTGTGGTGGTGGAATATGGGCACTGGTGAAGGGATGGTTGTTTCAGCATTGTATAACTGAGACTTAAACCTGAGAGCATTGTAATTTTCCATATGGTGATTCAATAAAATAAAAAAATTAAAAATAAATAAAAATTTTAAAAAATCAAATACACCACGAGTAGCTTCCCAGGCTCTGCCATGTGGGCAGGATACTCTCGGTAGCTTGCCGGGCTCACCAAGAGGGACAGAGGAATTGAATCCTGGTCAGCTGCATGCAAGGCAAATGCCCTACACACTGTGCTATCACTCCAATTCTAATATATGAAAATATTTCACACTTATTAAATATTCAAGATTCTCTAACTGAGGTTTAGTGCAATAAAAAAATTATTGAATGAGATTCTGTGGTTTATAATACTATGGATACTGGTTTCTCAAGCATATGACTCCTCTTGAGTGTTGGTGTATTTTACTCTCACTGTGAATGAGTTTGAGCTGGCCTCAACTCAGTAGAGCTTGGTATCCTGGGACTTTTTAATAACCAAGACACACAAGCTAGGACTGACGCATAATAGAAATTCTCTAAGTGCTGTTGAATAAATAAATGCATAAAGTTCTGAGTACTGGAGTCCCTGGGTTGCCGTCTTTAAGGACAACTGTGACAAGGAGTCAGTGTGACGTGATTTGATACTGATGATGTTCTACTTTGTTTCCTTTGGTTCTTCCAGTCTGCATTTATTTTCTAAAATAATCTGTTTCTTCTCCCTTCTTTGCATTGCTAATCCAACTCAGCTTATTGGTTTTATCAATATGCATCTTTTTGCTTTGTGTGGGTTTAAGCTTGTTGATAATAATGCTAAAAACACTTAGGGCCACTCACCTGGGTCTTCTCATAGACATTTCTTTTCATAAGCCAACCTTAGAGTTGTGCTTCCTGTTATGATGGCAAGATGCCCCTCAGCAATGACCACCAGAAAACCTTGAAAACATTATATAGTACTTACGGGATCTGTAAACTGCACTTTATATGTGGCCACATTGAGGGAGAATGAGATTGCACAGGCCTGGGGATGGACCTGTTTTCATCAGAGCTGAGGGCAGGGGTCGACGATTATAATCATTTTCTATTAGTTCATTAAATCTCTGTCTACTTATTTTCTTTCTGGGTTTTTTCTCAAGACAAATTATATTATATTTATTTATTTACTTATTTATTTTTTTGAATCACCGTGAAATACAAAGTTACAAAGTTGATAATGTTTTGGTTTCAGTCATACAATTGTTTCCTTACCAGTGCACATTTCCCTCCACCAAAGTTCTCAGTTTCCCTCCAACCACAGCACGCCCCTATCTTTTGTGGTTTGGGGGTCACACCCTGTAGTGTTCACTTCTGGCTGTGTACTCGGGATCACACTCAGGGAGTTCCTGTACTATCTTTCCACACCAGTTAGAAGAGCTTTGCATTCGGACATAACCTTAGTTGGCAATGTTATGATGGAGACTTATAATATTTAGCTTTGGTTTTATAATTGATTTATAACATGTACTCTAAAGAGATGGTTTTGCTTGTGGGTAGATATTGGATAACATTGGATTGTCCTTGCTCCTCCCGCAGGACCCTAAGTTTATTGAGTTACTCCCAGCAACAGTGCACCTGAGGCACACCCAATTCCAGCAAGCACTAATAATCCTACATAGATTTTCTCTTCTTTTATGTAATTTGCATGGCTTAGCAATGTCCTTTATGTATAAACATAAGAAGACAGTTGACACTCTGTTTTTATAACATGGGAGTTAATTGACTCCAAAATAATATTTACTCCTGGGCATCAATTTTATTTAATTGGCTTAAGCCTCAGTTGCTTTTTGTTCCTAGCACTCAGAAATCAGGGTCCTGACAAAGGGATTAGATGGACCCAGAGCAAGCTGTGAGCTACCCTGGCATTGAAAGGAGAGAAGCTAAGCACCATACGTATAATAAGTTAAGAGCACGATCATGGAACAAACTCTGTCATGAACCAAAAAGAAGTAATTGAATAAGGTCCCTGCTGGGGTTAGGAAAGACTAACCTGGCCTGAGGACCGTGGTGTAGAATATATAGTGAGATGTGCCCAGGAAGAGCCAACCTTTAAGCTTCATCATCATCATCATCATCATCATCATCATCATCATCATCATCATCATCATCATCATCCCGTTGATCTTTGATTTTCTCGAGCGGTCTCAGTAACGTCTCCATTCATCCTATCCCTGAGATTTTAGAAGACTCTCTTTACTCGCCCTTCCCAATGATGACACATTTGGAGGCTCTTCCAGGGTCAGGGGAATGAGACCCATCATTGTTACTGGTTTTGGCATATTAATACGCCACAGGGAGCTTGCCAGGCTCTCCCATGCGGAGAATATAAAATTATAGGAGAATATAAACTTCTATGAGACAAGTCTAAGAGCTAATTATAACTGAGATTCTATTATCAACAAGAAGGGCAAAAAAATTGATAAATGTGAAATAAATGTGAAGATAAATAAATAAATGTGCAAATGGATGGAGAACTGAATCAATACACATGTTAAAAGGCATTCCTCCTCCCTTTTATCCCACCCCTCCCCCCACACACGTGCAAAAACATCACTTCCTTTGCTTAAGATCACTTCCTATGCTTAACATCCAACCTCCAAAAGAGCTGTTAAAAGCTAAATTGCAATGTGGGGGATATCTGAATACAGGCAGTACATGACTTTAGTGTCAAATTTGTTGTGTTTCTCAGGGTATAGTTTTTGTTTTTCAAAGTGCTAGGGATCCAACCCAGGACACCACACATGTGACGCATGCACTTTACAATGCTGAGCCAGATCCCTGGCCTTTAAATTATTTGTGAAGTAGAATTCCATAACGTGTGTGATTTACTTACTTACTTCGGGAAGGGAAATGAAGCAAGTAAGGCAAAATGTTAACAGTGACTAATGTAAAATTAATAAAGACAAGTCACTAGAGCTTCATTACCTCTCCTTCTAAAGTACCAGACAGACCTGTCTGTCTGGTAATTTAAGCTTGAGGTTAAGATTATATCTCTTGCTGTGTTCATACAAAATGACTGGAAATATTATCAGAAGTAAAATCACTATGATTGTTTAAATGGATTACTAGCTGAGGAAAGGAGAAAGCAATACACCCTGGATGGAATCCTGCCCTTGAGTGGATCTCCTAGTAATCTGGGGTGCTGGACCCTCAGATGAGATTTTGCTCTTGAGTTAATCTGAAGGAGTGGCTTTACCTCTGTTTGTTATCATGACAATGTTCAACCCCACCTTCATGTGTCCCCACCCTTCATGATTTCTATATAACTATGCTGTGAGAGTAAGAGGGGATGAGGAGGATAAGTACTGGGACTTTGGGACTTCAGGACTTTGAGGTCTTTGGGGACTAGAAGGATTAAGAGATGACAATGATGACTGGAAGTAGAGGACTATGAGACTATGATGAGACTAGGAAGGGGATAATGAAGGAGAGAACTTTGAGGTCTACAAGGAGACTTAGATGATGGAACTATGATGACTGAAACTATTATCAAAACTACGACTACGATTGTGCATAAGAGGAGAGACTGGACTACACTGAGGAGAAGAGAGAAATAAACTGTCTATGGACCAGCCTGGGGGCCAGGCCCAGTTTCTCCAATTCCCCCAGCCTGTGTAATCACAAAAAGGGGGCGTGCAGGGTTCTATCTCTCCCACCGCCATCTGCGTCGGTAGTCTCATGCCACTTCCCCCAACCCTAGGGAGGTCGATGACAATGGACAGGCAAAGGAAGGAACGAGGGCCAGGCTGGTTGGTATCAGTTTCAGTTTATTCCATTCCCATCTCCATTCTCCTCTGAGTCTCCTCCTGCTTCTTCCTCCCCCACACTACTTCATTCTCCTTCTTGATCTCTCATCATTCTCCTTCTCCTCCTGGTTCTGGATCTGGATCTCAATCTGGATCCCCCAGCCCACTCTTACAGCCTTGTTAAATTCCCAAGCATGAGGGGTTGGGGCTTACACATAGCTGTGGTCACAATCAACAGGGGTAAAGTTCTTTCCCTCAGGGGATGCTTCTCCTACAACAGATTCTCTTTCAAGAGGACGACCCACCCAAGTGTGGAATCCCATGGGTGTGTTTCCCCTCCTCTTGTCCAACAAACATATAAGCATTCATAATATTAATCATTTTGTATAGACACAGTAAGAGATACATTAAGCTTATAGAATTACTCTCCTGGGGCCATCTCGATCTCAGATTACAGTGCTCAGGCCAGATCAGTCTTTCCTATCCCTGGCAGGGTCCTAGTCTCATCGTTACTTTTAAATCATGACAGCATTTGTCCATGATCAAGCTCTTAACTTATAGTTAAGAATCATGGCGCTTTGGCCTAGCCCATATCGATGCCAGGATAGCACACAGCTTGCCCTGGGTCCCTTCAGTCCTTTGTCAGGACCCTGCTTTTGGGGTGCTAGGAAGTAAGGGCAACTGAGGCTTAAGTCGAGAAAGTAGATGCCCTGGAATGAATAATATTTGAAGCCAATTAAATCCCAAGTTACAAAGCTTAATATTGACTGTCTTCCTTTGACCATACAAAAAGGACATTGCTTTAAACTAAACTATTCAAAAGATATAAGTAGAAGAAAAAGGCAGTATTTCACTCATACATATAAAATCATAGATTTCTGAGGAATCTGACCTTACAAGTTAACAGAGTTTTATTAGGGAGAAAAGGTAATAGACTAGGAAGAGAGCATAGAGAGGTGTTTACAGATAAACGCAGTGGAATGGAAGTGCCTCAGGAGCACTGTGATAAACCTAAGCTTCCTCTAGCAAGAAGAATAGGACTTACCAATGTTGTCCTAAAATGTTTAGAGCTACATTCCAATAAACACAGAGGAATTGAGGTCCTTCAGGAGCACTGTGTTGGGTATTACCAGATAAGCCTAAACTCTTTGTGGCAAGGGAGAAAGGACAAACCAATGATATCCTACACCAGCCCTTCATATGTCCATTGTCATCATTTGACCTGGGTAGGGGGCTCTTGGCCACCGAATACTCATATCCCTGTGCCCACTCACCTTTTCTTGGAAACTCACAGGTGGAAAGTTTCCAAAGTTTACCACTCTGCACATAGGATGAATTTCCCGATTCCAAGCTAAGAAAATGCTGATTTGAGGAAACTCCCTGTAACCGTACTGATAAGATGTCACCATGTGCATGTGTCCACACATTGCTTGATCATAAAGCAAAGTAATGATGAGTTAGCAGTAATGCCCTGTAAAATAGGTCCTTGGAAACCTGAGCTTTGTCTACATTTTCAGGTACTTGTCTAGCCTAGACCCACTGGTCTGATCAGCCAGTGTAAATAAAGACCTCCTTCCCCCCCACCCTCCCCTGGAATATCTTGTTTCATGGTTAAGTGAATTTCTGTTATAATAATAATAATATATTAATCCTTTTACATATATCATGGATTTGATTAGCTAGTTTTGTTTTGTTTTGTTGGAGGTGGGGGGAGGTAGGGCAATACCTGGGGATTAGGCCACATCTGCCAGTGCTCCTGACTCTGTGCTAAGGGATCACATCTGGTGGAGCTCAGGTGATCCAATGTGGTACAAGTGATCAAACCCAAGTCAGCTGCATGCAAGGCAAGCATCTTCCTAGTTGTACTCTCTCTCTCTCTCCAGTGCATGATCACTAAAATCTTAAGAGAGAGGAATTAAAGCATGAAAAGAAAGACAAAAGAAGGAAAAAGGGTGGGAGGGAAAAGTCAGTCTCAATTCACCAGTTCTCTGAATCAGGGATTCTAAAATATTTTCTGTTCACATCCTCTTTTACCCAAGAAATGAAACAGGGATAAACATACCTTGGCATAAGTTAGATTTTAAACTAATTTTTTGTTATTGTTTGTTCAGAAACCTTTATTGTAAAATTTTTCCTGACCTCTCATTTACTTATACCACCCAACATTGGGTCACTCTCCACAGCTTAGAATTCTAGGATGGTATTAGGAGGTGATATAGTGAGACGATAGTGGACGGGAGTGAACATTCTGGTGGAGGGTGACTTGCCACACTGTATGCATAAAACCCTTTCATGAACAGTGTTGTTATATATGCTGCTCCAAATAAAATATATAAAAAAATATTTTTAAAATTTAGGATAAAAATCCTCAGAATGAGTTCAATGAAAGGGTTTCCAGTCAGGCAACCTAACACATTGTCTTGTCGTCTGTGCTTTTCAGTCTCAGCAACGTGCTTGCATAAGAGAAATGTGAATGTCTGCACATAAACTTAAGTCAGGAATTAATATAGCAAGAAAGAAAAGTCAACAGTGGCTATCCAGGGACAGACCTGGTGGGGGTGGCATCTGGAGTTACAAGGCCTAGCATGGACAGAGCCAGTTTTCAGACCCAGATCTCTGAGAGTTGGGAACCCAGATGGGTCAAGCCAATAGCAGTGAACTTTCAAGGACTCGCTTAGTCTCCCCCATATCCAGGTACAGGTCCAGTGGGGGTGACTTCCAGAGCTGCGAGTAATTCTCCCCCTCTATATCCCACAAGAACCACAAATGATCCTCTTAGGTGGAACTTTCACTAAGACAGCCTGATCAAAAAAATTTTAGGCCAATAATTATAGAACCCCACTTCTATTAATATTATACCAAAAACACAACAGTAACAGTGAGTGTGAAAGTCTAAACCACACAGGTCACAATGGTAAAGCAACACAGAAGTGCACCAAACTTATTTAGTGAGAAACTAGCCCAGAAGACCCAACCAGTAATGATGAGCTAGACAACCCCTCTGACAGGGAATTTAGAAGGGAGCTACTGGGGGTGCACGGGGGGCTAAAGAAACAATGGAACACACTGCCAATAAAATACATGAGGATTTGAGAGCAGAAATGTGGAAAATGCAAACAAAATTACAAACAGAAATAACATCTGGAAAGCCTGGTAGGTGAAATGAAAAACTCAGTGGAAGATCTCAGCTGCTGAGGACAGGATCATGAGCTTCAAAATGAAGTGCAGAGAACCTCTAGACAATAGCAGCAAATGGAAAAGAGCCTCAAAATGAACCAATAGATGTCAAGAGAAAATCTGAACGAAGCCAAGAGGAATAACATAAGAATCACTGGATAACATAAGAATCACTATCCCTAGAGGGATAACGTAAGAATCACTGTCCCCATAGGGACAGGAAGAAAACCCTGATAAAGAAGAAACTGTCAAAGACATCATTGCTAAGATGTTCCCAAAACTGAAAAGCACATAAGACCAGGTTCTGGAGGCTCAAAAGGTACCAGCTAGAAGAAATCCAAATAGAAATACTCCAAGGCACATCCTGATCAAAATGACAAAAACAATAGACAGAGACAAAATTCTGAAAGCAGCAAGATCAAGGAAAGAAATTGCCTATGAAGCAGCATCCTTAAGATTGACAACCGACTTATGCGATGAAACTTTCAGGGCCCAAAGACAATTGTGAGATATAGTGAAAAAAATCTCAATGAAATAAATGCCTCACCAAAAATACTTTACCCAGCTAGACTCTCATTCATATCAGAAGAAACAACACGTGGTTTTACAAGCAACAACTCACGAACTTCATAGATTCAAAACCATAGTTACAAGAACAACTAAAAGGGCTACTTTAAGACAAGATAAGTCTCTCAAATACACCACACTTTGACAGAAAGATGGGATAAAACCCCATAACAATAATTTCTCTCAGCATAAATGGACTAAACACACCAATTAAAAGAAACAGAATGACAGAATGGATCAGAAAACTGAACCCAACATTCTGCTGCCTGCAAGAAGCGCATCTGAACAGCCAGAGCAAACATAGATTCAAAGTCAACATCTGGAAAACAATTCTATAGGCAAACAACTCCCTCAAATATGCTGGGGTGACCATTCTGGTATCAGACCACATTGATTTCAGACTGAAGAAGATCACAAGAGACAGTGAAGGTCATTTCTTATTGATCAAGGGATCTGTACATCAGGAAGAACTTACACTCCTAAATGTATATGAACCTAAAGAGGGACCAGCAAAATACTTAAAACAACAACTCCTAATCTTGAATAAAGACATAGGTAGCAACACAATACTAGTGGAAGATTTCAACACCGCTTTATCACTTCTCCATAGATCAACCAGACTCAAGCATAGCAAGAACATAATTTATCTGAGGGAAGAAATGGAAGAAAGGGGATTAGTAGATATATACAGGACACTTCATCCTCAAAAATCTGAGCACACATTCTTCTCAAGTGTGCATTGGACATTCTCCAAGACAGACCACAAGCTGGGCCACAAAAAATACCTCTATAATATTAAAATAGAGATTTTAACAATGATCTTCTCAGAATCTCTTCTGTGCTGAAAATAGAAGTGAGTGACACAAACAGAAAATCAAAATCAAACATCCGGAAATTAAATAGCTCATTACTAAACAACAAGTGGCTTAGAAAGAAAATCAAAGAGGAAATAAAAAAATTCCTGGAAACAAATGAAAACGAAGGCACGAGATACCAGAACTTATGGGACATGACAAAAGTTGTGTTAAGAGGAAATTTATAGCTATACAAGTATTCCTCAGGAAGGAAGAGTGAACCCACATAAGTAACCTAACCTCACAGCTTAAGAGCTTGGAGAATGACCAACAAAAGAAGCCCAACACAGGCAGGAGGAACAAAAGAACAAAATCTTAGGGCAGAAATTAATGAGACAGAAGGGAAGGCCATAAAACAATCCTAAAGATCAATGAAACCAAGAGCTGTTTCTTTGAGAAAATAAACAAGATCAATAAACCTCTAGCAAGACTCAAAAAGAAATGGAGACAGAAAACCCTAATAAATCGAATCAGAAATGAAAAGGGAGACATCACAACAGAAACTATAGAAATCCAAAGCATTCTCAGTGATTACTTTGAGAATATTTATGCCACAAAACAAACAAACAAACAAAAAACTTGAGAAATTGGATAAATTCCTCCTGAGACTGAACCAAAAAGACCTGGAAGACCTGAACAGACCAATCACCATAAAGGAAATTGAAATCATAGTAAATGTCACCCCCAAAATAAAAGTAATGGCCCAGATGAATTCACTAGTGAATTCTTCCAAATATTTAAACAGGACTAACTCTCAATTTTTTAAGCTTTTCAAGGAAATTGAAGAATCAGAAACACTTCCAAACAGATTCTGTGAAGCAAATATCACCCTAATGCCAAAAGCAGGGAGAGATACCACAAAGAAAGAGAATTATAGGTCGATATCCCTGATTAACACATATGCAAAAATCCTCAACAAAATCCTAACAAACAGAATCCAACGGCTAATCAAAAAGATCATACACCATGACCAAGTAGAATTCATCCTGGCGATGCAAGAATGATTTAACATTCACAAGTCTGTAGCACTGTCGTCCCATTGTTCATCGATTTGCTCGAATGGGCACCAGTAACATCTCCATTGTGAGACTTGTTGTTACTGTTTTTGGCATATCGAATATGCCACAGGCAGCTTGTCAGGCTCTGCCTTGCAGTGAGATACTTGTGGTAGCGCCAGGCTCTCTGAGAGGGACAAACCTAGGTCAGCCATGTGCAAGGTAAACGCGCTACCAGCTGTGCTAAATCAACATAATCCATCATATCAATAACAGAAAAGATAAAAATTGTATGATTACATCATAGATGCAGAGAAAGCATTTGACAAGATCTAGCCCATTTATGATGAAAACTCTCAGCAAAATGGGCACCAAAGGAACTTTCCTCAACATAGTCAAAGCCATCTATCACAAACCAATGGCAAGCATTATTCTCATTGGGGAGAAACTAAAAGCCTTTCTTCCAAGATCAGGCACAAAACAAGGTTTCTTGATCTCATCACTCCTATTCAATATAGTTCTGGAAATTCTGGCCATAGCAATTGGGCAAGAAAAAAATATCAAGGGCATACAGATAGGAAATGAAGAGGTCAAGCTATCACTATTTGTGGATGAGATGATACTATACTTAGAACATCCTAAAGAGTCTACAAAAAAGCTCCTAGAAACAATAGGTTTATATAGTAAAGTTGTAGGTTACAAAATCAACACCCCAAAGTTCCTGGTTTTCCATATACAAATAATAAAAGAGAAAAAAGAGATATTAAAATAACAATTCCATTCACAATAGTACCTCAGAAAATCAAGTTCCTCGGAATCATCTTCACTAAAGAAGTGAGGGATCTATACAAAGAAAATTACAAAACACTACTTCAAGAAATGAAAGAGGACACCAGGAAATGGAGAAGCATCCCCTGCTCATGGATAGGGAGAATTAACATTATCAAAATGACAATAATCCCCAAAGCACTATACAGATTTAATGCAGTCCCTATCAGGATATCCATGACATTTTTCAAAGAAATAGACAAAACACTCCTAGAATTCATATGGAACAATAAACCCACCACAAATAGCTAAAGAAATTCTTGGGCAAAAGAAGATGGGTGGCATCACCTTCCCAAACTTCAAACTGTAGTCCAAAGCAGTAGTTATTAAAACAGCATGAGGGCCTGGAGCGATAGCACAGTGAGTAGGGTGTTTGCCTTGCATGTGGCCGACCTGGGTTCAATTCCCAGCATCCCACATAGTCCCCTGAGCACCGCCAGGAGCTATTCCTGAGTGAATAGCCAGGAGTAATCCCTGTGCATCGCTGAGTGTGATCCAAAAAGCAAAAAAAAAAAAAAAAGTTAAAACAGCATGATATTGGATTAGGATCAGACCCACAGACCAATGGAAGACAGTTGAATATTCTGCCACAGACTCTCAAATATATGATTACTTAATCTTTGATAAAGGAGCAAGAAATGTGAAGTGGAACAAGGAAACCTCTTCAAGAAGTGGTGATGGGAAAAATGAACAGCTACCTGCCAAAAAATGAACTCTGACTTCTAACACCAGGCACAAAAATCAGATCAAAGTGGATTAAAGACCTCAATATTAGACCTGAATCCATAAGGTACATGGAGAAAAATGTAGGCAGAACCTCCATGACACTGAAGCTAAAAGCACCTCTATGCATGAAACCACTGACCAAGCAAGTGGAAACAAACATAAACAAATCAGATTACATTAAACTAAGAAGTTTCTGCACCTCAAAATAAACTGACCAAAATACAGAGAAAGCCCATGGAATGGGAAAGAGTATTTACCCAATACCCATCTGATAAGGAGTTAATGTCCAGAATACACAAGACACTAGTAGAATTGTACAAGAGAAAATCTCTCCAACACCATCAAAAATGGGGAGAAGAAATGAAGAGAAGATTCCTCAAGAAAAGAAATACAGATGGCCAAAAGCACACGAATAAATATCAACAGGGAGACGCAAATCAAAACAGCAATGAGAAATCATCTCACACGAGAGAGACTGACTGACACACAACCAATGTTGGCATAGACATGGGAGAAAGGTACGCTCCTTCACTGTTGGTAAGAATGCTTACTGGTCCTGCTTCTTTGAAAAACAATATGGACATTTTTTTCAAAATTAGAAATTGAGCTACCACATGACCCAGCAATACCACTTCTGGGAACATATCCTGGGGGTGCAAAAAAGCACAGTAGAAATGGCATCTGTACCTATATGTTCATTGCAGTATTGTTCACAATACTGGAAATAACCTGAGTGCCCAAGAACAGATGACTGGTTAAAGAAACTTTGGTACATCTACACAATGGAATACTATGCAGCTGTTAGGAGAGATGAAGGTATGAAATTTGCTTGAGTGGTCATGGTGAGTATCATGCAAAGTGAAATGAGTCAGAGGGAGAGGGAGAGAGACAGAATGACTACACTCATTTGTGGAATTTAAAATAACATAAAAAGAGACTGACACTCAAGGACAGTAGACAGAAGGGACAGGAATATTGTTCCATCTTGGAAGTCTGTGTCATGAGCTGGGGGATAATATAGCTGAAATAGAGAAGGGATAACTAAGTCAGTGATGGTTGGAGGAATTGTTCAGGATGGGAGATGTGTGCTGAAAGTAGATAAAGGACTGAACATAGTAGTCTCTCATTATCTATATTGCAAACCATAATGCCCCAAAGTAGAGAGAGAGTATGGGGAAGGGGAGGGTTGGAACTGGGGTGTGTATACTGGGGACATTGATGGTGATAGTGGAAAATGTGCACTTGTGGAGGAATGGATGTTTGATCATTGTATGACTCAAACTCAAACATGAAAGCTTTGTAACTGTATCTCATGGCTATTCAATTAAAAATATATAAAAAGAAAGAAAAGTTCAACAGTGAAAGTGCACTTGAGTTTCATTTTAAGAGTGAACTTCTTTACCAAAGTGCAAAAATTTAGATTTACGCCCATATCTGGGCTAAGGTCATAGCACAACAGGTAGAGCATTTGCCTTTCATGCAGCTCACCAGATTTATTCTGGTACCACCTATGGTCCCAGAAGTCTTCCTGGAGTGATCCCTAAGTGCAGAGTCAGGAGTGACCCCTAAGCACCAATGGGTATGGTTAAAAAGTAATTTGGGACCAAGAGATAATGCAATTAGCAGAGTGTTTTCCTTGCATGAGGCAGAATTTGGTTTCATCCTTATGGCATCCCATAAGGTTCCCATCTAAAGATATTATGTGATATATCATTGTGGTTCTACTAAATCATTGTGTTTATTGCAGTCTCATTCTGGTGTGGTTGAAGCAAGATGGGGCAGCTATATCTAGCTGTAGCTCAAATTAAAAAATGGTTGAAGCAAGATGGGGCAGCTATATCTAGCTCTAGCTCAAATTAAAAAATGGTTCCAATGTCTTTATTTTATCCTTCAATGTTATTTTCTGACTTCCTGTTTCCCAGGATTTAGCTTCTTTCTTTTAAGGAGTGTTGATCTACTATGTTATTAGCAAATAATGATCTAAGTGTCGGTCCTGCTGAGGACATGAGATAGCACCTACAGAAATAAAATAAAGTGATAAGATTTGACCTTACTTAATATAATTTAGTACTTGGCAAGCCAATAAAGTCTTTTTGCATGATTGAAAGCGAAGAGAACAGATACTTCTAATTTCTCTTCAGAGTATATTCTGATACCAGATATTTAGTGGATAATAACAGCTTTGCTTATAACAGTGAACATCTGTAGTCCTTAGAACATTAAGCATCACTTTCCCTCTGACTGGACTAGGAGAGTTTGGACTAAGGATTTTTCATTGTAGTATACATAAGACTATTTTCCTCCTGGTAATACATAGAACAAAAGAACTTTGCCATCTGACACTTTACTGCATTTCTAGTATCAATTCTCTAAATTAATTTATACAAAAATTAACGAAAAATTAAAATGAATGGTCAATGCCCTTTTGTTCTTTGTACCATGACATTTGTTGCTCTGACTCCTTGTCTTTTCATTACTTCTTAAGAACCTGGCATCATCTGACATGGTGCAAGTTTGAAGTTAAATGTTGCCAGTGTAGGATGGCACAGAACATCATTCCAAAACATTCTTAATGACAAGTGTCCACTGGAAGAGGCTGCATGCTGTATGTATTTGTGGGAAAAGACAAAAATAGTGTTGATAGAGGTTATAAACAGCTTGCATCCTCTCAGGTCTTCCTAAAAACCCTGTCAAAAATTACTTTGTCCGTGGTGCTACCCTAGTTATTTGAAATAATAAAAGAGTTTCAGTGCTTGTATTATTATTTATATATTAATCATACACACATATATACATATATATACATTTCAAGGAAGTGTTTTTAACTCATTTTTCTAACTATCAGAGGTTCAACACTAACTGCTGTTCTTATAATATCCTGGAAGCTAGAGACACGGTACAGCTGATAAAGCGCTGACCTTATATATAACCGACCTGGATTCGATCCTCAGCACAATGTCCCATCCCTGGAGCACCACCAGGAGTAATCCCTGAGCACTGCTGCTGACTGTGTTCCCTAAACAAAGCAAAATTAGAAACTCTTGAGCAAATATTTGTAGACTCTTGTCACACTCATCAATTTGCCTCCTTGGGACCAGTGGAGAAAAGGTCAGGAGATACAATCCATTACTTAAAACTTGAGTGCAGACAAAGAAATAAATTGCACACATCAATAATAAATTACTGGAGGCACAAGGGGGGTGGTGCTCATCATCAATCTAAACAGAGAAATTCTGGTGCTGTGGTGATGTGACAGAGAGAGAAATCCAGAAAAGAAAATGAGCTGCACACCAATTACATTAAAATAACTTTGATGTGCTCTAGAGTGCATTGTTGCTTAGCCATGGAAGCTTTGCTGAAATAGGTTTTATTGTTTTGTGATCTTTGGTTTCTATAGCATCAGGGAGAGTGTGTTGTAGTCCTATCTTTTGCGTCTCCCCAAATAAAACTAACGGTTCAGTGACATAAGGGCCTGCAGCAGTTCAGTCTTTGCAGTAGATGTCAAGACCTTGGACAATTCTCCCTTTCCTCTGCCTAACATTATGCTCGAACAAAAAGGAAGATTGAGGCTTGTGAATTAGTCTTCCTCTCTGGATTGCTGGTCTTATCTGAATACTGTGACTCAGTTGAAACAATGGTCTCTTTAAAACCAAGTACTTTGTCAGGTATTTTGGTATCATTCTTGATAAGGCTCTTCCACCAAATAATATGGGAAATGGAGCAAAAAGTTTAGTGAGGCAAAAATTTCCCCAACGTGACAAAGTGTATTGTGTTTTCACAAAAGTGGAGAGGCCAGAGGGGCTCTATCTCTCCCGCTGCGCGTGTTCGGTAGTCTCATGCCGCTTCCTCCACCCCGGGGAGGCTGATGGAGATGAGCAGGCAAAGGAAGGAAGGAGTGCCAGGCTGGTCGGTGTCAGTTGCAGTTTATTCCAATCCTCGTTCCCGTTCTGCTTCTCTGGCGTGTGCGCTTCTGCTTCTCTGGCGTGTGCGCTTCTGCTTCTCTCTCTCCCAAGCCCCGCTCACTCTCACTTCTTTCGCCTTGAGCTCTGCTTCTGTGTCTCCCCTGCTTCTGTGTCTTCTCCTGTGCTTCTTCGTGTTCTCCCTACTTCGGTGTCCTCCTGCTTCTGTCTCTTTTCCTCTACTTCTGTGTCTTCTCTTGTGTCGTCTTCTTCTGTCTCTGCTGTCTCCTCTTCTGTCTCTTCTGTCTCTTCTTCTGTCTCTGCTGTCTCCTTCGCTTCTCTCTCTCGCCCCTCTGTGTGTCCCCCCCTACTCCTGTGTCTTACTTCTCCTACAGTCTTAGTTTATATAGAAAATTACATAGGGTGGTAACACAAAGATAAATTGAATATCAACAAAGAAGGGTAAGACCATTTCTCGAGGAGATTAACAAAATCTCACTAAGGAGATTACTAGGAGATCCACTCAAGGGTGGGATTCGAAACAAGGGTGTGTCACTTTCTTCTTTCCTCAGCTAGTAATCCACTTACATAGTTATAGTAAATCTACTTCTAATATTTTTAGCAATGTCATTCTGTATGAGCACAGTAAGAGATATAACCTTAAAGTTTGGTTCTTCCTGAGGACATCTCACTATACATTCCAGACCACAGTCCTCAGGACAGGTTAATCTTCCTAACCCCAGCAGGGTCCTAATCTCGTTGTTACCTTTGGATCATGACAGCATTTGTCCATGACCATGCTTTCAACTTATAGTTGAGTATTGTGGCACTTTGGCCTGGCCCATTTCGATGCCAAGGTAGCTCAGAGCTTGCTGTGGGTCCATTCCGTCCCTCACCGGGACCCTGCTTTTGGGGTGCTAGGAACTAAGGGCAAGTGAGTTGAGAAAGCAGATGCCCAGGAGTAAATATTATTTGGAGTCAATCAACTCTCAAGTTACAAAGCATAATATTAACTGTCTTCCTGTTTCCATACAAAAAGGACATTGCTTTAAGGTAAACTATGCAAAACTTACAATACAAGTTCAGAGTCCTTAGAAGGATCTGATATTACAAGATTACAGAATCTGATTAGGGAAAAGGTGATTAACTGGTTGGGAAGAAGGATGCAAAGAAGAGTTTACAGATAAACAAAGGAATGGGAGTGTCTCCAGAGCACTTAAACCTAAACTCCTTGTGGCAAGGGAAGGAGGACAAACCAATGTTTATCCTACATATATCACAAACAAGACAAGGACCATGTGAAGGTGTCCCCTCGACTTCTGCTTATACACCCACGTGTATTCAACAGGTTCTCAGGGAAGCAGTTCAGAGACTTAGCAGAGCAAGTGAGGATACATGGGAAAGATAGTGGGTAAGGAAGTGGAGAGGTGGAGGACTCCATCTTCAGCCACTGTGCTCCTCTGATATCTGTGGAAGGAGAAGAAAGAGGTCCTAGTGCACAGACCATAGCATAGCTCTGAGAATGCCAAACAACCAGATCAAAGGACTGAGTCACAAAGAATCATTGCCTGGGAGTTGTGTCCTCAGCTTGCACCCACCTATATCCCCCTAACTATGGAAAGACAGATGATATCCAGACAGGAGATACAAATTAAATATATATGTCATTGCAGAGTAGACTTCCCATAGGCTAGATTGCCTTATTCATTTTTCCAGCTTTAGGTGTCTTATTGCACATGCTTTCTAAAATGTATTGATTCAAAGATTGTTAGTGGGGGTTTTCCCCTTTCCTCCTAGACACTACAGTTTTAGTTTGTTTAAAAAAAAAACAAGTTTGGGAGGATCAGAGAGCTCTTTCGAAGGGTTCAAGGGAATACTTTGCATATAAAAGAACTAAAGTTTAATCCCTGGCAACTGTGCACTCTTTTGGGGTGTCCCTGGAATTTCTGAGCCTGAGCGATGGACTATCTAGTCAGGTTGATCAAGAATTGCCTTGCACTTAGCTGACTTGAGTTTGATCCCTGGTGCCCTATATGTTCCCTGAAGCACCACCAGAAATAAACTCTGAACACAGAGCCAGAAGTAAGTCCTGAGCATCACTGGATGTTGCCTCCTAAACAAAAAACAAACAAAAATAAGTATTTCCATGAGTGACCACAAGGGACCTTTAGTATTGCTTGGATGTTTCCCCCTGAATAAGAGATAAAGAATAGTTTTTTGGGGGGCTTATACTAATTTCTATACCCAAAACTAACTATGGGAAATAGCAGTTGCTAAATAATTTATTGTTGAGTGAATGTAAAAGAAAATGCCAATGATCAAGATCCTGCAAATAGTTAAAAATAAAATGATATTCCACAAAACCTTTTTGCTACTCAAAATTACAAAGCAACAGGGGTGTGGTGCTGCCAACAGGTCAACCTATACCTGTGGGGCAAGTGCATCATCAGCCTGATGGTGTCTTCAGGTTTCCTGACACCCCCAAATTACCGCTGTGCCTTTGGCTGGACCCAAACAACTTGGGACCAAGTTTACCAAGAAATTAAAATGGCCAAAAGTTAGGTATTTGGAGCCATGCCCACAAACCACCTCTGGCTCAGCTATACAAGCTCATTTACTGGCCTTATTTCAGAGACCCACAGATAAATCTCAAAAGATATCAAAAGCCACAGTTAATCTTGGACCGGTGCATGGCTGAACAGACTGGGGTAAGTCAGAGGGGGATGGGGAGGGTTGGCCTGGAGGCCTGCCCAAGCAGAGGCCTCAGCAGCCACTTGCTTCTACAATCCAAAATTGCTGCCATATACCTGGCCTGACTTCACTATTTCAGTACGGACCTCACCAAGATATAATCTGCTGAAAATTTTAGTATGCAGGTTTTGTGACTGAAATGTCCAGGCTTTCTTGGGTTTGGGATAAGCTACCTCTCCCCACCTCCCTGTACTTCTGGAAACCTTGGCAGTCACATCCACACTCCAAAGCTACCAACCAATTGAAAAGCACTCCAGCCTTATTGTCCCAATAAAAACACCAAATGCCCTCAACAAACACCATGACCTCTTAGCACCTGCATTGCAAACCACAGTGTAGAAAAGGAAAAGGAGAGAGAGCAAGAAGGAAAGCACCTCCCACAGAGGATGGCTGTGGCTGGGAGGTGGGGAGCTGGGGAGTGGTGGTGGGAAAACGGGGCACATTGATGGTGGGAGGTGTGCACTGGTGGAGGGATGAGTGCTGGATGATTGTACGACTGAAACCCAATTTTGAACAGCTTTGTATGGTCTATCTCATGGATATCCAATTTAAAAAAAAAAATTAATGCGGAGTTCATGCCCAGCTCAATTAGTTAATCCATGACCAAATAAATAGCAGTATTCCTACATTTTAAAAAATTACAAAGCAAGAAAGAAATTAAATCCATTGAATAAATAGTAAAACAGAAATTTGAAAATACTTAATAAAATATGTAAGGTCATGTGGCCTTCCACACAGGTGAATATTGCTGCTAAGTGAATAACCTCTCAACTATTCCAGAATTACATGTCACTGTAATTCAACGCACCTACATGTGTAGGTTTTCTTTATAAAGGCTCATTCCTTTGAAGTAACATGTGTATTTCCCATACCACACATGAGAGAGGCTTTCCACTGTCTCTATTCAGTTCTGTAGAATAACATTTGTTCTCAAAATGTCCAGAAGGCAAGGGAATATGTCAGCTGAATCCAAGATTCTGAATTTTGTTATTATCTTTCTAATGGTCTGCAAAACACTCATGGGTAATCTAATTTCCTGCCACAATTTCAGCTTGCTTCCAATTTGATCACTGAATTGAAAGCATGAAGCGCTTTCCAATTTCAAAACTTGCCAAATCCACATGAAAATTTTCCCACCTGTCAATTGTTTATTAAAATCGTGTTTTAAGCCAAGGACTGATAAGAAAAATGGATTTAGTACGAATTTGAGACTTTTGTCTGAAATATTTGTCACTCTCCAAAGAAGTGTTTTTTTAAAAAAACATATGAAATATGTCTCAAAATTTTAAATACAATAAATTTAATGAGTGATTCTAGACAAGATTATGTGGAGCTAATAGGAATATATTACAGCAAGTATACTAATTTATGAGTTATTTCCATGGCCATTTAAGAAAATCTGGTATCAAAAATTTTATTTAAATATCCTTAAATAAGATAGTTTGTATTTTCTTAAGCCTGAGTAAGAATTTTTAAATTTTTACTTTAAAATTATTCATCTTGTTCCTGCTATCACATACACATTTTTATCACTATCACTATCACTATCATCCCGTTGATCCTCAATTTGCTTGAGCAGGCCCAGTAATGTCTCCATTCAACCTATCCCTGAGATTTTAGCAGCCTCTCTTTACTCATCTTTCCCAAAGGTGCCGCATTAGAGGTTCTTTCAGGGTCAGGAGAATGAGACCCATCATTGTTACCAATGATGAGGCCCATCATTTGACATATGAATATGCCACGGGGAGCTTGCCAGGCTCTCCCGTGACACATTTTTATATATACATATATGTATACTTTTTGCTGTTGTAGTTTTTGATTTGGGGGTTCACACCCAGAAGTATTCAGGGCTTACTTCTGGTTCTGTGTTCACGGATAACTCCTGTACAGCTCATGGACCATATGTGGTACAAAGCATGAAAGCCAAGTCAAGTGGCTTTCACCCTGCAAAAAAAAAAAAAAAAAAATTCACAATGCAAACACCCTGTCCACTGCACTGTCTCTCCAACCCCATTATTATATGTCTTAAATACCTATTAATTCTAGTTATCTGGTGACACTTGCTTATGTCAGAAGCAAATTTCTGGTCTGTTTCACACTTATCAGTTGAACACGGAAAATCAAAAATTTAAAAAAAAAAACCTACATTTTTATCAACAAATAAGTTAGCTCATTCACTGAAGAATGTTCATACCAAGAAATTTTATTCAGGAACTAAAGTAATAGTACAGTGGGTAAGGCTTTTGCCTTGCACATGAATGACCTGGATTGTAAAAAACTAAAGCATGCCAACGGGCACGCGCACTCGCGGGCTCTCCAGGCGGGTCCGTCTCACCGCCCACGTTCGGTGCTCTGGAACCACTGTGTATGGGCTGGATCTGGACGGCCGTTGGCCAAGGACAGGCGAAGAAAGAACGAGGACCAAGGTGATTGCTGATTAGTTACCATTTATTCAATCTTCCATCTTTCTCCTCTCCCGCACTCCCAGCTCAGTCCTCTCTCTGCATCTGCTGCCACCTCTCCATCCCATCTCTCTCCTCCCTTTTTCCTCTCTCGCCCTTATCCCTAGGTTACCCACTGCCAGGTAGCAAAATCAACATAAGAAAGCCCTTCCTGAGGGCTATCAGGTTCAAAGGGAACACAACCTAGGGGCATTCCAAAGCCCTTCCTGACTGCCTGTAGGCAAAATACCTCTTAAGGGTTTTTTCTCCTCTCCTTATTCCAAACACTCATTAACATCTTAATACTAGTTATTTTTGTATGGGCATAGCAAGAGATACATTGAGGCTTGCAAGGCAGCTCTCCTGGCAACATCTTGCCACAGACTCAGACTACAGCACTCAGGCCAGATTAATCATTCCTCACCTTAGAAGGGTCCAAATCTAGTTATCAGTGTTTGGATCATGACAGCATTTGTCCATGATCAAGCTCTTAACTTATAGTTAAGCATTAGGCACTTTGGCCAGGCCCATCTCGATGCCAGGGTAGTACACAACTCACCACTTGCCCTGGGTCCATCTCATTCCTCGTAGGGACCCTGTTTTTGGGGGTGCTAGGAAGTAAGGGCAGCTGAGGCTTAGGTCGAGAGAACAGATGCCCAGGAGGAAAATATCATGCGAGTCAAATGACTCCCAGGTTACAAAAGCATAGCATTTGCTAAGTCTTCCTGGGTCCATACAAAAAGACATTGCTCTGAATAAACTATGCAAAGGACTCAAGGAGAAGAGAAAAAAACATTTACAAGTCAACAGAACACTAAGAAAAAAGCTACAAATAAACACAGAGGAATGGGAGCACCATAACGGGAGTAGCCCAGTAAACCTAAACTACCTGAGGCTATGTTATCCTACACTGGATTCAATCCCTGGCATACCATAGGATCCCTGAGGAATGATTCCTGAGTACAGAGTCAGGAGTAACCTTGAGCATCACCAAGTGTGACCCCAAAAGCCAAAAAAAAAAAGAGAAAAGAAATTCTATTCAGCAATTAAAACCAAAAACCTATCATTAGTGACATGACACACACAAATAAATAGAAACAAAGCTAGAACCCCCCAAATGACTATATCATACCAATGTAACAAAGTAAGGATAAAATGCAATTTTTAGAAATGCATTATTAATTTTATTTTATTTGATTTTTTTAATTGAATCATGATGAGAACAGTTACAAAGCTTTCAGGTTTAAGTCTCAGCCATACAATAATCAAACACCCATCCCTTCACCAGTGCACATGTTCCACCACCAAGAACCCCAGTGTACTCCCCTATCCCACCCCCCATCCTGCCTGTGTGGCAGATGATTTTCACTTTACTCTTTCTTTACTTTGATTATTTTCAATTTTCGACAGAAAACCCACTATTTTTATTTGGAATATTCCCCCAACAATCAGACTTGCCGAAAAGTCATCATTAAATTGTTTGTTTTCTCTTGCTGATAATGAAGAGCATATGATGTCACATGGCCACAACAGTGGCTGCATGGTTTTGGAATTCTGGTATTTTAGTAATTAAGTCCAGAGGTATTTCTGCCAGCAGCCGCTACGTTCTGAGAGTGGTTTGTGTGCCTCTGGGATCATGGCTGTTCAGAAGCAGAGGAGCACCCCATCACTGCAAGCTCTTACCTCTCTGTCCAATTGGCTCTGAATGGTAGCAGTCGCCATGTTGCCACAAACAGGAAAAGGCTGAGGGACAAAATTCCTTCCCCTCCCAGGGCTGCATAGGGCCATAGCTTAGTTCACAGTCCAGGAGCATTTCTTCCAGCATCTGCTGTGTTTCTGAGACTGGTTTGTGTACTTCTGGGATCATGGCCGTTCAGGGGCAAAGGAGCCACTCCTGAACCTTTTTATGTGTATCAGGAAGCTGGGATGGAACTTCCTAGTGCCCCCATGTAGTTTGTAGAAATAGTCCTAGTCCCCACATACTGGAGCCATTGTAGGAGGGCTCAGTATTGTCGGGATTCCATATGGAGAAAGCAGGGAGACGGCACCACCTTCTCCATCTGGAGCTCCCTAGTGTTATCGGATCGGCTTGGTTTGGGGTCCGGGGCATTCTCTGGTGTGTGGTGCCCGACGGCCACGATTCTTCACTGCTTGCATTATTAATTTTAAGTATAAATCATATGTCATGATTTATAAAAGAAAGAGTAATACCCAAGCATCATCCGATCCACCCCTGAGCCACCCTCCAGTGCTGCTCCCGGTTTTCTTCCTTTCCCAATTGAACCCAGGATGCCACTTCCCTTGCGCCCGCACCTCAGGTGTCTCCTAGGACCCTGAGCCACCCCACCTCCCATATCACCATCCCATCCACCCCTGAGCCACCCTCCAGTGCCACTCCTGATTTTCTCCCTTTCCCAGGTTTCTGCCCCCCCCACCTGGCACCCCACCCACACCACTGTGGTGGGCATGGCCTACGAACAAGTGGGTGTGGCCTATTTGGGGGCTGGCTGGAGTTATTTTTCCCTTTCTGGCACTCAGAAATCACATCTTCATTCTCATGATCTAATTCTATGGAGATTATCCTGGCCAACTCAAACACATTACGATAATAATCCAGTAGCATATTCCAATTGCACCATAATACTGGCATCACTAGAAGTTCTACAAGTCCAATATAAAAGAACACATCCTCCGAAGCTTCATTAGAGACCTCCCCTAAGCCTCTGAGGACCACCTGAGAGGAAGAGGGCAATACTGATAGTGAACTGGAAGGTCCCACCACCACACTACTACAAAAACATGAAGAAACAACAAAAATCCCAACCACAAAGAGAATATGATGAAAAGGGTCCAGGTGCCTCAACAAGCATTACCCACAAACATGATCTCTCTGATAAAGAATTCAGAGATGAAATTTCAAAGATATTTAATGAACTCAAAGAAATGGTTCAATAGACATCCAGGAAATTAAAGGAGTACATGAAAGAAACAACGGAATGGACAGCTGAGAAAATACAGGAAGAAATGAAAGCAGAAATAAAAAGGCTACAAAATGAGGTGTCATGAATTAAGGATTCTGTAATTGAAATTAAAAACTCAGTGGGTGCCTTCAAAATGGCTACAGCCGAAGACAGAACCAGTGAGTTTGGATATGAGCTGCAGGAAGTTTAGAGGCAACAACAAGCAATGACCTCAAAATAGCTCTTAGGAAAATTAGAGACTTAGGGGATGATTTCAAGAGGAACAACATTAGAATAATCATAGTACCAGAAGGACAGGAAGACAACCCCAATGAAAAAGTCACAGTTGAAAATATCATTGCTGAAAAGTTCCCAGAGCTGAAGAAGGCAGGCATCCAGATCCAAGGAGACGGAAGAGTGCTAGCTAAAAGACCCTAGTAAAAAGACTCCAAGATGTATCATAGTCAGAATGATGGATGCCACAGATAGAGACACAATACTGCAAGCAGCAAGGTCAAAGAAGTAAATCACATATATAGGAGCACCCCTTAGATTTATAGCAGACCTATCAGAGGAAACTCTCCAAGCCTGAAGACAATGGTGGAATATAGTGAAAAAACTCAATGAAATAAATGCCTCACCAAGAATATTTTATCTGGCTAAACTTTCACTCAAACTTGAAGGAATGATACACTATTTCATGGATAAGCAACAGCTCAGGAACTTCATAGACTCAAAACCAAACTTAAAAGAAGGACTAAAGGGGCTACTGTAAGACAAGAAAGAACCCTACAAGCACAACAAACCCCTACAGAAAGATGTCACAAAATCCATGACAATAATTTACCTCAATGTCAATGGTCTAAATGCACTAATTAAGAGACACAGAGTGGCAAAATGGATTTGGAAACTAAACCCAACATTCTGCTGCCTACAAGAAACACATCTGAACAGTCAGAGCAAACACAGACTCAAAAATCAAAGGACAGAAAACAATCCTGCAAGCAAAAAGTCCCTCAAAAAAGCTGGGGTGGCCATACTAGTATCCGACAACATAGATTTCAGGTTGAAAAAGATTAGAAGGGACAGTGAAGGTCAATTTTTACTAGTCAAAGGATATTTACAGCAGGAAGAAATCACACTCCTAAACGTGTACTATCTAATGAGGGACCAGCTAAATACTTAAAACAACTGCTAACAGATTTTAACAAGGATATTGCTAACAACACAATAGCAGTTGGAGACTTCAACACTATCCTATCACCTCTAGATAGATCTACAAGATTAAAACTCAGCAAGGAAACACTGGCTTTGAAGGAAGAGATAGAAGAGAGAGGGCTAATAGATATATACAGGGCTTTGCATCCCAAAAAGAAATAAATACACAATTTTTTTCCAGTGCACACAGAACATTTCCCAAAATAGACCATGTGCTGGTTCACAATATACCTCAATAGAATTAGGAAGATAGAAATTGTATCAACTACCTTTGCAGACACGATGCACTGAAGATAGAAGTCAACCATGCACAGGCTGCTGTGGGAAGGCCTAATGGCTCAGCCCTTTTGGAAAATAGTATGGACGCTTCTCATAAAATTAGAAATCGAGCTCCCATTTGACCCAGCAATACTACTTCTGGGAATATATCCTGGAGATGCAAAAAAGTATACTAGAAATGACATATGCACTTACATGTTCATTGCAGTACTGCTTACAATAGACAGAAACTAGAAAAAAACCTGAGTGATCGAGAACAGATGACAAATTAAAGAAACATTGGTACACCTACACAGTAGAATACTATGTAGCTGTTAGAAAAGATGAAGTCATGAAATTTGCATATAGGTGGGGCAACATGGAAAGTATCATGTCGAGTGAAATGAGTCAGAAAGAGAGAGACAGACATAGAAAGATTGCACTCATTTGTGGAATGTAAAGTAACAGAATGGGAGACTAACACCCAAGAACAGCAGGGATAAGTACCAGGAGATTACTTCACAGCTTAGAAGCCAGCCTCACATGCTGGTGGAAAAGGCAGCTCAGATATAGAAGGGACCACCAAGTAAAGGGTGCTAGGAGGGCCCGCTAGGGATGGGAGAGGTGGGCTGAAAGTAGACTATAGACCAAACATGATGGCCACTTGATTGCACCTCTACTGTAAACCACAACACCCAAAAGGAGAGAGAGAGAGCAAAAAGGAATGCCCTGCCACAGAAGCGGGGTGGGGGTGATGGGAGGGATGCAGGGACCATTGGTGGTAGAAAATGGGCACTGGTGGAGGCGTGGGTACTCGATTATTGTATGACTGAAATGCAAGCACGAAAGTTTGTAAGTCTGTAATGGTACCCCCATGGTAATTCACTAATAAAAAAAATTAAAAAAGAAAAAGCAGTGATCTCATAAAGAGTAATGATTGGTAGGAGAACAAGAGGTATCATGTATAACGTCTTACTGATCTGTTTCTTAACCTAAACTTGGGGGTTCACCAGCATGTTCACTTTTTCGAGCACAAATTTAAACATACAAATATGGGGGGTTTGTTTATTTGGTGCGCTTTAAATTTTTCTTGTTTTGTTTTATTTTGCTTTGCTTTGGGGCCATATTCAGTGGTGCTCAGAAATTACTCCTGACTCGGCATTCAAGGATCAGTCCTTGTGGGGTTTGGGACCATATGTAATGCCAGTGATAGGAATCCAGGCTGGCCACAGGCAAATCAAGTACCCTACCCACTGTACTGTCACTGTGACCCCTATGCTTTTAGTTTTCAATAAACTCAAAAGGGGAAATATGTGGGCCAACGCTTGCTAGCTCCAATTACTTTTCTCTCTTTTACTTGCTCTTCTTCCTATCTCTCTCTAATGATTTTTTTTTTTTTTGCTTTTTGGGTCACACCTGGAGATGCACAGGGGTAACTCCTGGCTGTGCACTCATGAACTACTCCTGGCGGTGCTCAGGGGACCATATGGGATGCTGGGAATTGAACTCGGGTCAGCCGTGTGCAAGGCAAACGCCCTCCCCGCTGTGCTATAGCTCCAGCCCCTCTCTAATGATTTTTTTGTCACTGGCCTCAAACATGACATAAAGGAGATTATGTCATGCTAATCTCCAAACTGAACTCCTGTTTATGATTCTAATCTGCTAGCCTGTAGACTAGTAGTCTACAAAAATAGACTTTATTTTTTTCCTAATAAATATTTTAACTTTTCTCAAAATTCCTGTCTTAAGCTTTAATGTGATGCTTCAGAATGATTGACCCACTTTGCTGACAGTTACCTTCATGACTGATAAGATGATAAGCAGCTTTGGTGAGAAGAAAAGCTATTTGCTTCATTGCCTAATAACAAAATATCTGTGGAGACATAAAATTATGGGGAGGAGAATGAACATGGACTTGTCACTCAATATCCTAATAGTAACAGGATTGGGCACTAGAGCAGTGAGAAGTCCACATTTACAGTGTCCTGAAAAAAATGTAGCTGACCAAAACTTATAGAAAAATTAAGCATTATATCTTGTTCTGTTAAACTTTTTAGAGATAAGGAGAGTTTCTGAGTGTATTAAGGGGCACTTTTCATTCAGAAAAGACCAAAATATAAGTGACAGGGAATCCTGAGGGAAAGCTGCAGGGCTTGGAAGGTGGCCACCACCATGTACGACTGCAGGTCAGGACGTTCACCGGCTTGGGAGCTCTGCCTGGACGGTCAGTGCGTAGAGCAGTTCCCTCACCCGTGAGTGGAATCAGAGGCCAACATGCCAAAACCCTCGCCACAGCCCTTAACTCTAAATTTAACCCTAACCTGAGCCCTAACTCTAACGTAAAACCTCCCCTGATTTAACCCTAGCCTAATGCAAAACCCTAGCCCTAACCCCTAATTCTAAACCAAACCCTAACCTTACCCCTAAAATATGCTACCCTGATCTTCCCTGGTCCTAATAGTAACCCTAATATTAATCCTAAACTCCTAGTCTAAAGAACAAGCAACTTTTTTTTTCTTCAGTTTTTGGGCCAAACCCAGCAATACTCAGATGTTACTCCAGGCTCTGTGCTCAGGAATCACTCCTGGGGATGCTAGAGGGAAAATATGGGATGCAAGGGATTGAAGTCATGTTAGCCGTGTGCAAGACAAGTGCCCGCTGTACTATGGTTCCAGTCCCCCAGACCAAAGAACTCTTTTTTTTATAATTTATTGATTTATAATTTATAATTATAATTTATAATTTATTCTTAATTAGTGAGTCACATTGGGGGTACAGTTACAGATTCACACATTTTCATGCTTGTTTTACCCTCATGCAATGTTCGAGAGCCCATCGCTCCACCAGTGTCCATTCTCCACCGCCTATGAACCCAGTATCCCTCCCACCCTCTATTCCATACCCCCCACCCCACTCCGCCTCTGTGGCAGAGCATTCCAATTTGTTCTCTCTCTCTCCTTTTGGGTGTCGTGGTTTGCAATAGGGGTATTGAGTGGCCATAATGTACAGTCTCTAGTCTACTTTCAGCACACATCTCCCTTCCCGCTTGGGATTTCCAATCACATTTTACTTGGTGTTCCCTTCTCTGTCTGGGATGACTTTCCCCCAGCATGTGAGGGAAAACTTAAAAAAACTTAAAACTTCCAAGCCATGGAGCCAACCTCGTGGTATTATAAACTACTATTCTTGGGTATTAGTCTCCCACTCTGCCATTTTATATTCCACAGATGAGTGCAATCTTTCCATGTCTGTCCCTCTCTTTCTGGCTCATTTCATTTAGCATGATACTTTCCATGTCAATCCACTTATATGCAAAGTTCATGACTTCATTTTTTCTAACAGCTGCATAGCATTCCATTGCATAGATGTACCAAAGTTTCTTTAACCAGTCATCTGTTCTTAAGATCAAGGAACTCTTTATCAGTTTTCTCATCCAAAATAATGCTGCCCATTTGCTAAAAGTTAGATAGAATGGGACTATTTTATTATATTTGTTGTCTTTATAGTCCTTATAGATTAAAAAATAACATTTTTTCCCATTTGAATCATTTTAATTTAGCAAATTGCTTCTTTTGTTCTCATTCTCCTTACTCCTTGGTACATTTTTCTTCATCAGGTTATATAATTTCCTGTTGAAATATAAGAAATTATAAAAACATGAGAAATTACCTATTTTCTACTCTAATTCTTATTCATATTCAACATGCCTTGATGCATAAAGGACACAATAAAATTAAGATAGGATATTTAGTAAATAAAATTATAGGAAAATCTGTTGCATTTTAGTTTTAAATACAATTTTTGTTATAATTTTTCAAAAGATAGGAATGCTTACACTAAAAACTGTGCACTGCTTTTAATTTATTGATTGTTAAAGAACATATAACCTGTTTTAAACTTCCATGTCAAAGCCATCTCTCTACAAATCAAGATAAACTGACTTGTATCAGAGTAATGTGAAGTATCTGTCCACATAACTCTATCTTGATAGAACAATTATATGCTCAAGTAATTTAATGCAAAAAGATCCTTACACAAAATTAGTATCTACTTAGAATGCAAACTTAGCAATATAGGAAAAACTAATCATCTTCAATCTCACAAAAAACAACTATGAAAAAACATCAGCTAGTATCATAAAAACAATATTTAATGCAGTAATTAGAGAAAAAGAAAAAAGGCACCAAAGTAGAATTAAAATTACCACCATTCATAAATAACTCTGCACACAAAAACCAACATAATATGCAAAGTAATACAGTACATAAATATGTAATTTAATATTATATGGAACTTAAGCAGCATTATTTCTTTTTTAAAAATAAGGCTACCATATTTTAAATGTTATGCATACATTTATATATATTCTTGCCATTATAGTTAAGTTTGTTTATATGCATGAATACTCCCATCTGTCACATTTACATATATATACTGAGTGTGTATACATAAAATATTTCTTTATATTCACATAAGACAGAAATACTTATCACAGAGGGTTAATATCATCTTGATGGTAAAACAGGTTGTGTCTACATTCACTCTCCATCACCAGACAACTAAATGGTAGGCATCATTTGAATAAATGTTGCTGCTTTCTCAAATATTAGAACACAGGACATGAAGCTGAAGGAACTCTTAGGACACAGATATCTGGGAAAATAGATCTGGGATGGATGGATGGATGGATAGATGGATGGATGGATAGATGGATGGATGGATGGATGGATGGATGGATGGATGGATGGATGGATTGATGGATGGCTGGATTGATGGATGGATGGGTGGATGGATGGATGGATAGATGGATGGATGACCGGCCGGACAGCTGTTGCTAATTTTGGGTCACTCTAATGTAGTGTTCAGGCTTATATCCCAATGGTGCCTGGAGGTTCATGTGGGGCGAGAAATTGAACCCGGGTCTCCTGCATGCAGAGCATGTTTATTAGTCCCTTGAACCACCTCTGGTCTGGGGGTGGATAATATTTTATGGAATGTTGTTCAACATTCCCTTCAGAACTGGTTTCAATTAAACAAATGTCTTCAGTTCTTTTTTTTTCCTGAGAATTTTTTTTATCTCTTCATCAAATTTGAATAACAGCATAGCAGGGTAAAAGACTCTAGATTGAAGGTTTTCTTCACTCAGTACTTTAAACATATTATTCTAGGAACTGGAGAGATAGTACAAGGGATAAGGTGCTTGTCTTGCATTTAGCTGACGCAATGAGATTAAGAGCACCATATTTAGAACATAAAATTTGCTAATTTAAACATTTTCAAAGAAAATTTGTTCAAACCCTGGTACCACATATGGTCCTCCTCCAAGTATGATCTCCGAGCACTAAAGGGTCCAACCCTAGCTCCCAGAGCCAAATATATCATTTCAGTTACTTCTTGCTGCTAGAATTTCATGTGAGAAATCTACAAGAAATTTTATTTTATGTCTCTGTATTTGTCATTGCTTTTTATTATTAAAATTTAATTTTGCATGGTTAATCAAATCTTTCTATCATAACATTTCTAACAAATAAATTAACATTTTACCTATATATTATTTTTCTTTTAGTTTCATTAGATTAATATTATATTTAGTTAATACTTAGTGTCCTCTCTCTTACTGTTTTGTCTCAGACTAATTATTTCCTATAAGTTCAACTCAAATAATGCCTCTTTCATGATGCCATCCAATAAGCTCCAATCTATCCTTAATTCCTTTGACACCATTTTCTTATAAAAATTTTGACATTTGTCTGTAATATAATATATGCATGTATGTGTTAAAACTGTATCACAATCACAATTAGAACCAAGTTTATTTATTTCTATATATCATGAAAAGCCTTGACAGTACAGGGGCTCAATCAATATTTGAACCAATTTTTAAACCATATAAAAGTTCTACTTTATAAATGAATGCAGCATATGATTTTATCATTTTTGGATTAAATTTTATCATTTTGGACCGTGGTATCTTCTAACACACTGAAATCACTTTATAAATCTCAATTCTTTTTTTACTTTTGTGGTGGCTCAGCCAGCAGTACTGAGGCATTATTCCTCGTTCAATGTTCAGGAATCAATTCTGGCAGACTCAGGGGACCATGTGAGTTACCCAGAATCGAGCCTAGGTTGTCCATGTACAAGGCAAGCACCCACTGTATTATCGCTATAAGCCCCTAGTAAAAGCCTCACAATTCTTATGTGACTACTATGTAAGTTTTATAAATACTACAAAGGATGGACTTTCAATTAGGATTATTTCAATTAGGATTAGGATTGTCTTTCAATTTTACAGTTGGCCTGGCTTTCTGGTTTGTTTGGAGAAGACTGTTAACAAACGGAAATATAGATGTGAAAACAGACTAATTCTGCATTCAGAAGTTTGACTTGTTCTCAAAAAAGCACCCCATATTTTGTTATTTAAAATTTGTGTTCAGAACTAAATTTTTATAACAATCATCAAAAGGAGAATGTGGCATGAGAAATTTCTATCAGACGGGAAGGGAAGTATGAATCATTTTTCTATGGATGATCTTATTTGTTATATGGAGGGTCATCAAGGTTAACATAGGACCTGGATTCATAAGAAGTCTCATACTCCTTCAGTCTCTTGATTGATTGAAATTAAAGTGGAGAAATACAAAAACGTTGAGAGAGATATCAAGATATTGGAAAAGAATCAAAGAACTTTTGATAAAAAGTTTTGTGCTTTATTGGTACATGTGACCCAGGGCAGAATATCAGGAGGGAAAACAAGCCACCTCTCGTCAAATTCAAGTCCTAGTGGAGAAGTGAACCAACAAGCAACCAAACAGTTTAATGTGACATGCATGAATAGATGCAAAAATAAATCATAATTAGAAGAAGATGAAGAATGCAAGAAGGGATTTTTAAAAGAGGTTAGATTTGAGCAAAAGTTTGGACAAAGGTGACTGAATGAGCAAAATGAAGATCTGTAGAAAAATATAGCAATTGTAAAGGTATTGGAGCACAATTACTCTTTGACATTTGAGAAGCATGAAGACAAGCACTGATGGTGCAGAATCAGAGAGGAGTAGGGGGCTAGATGACAGGGAAGAAAAACAAAGCCAGAATAAATAAATCATGTAAGGGTGAGTGATATGGCAATATTGGGTGTTTTTCCTCACTATAATGGGGAACAGCTGTCATGCTGTCAGGGAAGGAAGTAAATGATCTTATTTTCATTTTTTAAAGGTCATTCTTACAAAAGTACAGAGTGGGAGAAAGGTGGAAGGAGTTCATTCTGGAAGGCATTTCCATAAACCACTTGAAAATTGGGCAGTTTATGTTTAGTTGTTAAATAGCAGTTATATTTGAGACATATTTTTGAAAGTATAGAAAATAAAACTTGCTCTTGGACTGTGTAAGCATGAAACTGGGTAACCACATAAACATGATAAGGGGGTATTGAAAGAGACAAGTAATGCAATTAAAACCAAGAAACCAGGAGCCTGGAAAATGGTTGAATGTCTTAAACACTTGCCTGGCAAATGCAAGGCTTAAATTCTAATCCAAGTGCTAGAACACACCCCATGGAGATCCTGACAGCTCTCCTGTTCAGGTTCCAGAGAGAAGGTTCCAAAAATGGGCAACAAGCTTTATTCCCAGTGCAGCACATGTTTTGAGGGGATCCTGGCATCCCATTCTGGCGAGGGAGAAATTAGACAACAATAACAATGAGAAAGTAATTTCTTGGCAAAATGAGTCTGAGATTTAGAGTAAGAGACCAGGATTGTAAAACAGTTTGGCATTCATGGGGACAAAATCAGATATTAAAATTGTGAAACTAGGGCTGGAGCAATAGTACAGCAGGCACGGCATTTGCCTTGCACACGGCCAACCCAGGTTTGATTCCCAGCATCCCATATGGTCCCCCGAGCACAGCCAGGAGTAACCCCTGTGCATCACCAGGTGCGGCCCCAGAAAAAAAAGAAAAAATTAAATCCTGAAACTGGGTAAGAAAGCCACAGGGAATATATAGCAACAGGTAAGAGAGGTAGACAGAGAAGAGAGACCCTCCAACTGACAGTTGTCAAAGATGAAAGGATGAGCTAACCTCATAAGAGAAGAAGAAAATCAGGGAAAGTGTGTCACTTCAGAAACCCAAAGCAGAGAATGTATCAAAAGAAAGGTATACCTTTTTTATACGAGTCTTGGGTAAGATGAAGCCCAGTAATTGACTACGGTTTGTGACAGCATATTTTGTGGAAGGAACTATTGTTAGAAATAAGAAACTAATGGCATGTAGTGAATTGTCCGTAGGATTTAAGGAACTGGGTCCTGTTGCTTACAGGTCTAGAGCACGTGTTTAGCATGGGGGGTGGTTCAATCCCTCGCACCAGGAGGTTCCAATAGTGTCACAGGAATAAGTTCTGAGTACTCACCTAGTTTGGAGTAGCCCTTGAGTACCACCAGGTATGATCCCAGAACCCAAAATAGCCCCACCATGTTTATAGTTTTAATAAATTATTTGCAAAATTAAAAGTGAATAATTTCTAAATCTTTAATTTTATATGGTTGGAACTTACTTCAACTGGCTAGCATGCATGAAACCCTGAATTTAATCTTTGGCCAAGCCACAAAAAGACCAATTATTGATCTTTTTTAATAATATCAGATTGTAACTGAGGCAATAGTACAAGTGGGGTGTTTGTCTTGCATATGACTGACCTGGGTTCCATCCCACATTGTCCCCCAAGCCCTCCAGGAGTGATCCCTGAGTGCAGAGCTGGGGGTCTTCCTGACCATTGCTATGTGTGGCCCCCAAAACAAGGAAGTGTAATATGTCAGATTGTTCAAAAGAAATACAGAACCTATGGACTGTTTTAATTTTTATTTTCCTTCAGCTATTTCCTCTGACCCAAAAAATAGCTTCTTGTACTAAAGAAGAGCACTGTGAATATAAATACTTCTATTCTTCCTCAATGCTATGGCCAGAAGAACAATACTGGTATCACTAAGTATCCTTTGACCCTCATAATAAATATGGGTTTATAAATAATATATTCCCTAAGAAAGGAATACCAAACACCATTTATTTGAAGCAGGGGCATAGAGAGTAGCTAGGAGACACAGGGATAATATCAGGGCCCTCGGAGAAGGAAAAGTTAAACTTCCAAGTATCAGTGGTGTCAGCTGAGAAACCTCATGTGATGCTGAGAGCATGTCAACAGGTGTTTGTGGCTATGTTTTGGTAAAAATGACTATACCTTGTGTTGAAATAGCAGCCAAGCCAGTGGTAAATAGAGCATGGAAAGAAGGAAGACAACGTCCATCAGCTGAGTCCAAGGGACTGGTGAGGTTCAGGAAGATTGGTGAGACACCAGCGGGAAGATTGGTGAGCACTCTGGACGCTGTCTAAATTCTTGCTAAGAAGAGCTTTAAAGTTCTAGAAGGAGGGAAAACCAGTGCTTATTCCACACGGGAACTCCACACGGGTTCAACCCATCAGATCCTAGATTTGAGGCTCTGATCTAACTTCCTCTGACCGAACTTCCTCTTAGACTAAAGCATTGGCTTGAGCACTCCTGATCAACTGGTGATCAGTGTTGTAGAGCTAGTCTAAATTTACCATTCTTTAGCTTTTCTTGATGAGAGCTGCTCCCTGCTCCCAAGCAATGGAAAAAGCCACGTATTCATACAGAAAATCACACTTACCTCTTAAAGATAATAAATTTATATGCGACATTCAAATCATTCATTTCACACTATGGGAGTTAGAATGATAGCTGTAGCTGAACACAGAGGACATAAGAAGGTTCTCATACTAGAGAGCCTCTAGAGATACTTTCTTGAATAGAAACTAAACAGAAAAAATAAAGGAAATAAATAACACTTGAAGTTTCTGAGAAAATAGCTGTCAAAATTCCCACCAGAATGTTGACATAGTATCTATGGAATTTCAGGTTCTCGGTACTTTTCACACTAGTCTGTGATTTCTGGCTTTCTTTTTCTCATAATTCCTTTCTCTTCTAACAGACTTACATATTCAAGAATCCAACTGCTTGGGTAGCCATTGCAACCACTAGCAGGATTCCTGAAGAAGTGCAATTCAAGTTAGAGAGGGGCCACAGAATTGACAGAATGAAGCCTTGCCTCAGCCTTACCTTCGTCTGCATCCATCCATCAGCAGTGACTCATTGTCTCTTTCCTGTGGCATACAGCCCCCTAAAGCTCCCTGATCTCTCTCTACACTGTCAGTGAGAGAAGCAAAGGAACCTAAATAACTTACCTGACTAACTAATATTTGCTTTTCCACCTAGCTGATGCTGGCACTCTTCAATCTAGAATATAAAAGTAATTACAACCACATCCATGCCTTTAATAGTTAGAATTTCTCTTCCTAAACCATTTGCCCCCATACCTTTTTACTTGCTCTTCTGTTTTTTCTAATATTCTAATCATGCCCTCATTCTCACTTGGCAGATCACTTGCTAAAGGAACTTTCCTAATCTCCCTGCGTAATAAAAATAACCACACTGCCTTCTATTCCGTGCATGCTGTTGGTGTCTTCAGTTATTGCCTAGTTGTTTATAATCTTTCTAACCAACGAAAATCCCTGAGGATTCAGCCATCTCTGTACCCCAGTAGGCAACATGTCTGACACAAGGTTTATATTAACTATTTATTTTACTTTTGTGTCCCATCCAGTGATGCATAGGGTTTGCTCCTGGCCCTGTGCTCAGGAATCAGTCCCGGAGATGCTAAGGGGACCATATAGGATGCCAGGGATTGAACTCTGGTCAGTCATGTGCAAGGCAAGCACCCTACTTGCTGCGATATCTCTCCAAGCCATGTAACAGATATTTATTGAGTGAGTAATTACATAGGCTTATTTAAAAGAGTTCTTTTAGTGATATTATACACAATCTAACTCAGCTTTTCCAAGAAAGGAAATTTTCCACCTCTACTTTATTCACATCTAAATTATGCAGTCTTTAAGAAATCTCAGTAACTTATAATTCCTCTATCCTTTGACAGAATTTCTTCCTCCATCACATATATCCACCCCCAGAGAAATCCTAAAATATCAGAAGAGTTAAATGCCATTTTCTCTCGAACTTAAAAACCATGTCATCTGTGACAGTGATAATAGACGCTCACACTCCAGAGTGTCTCTGAATAGCTGGTGATCAACTGAAACAGCCAGAAATTCTTCTACAGTACCTCCCAACAAAGCGAATGAAAAATGCAAAGCCCTTCTTGTCTGGGACATTCAAGAACTGTGTTTGTTCTCTTTTTATACAAGATAAATTTTTAATTACTGCTCACTACACTCAAATAACAGAAGTAATAAGTTTTTTAATGTTAATAACATGCCCTTTAGTGCACTATATTCTTGTATAAATTTTATTTAACCAGCCAATAGTATATGTGAAATTGTTCTATCATGGAAAACAAAGCCAAAAAAATGAGAAACTTAAATAAATTACCTAAAACCAGAAACCAAGTGACAAAGGATTTGAAATCCAGTCCAATCCCTGCTTTGATGCTAAACCTGGATTGTACAGTAGAATCCCTCATCTATCCCATCTAGTCTGTACTGAGACATTTTATGTAAATCACATGACAATGTATATTCATATAGATGACATTTAGGAAATATATCTGTGAATCCTCTTCACTACCAGAATGTCAGATGCAAGAAAGAGTGTGTTATTTTTGCTTGCTTAATCAGCTGAAATCTTCCCGTGACAAAGTCAAGATACCCGACATCAGTCATTACTAGAGGTTGATGGAAAAAATAGATGTCCATAAGTCAGTTCACTAGATGATCTCGGATTTTTAAAAAATTTTTAATTTATATTAATTAACCGTGAGATACATTAACAAAAATTTCATGTTTGAACTTCGATCATACGGTCATTCAACACGCATCCCTTCACCAGTGCACATTTTCCATTGCCAAAATCCCCAGAATCCACCCCCCCAACTTTCCATACCCGCCCCCTGCCTGTGTGGCAGACAATTTGCAAGATATTCTTTCTTTACTTTAGTTACCTTCAATATTTCAAGACCAGTCCTACCTCTCCTTATATTTGTCGAAAATACAATTGCTAGACAATGTGTTTTGTGTTGCTTGTTATGGATATAATATAATGTCTCACGACCGCAAGAGCAGCCGCGCTCTTTAGGAATTCTCAGATTTTAATAATTAGGGTCTGAAGAAATTGCTGCTGCAGGTTGCTCGTGTCCAAGATTCCTGTGTGTGTCTCTGGATCATGGCCACGTGGGAGCTGGTGCTTCTTGCTGATTTCATAAAATGGCGACCCCCGGAGCTCTTAGAGGGCAGGCAGTGGGACGGCACCTGCTCCCATGTGGAGCGGCCTTGTGGAGAAGGCCCATTGCAAAGTCCCAGGCCATCTCTGCCACAAGTTGCTCGGTCCGAAATTTCTGTGTGTGTCCTGATCTCTGATGTTGAGTGTGCTTTTTGATCACTGCTAGAATCCAGGTTGGAAGATTTAATTTTAAAAAAGGTAAATAAGGTAGTTTTTTCATCCATCTCTTCCAAAGCAGACAACAGAGACCTTTGCTAACTCTCCTTATTAATGCCTCGGCCTCCCAGCACTGCACACAGTTACCCTCCCATACAGTTCCCTTCTATCTGATGTTGGAGTTCAATCTCTTGGTGTCCTGGCCAGCTTTTCACTCTATATTGGGATACTCTAAATAACTACTTCAATTAAATCCTCACTTGGGGTGACCCAGTGAAATTATCTCAGTGGAATTAGGCCCCAAAAGATAGTAAGGACATGAGAAATTCTTATATTTTCCAGGAGCATGCACATTTTGTTCTGGGATGATGAGAAGGCAGTAATTTGCTTTAATATAATGAGAACCATATAAAAATATTGACATAATGAATTGTATTAATTCACTTTAATGATAATTTTTTTAGCCAAGCATGCATGGAATAAATCCCTTTTACTTGTGGTGCATAATTCTTTTTTATATTATTGCATTCCACTTATTAATATTGGTTTAAGGCTTATGTATAGTTCAAGAAATTTAAATTTTTCTTTTCATTAATGTTTTATTAGCTTTTGGTAAGATAATAGTGATGGACTCTTGCAATTAATAATTTTTCGTAGTTCTATTTTAAAGAAAAGATGAAGAAAATTGATGTTTACTTCCAAATATTTGGTAGAATTTACTGATGAGAAATGTTTTAATCATGTGCTTTGTTTATGGAAGGGTGTTACTAATTCAATGTATTTAATAGAACTATTCAGCTCAACCATCTTACGCTTATGTGTGACCCTTGGTGGCCTCTCTCTCCCCATCTCACCCAAGCTTTCAAATACCATGGTATAGCATTCATTTATTTCCTTTATAAGGTTCTTTTGTTCTCTAAAAATTACCCTTTTCAGTTTGAATTAGTAATCTGTGTCTTTTTACTCTCTTGTTTCACCTAGCTAGAAATTTATCAATTTAAATGTTTTTTTAAAAATATGAGCTTTTAGTTCCATTCATTTTGTTCTATTATCCTCTTGCTTTTAAATTTCACCAATATATAACCTGCTCACTAAAATATATGTTCTTCTGCATGCTTAAATTGGTTTTCCTTAAATTACTTAAAATGGAATTTTGGTCAGTGATTTTAGTTTTTTCTTATTTTATAATGTGAGAATTTTACTCTATCAATTTCCCTAAGTGCTGCCATTGTCAGTATCCCTCACACTTAGAAATTTTTTATTTAATTTTTATTTAATTTAAAATATTTAAAATATTCATAAATTTCTCTGGAGATTCCTTTGAGCCATGTTCCTTCAGGAGAATTTTTAAGATTACAGATAATTAACACTTTTTAAACTTTTAATTCCATTATAGAACAGATTTTATAAAATTTCAATTATTAGAAATTTGTAAAAATGAGTTTTATGGTGAGAACATGGCCATGGTAAATTTGAGATGAATATTATTTTAATATTGTCAGATTCAGTGTTTAGTCAGTTAAAGTCAATTTAAGGTTCTGCTTATGTCTCCATGATTTCCCAGTTCTATCGATAATCTACTGACTGCTGATAAAAGATTGTTTATGTCTTTGAGTATGTTGATGGGTTTGTCTATTAATATCTCAAATAAATTATATGGTTTCCCTCATGCATTTAGTTATTCCCTTAATTAATACAAGATTGGGGTTTGTGTGTGGCCTTGGAAAGTTTTCCTTGTTCAGGTTTGCTTCAGTCAAACTGAGGCGGCCAGTCCAGACTTTCAGTTGATGTTAGCATTCTCTACCTTCTGAACTAGAACTTGAGACTATATATTAAAAGTCGGTCTCTTCTAGAAACATAAAGTTGTCACTTTCTTTTTGTTAATCAATCTGTGACTTAGATTATGTATTTATAACACTGATATATTTTATTTTCTGACCTGACCACAACTAGCAGCATTCGAAGCTTGACTCCTCATAGCCACAGTTTGCAAGGTAAGCACCAAGTCCATTGCCACCATTTCCTCATCCCTTAGAACTTATTGAGAGTGAAGAGTGAAGATTGATAGGTTTGGATAAATGTCACCATGACATTATTTTCTGTTTGCTGCATTTGCTCTTTATTCTTTAACTTTTCTGATCTTATTGGAACTACCCAACATTTAGTCTACTTCTTACTTTAACAATTATGTTTCTTGTTCAAAATTAACCAGAGTTTTCTGTAGAGCATATAAAATAGACATTTTTAAAGAATTGAAGTCTACCTTCAGCTACACTATACTCTTTCTCATCTATATGGTAACACAAAACAGTCTTCTCTCATGCCCCTTGTTGCATTTGTCATTCATTCACTTATCTCAATAATATAACCATCATTATAACTAACATTGGGGCTGGAGTAATAGCACAGCGGTTGGGCGTTTGCCTTTTATGCGGCCGACCCGAGTTCGATTCCTTCGCCCCTCTTGGAGAGCCTGGCAAGCTACCGAGAGTATCGAGCCCGAGCAGCAGAGCCTGGCAAGCTACCCATGTGTATTGGATATGCCAAAAACAGTAACAATAAGTCTCTCAATGAGAAGACGTTACTGGTGCCTGCTCGAACAAATAGATGAGCAATGGGATGACAGTGATATACCAACATTATAACCAACATCATTATAACCAACATTACTATTATTTCTGACCAAATCCTTGTTTTGATCAATTAATGGGTAATAAAATTACAAGAGTTTTCACCTTTGTTTACTTTCTGATACTCTTTTATATTATATAGATTATAATTTTTGAGCTCCTCCTTCATTTTATTTCTTTTGAACAGTTTTTATGGAGGAAAATGCCTCAGTTGAAATGCCTAAGTTTTGTCTGAGTAAATATTTATTTTTTCTCTCTCACTTTCTCTCTCTTTCTCTCTCTCTCTCTTTCTCTCTTGCTTTTTGCATCACACCTAGTGATGCTCAGGGGTTACTCCTGGCTCTGCACTCAGGAATAACTCCTGGCGGTACTCGGGGGACCATATGGGATTCTGGGAATCAAACCCAGGTCAGCCTCGAGCAATGCAAATGCCCTACCTGCTGTGCTATCGCTGTTCTCTTAAGAACAATTTTGAGGGATAGAATTCTAGGTTGGTGACTTTAAATATTCCACTTTTTTCTACTTTTCTGCTTTCTAGTTTCAATTAAGTCTATTATGATTATTTTCCTTGTTCTTATACAGAAAAAAATTCCTTCCTTCCATCTGCGTTTCCTCAAGTTTTGCCCCTCATGCTTATATTATTTTGTAGTGAATAAAATGTACCTAGGTACTGAATAGAAAGAGCAATAGATGAGAAGGTGGGTGCATAATAGATTTTAGGTACAGATAGATGATGCATGTGTATGTAGATACCATTGTGTCTAAATTTGTATTTCTTCTGCTTGGTGTTCTCCAAGTTTCCTTAATCTGTGATGCAATGCCTAATTAATTTTTAAAAGTTTCTATCTAATATTACTTCAATTTTTTCTCTATCCTATCCTTCTATTCCTGGTATTAAATTCATGTTTGTGCCAGTAAGATAGTGCAGCAATTAGACACAGTTTGAGGCTTGCTTGCTCCATGCGCCCACAGCTTGATCCCATGCCCCCTTACCAAGCTCTCTTCTCCTTGTGTCTCCACAGGGGTCCCCAGAGCCTCATGCACAGCCACACTTGTAATAGTAGAGCCAACGAAGCCAACCCAACACTGACCCAGGACCCATCCTCATAATCACTTTGCATTTGATCAAGTAGGTTATATAGAAAGCCCCAGAAACACAGATGACACAGGTCTACTCACCGGCCTCCATGCTACCCAGACTTGGGAGGGAAGCAAACCCATGACTGAATACCCTGGACCTCCAGGATCCAGAGCGCCATGCCACAGACAACACATTAGGAAACTTTAAGAACAAAGTACCTGTTGGTTTACAGGTCCAAAAACATACATTGCACATCCTGGGCCACAAAGCAAAGATTTGCTTAGAGAGAACCTGGGCATTTGAAATTATTACATTATTGTGGGAGATAGAGAATATGATTTTCTCTGCTCATTTTTCAATTGATGAACTTACAACATAAGAACATTTTTAAATTAAAAGTCTGGAAAGAGGACAAGCAAGCAGCCCAAATGGCCAGTCCCTTCAATATTTGACTCTTTATCATTATAGTTATCCTTATCTTCATCCTAGTTCTGATAGGCAATTGTATATTCCAAATCACCTCCTTTGGATAGTAGGCCTCTACAACCAAAGCCTAAATCAGGAACTTGGCATTACAAAAGACCTATGGTCAGAGTCTACACCACAGAATACCTTGTAATTTCTTTCCATAGCTGTACGTGTAGATACGTTCTAAAATTTTGGCAAAACTGTCCCTCATCAAGACTTTATGTTGCTCTCACTCACAATATTTTCTATTGACTTCAAGAACCAGACTTCAGTTGAAGTCTTGATTGACTTGATTTCTGTCTCTTCTTGATTTGAGGCTTTCTAGTTGAGGCAAGACCTTGCATTTATTTCATCTTCCATACACAGTCACCTTTAATCCCATGGTTCTTCCCAGGCCTTCTTAACTGGTTCTCCTGCTCTTGGCCTATTCTTCAAGACCAAGACCTTGACCTGTATATCTACACTCTATTCCGCACATCACTGCTTCTGGCCTTAGGCTACTGAACTCATATACACTACTTGGGCATCCACTTAGTTTGATCTCAAGGATCCTGGCAAGAAATCAGAATGCTGTAGGCAACATACTGCTTTTCTAGAACTGCTATAACAAATTACTACAAAGCTGTTGACTTACATTAGCAGAAATATATTTCTTACATTCTGAAACCTCAACATGCAAAAATCAATGTTCCTGCATGAAAATAAGACAGAGCCATGCTTAGTCCAGAATCTCTAATGGAAAGCACATTCCTTACTTCCCTCAGCTTCTGGAGGCTGACAGAATTCCTCGGTTTCTCTTTTGTTTTCAGATTCCTGTCTCTATCTTTCACTAGAAATCGAGACTATACCTAGAAGACAGGTAGAAGCCAAGGTAATCTTTTTCTTTTTATTTATTTTTTTTTAATTGAATCACCATGTGGAAAGTTACATAGTTCTCAGGGTTATGTCAGTTATACAATACTCAAACACCCTTCCCTTCACCAGTGCCCATATTCCAACCACCCCAGTATGCCTCCCACCTCCCGCCCCCACCCATCCCCCCAGCCCCCCCCTTGTAAGTGATAAGTTTCATTTTGATTACTCTATCTTGATTACATTCCATGTTTCAACTCATAACTCACTATTGTTGCTGGAGTTCCTCCCCCCCAAAAAAATGGCAGTCCTACTGCCAAGGAAGCATTTGATAGTTATCCATTGCTGAGAATGTAGAGATATTAAGTCCGCTGTTTGTTACATAACTTTTCTTTATTCATTTTTCTTGTTGCCCCTCCTTCCCGCGCCACCAAGTTTATGCCTGCTTAGTAATCTTCATAATATGATTGTCGCCACGCTGCCTGACAAAGGGAGAAGAAACCTAGAACGATGGTTATTTCCGTCATCAGCCAGCGTGGGGCTATAGCTTAGTTGATGGTCTAGCAGCATGTCTGCAAGCAGTTTCTGGAACCAATAGTAGTGTGCTGGTATCGGCCCCGGCTCCACCAGCGTCCCGCTGTTTCATGTACATAATTTTTTTTTCCTCATATCCCATCCCCACGCCACCAGGTTTGTGTATGCTTAATGGACATCATAATATGGCTTATGCCACGCCACATTTCTTCCCGAGAAAGAAATATTTCTTCCCCTCAGCTGGCATGGGGTTGTAGCTTAGTTCAGTCTAGAAAGATGGCTACCACTATGATTGCCTTCAATATTTCAACAAAAGACTTACTATTCTTGTTAGGGTTATCCCCCCAAAGTCCAACCCGTTACAAAGGAACCATTTCATATTGCTGATGATTAGATGACATTAGGTCGAGAGGCCGAGGCAGTGGCCGCGTGGGTTTGGATTTCTGTATAAAGTCCAGGGAAAATTCTGCCAGAAATTCTATCACTACAATCTTTTACCCTTTTATGGTACTCATAAGATGGGAAAACCTAGAGAAATACCGGGTCCCCACTGGGGCAGCCTAAGCCAAGGTAATCTTGCCATCTCAAGATGTTTAACAAAATCCCATCTGCAAAAGCTGTAATTTCCACATAATGTAACATTTATGCATTCCCACATAAAGTGACATTTATAGGTCCAACATACTAGAACTTGATACAAATAGCTGTCTTTACCCAAGGAAAAATTATGCACAGTTATCACGGTTAACTTCATCATGTGACTCTCTTCTTGTTTCCAAGAAGAATTCTAAAGAGATTGTTTCATTCCCCACCTCTTCGTACTCAGCTTTTCCAGACGTGCTGTGGCATGCATCCCCATTTCCTCCATCCACTCATGCAATCACACTTGCATATTGAATTCCAGCTGATCACCCTATTGAGAAATCATGTTTCTTACTTATATCTTCACCAATTAAGACTTACAACTAACCTACAATACTTTTTTGCATTGGTTTATTGCTTATGCTATGTCTACTATCAATGTAGTTACATGAGAGCAGAGTCCTGACCTACTTTATTTCCAAATAAAATTATGTATTCAGAACTTGGAACAGAGCTTGGCACAGTGCCCATTCAAGAATTTATTGGTAAGGGTGCAAAGGTTATAATATTCTGAAGCAATAATTAGTAATGTGTATTAGTAATGTACATCCTTTCTCTCAAGGACTTTATTATTTCTATGAAGCTTACAAACATAACATATTCAGGTATTTATAAAACATTATCATAATAGTCATGCTTGTAAAAGCAAAACAATTGAGTTATATGAAAGGGATATAGCTTAAAATGACTGAATAGTATAACATATATGGTTATAAAACATTGAATTGCAAAACCAAGATGAAAATCAAGGTAACATATTTTATTTCACTGAATTAAGGAACATGTGTGTACTTGTACCTACCCAATTATGTTAACAGTCATTGCCTAAAAGATGATGGAAAGAGACAAAGTTTCCATATATTATTTTGCATTTGGAGGAATTTTTAGTGTCATCCATCTGTGTATGTTTCACCTATTAAAAATATATCGAAAGCATTAAAAATACATATTCTGTTTTTCCCTTCATAGCACTTACAACCTACAAGGTTCATGATCCTCTGACTTTGTCTCGGCTCCATCTCCATTCTTCCTAACAACTGCCTCTATTTCTAACCTATTTTTCATCTACTCTTTCTTCCTCATGCCTAACTCTTTCACACTAACAATCTCAATAGAAATGAATAGAAATTTGCTTTTAAGAGGGATATGATCTCAGTTGATAACTCCAGCTCTGCAGTAAAGAAAACATTTTCATAAATAACTTGAATTTATATTTCAGGTGCATCTTTCATCTGGTTGTGGAAAATCAATTTATCTCTCCTCACCTTCCTGCTTCCCCCTTCCATCAGGCCCTCCTTGCCTGGTAGTATCCAGAGGACTGCAATGCCTTATGTTTCTGTAGCAGCAAAGCAGGTTGATTTCTTTTTTTAAAAGTTTGTGTGCCATAAACTATCAGCGTTTGGGTTGGTTACATGCTCCAGGATCATTTTTGATGGTCTCAGGATACCATATGGGGTGCTGGGGATTGAACTCAGGTTGATTGTGAGGGAAGCATCCTACCCATTATACTATAGCTGTGTCCCCAAGGCCTCTCTGAAAGAAAAGTAAAATGCTTTCACTACATCTTCCTGGCCCAGGCAAGGACAGGAGCTTTTTGTTTTACTGAAGGGGTCTGTATCCACTTTGTTTTCAGTTTTCTGCTTTTTTTCTGGCCTCTCATCCCCATACTGCCTTGGTAGTTGTTTCTCAGTGTTTTTGTTGTGGTTGATGACTGGTTAAAGAAACTTTGGTACGTCTACACAATGGAATACTATGCAGCTGTTAAGAGAGATGAAGTCATGAAATTTTCTTATAAATGGATAGACATGGAGAATATCATGCTAAGTGAAATGAGTCAGAAAGAGAGGGACAGACATGGAAGGACTGCACTCATTTGTGGGGTATAGAATAACATCACATGAGGCTGACACCCAAGGATGGTAGATACATGGACCAGGGGGATTTCCCCATAGCTGGAAGCTTGCTTCATGAGTGGAGGCAAGAAGGCAGATGGAATAGAGAAGGGGTCACTAAGAAAATTATGGCTGGAGGAATCAGTTGGGATGGGAGATGCATGCTGAAAGTAGATAATGGACCAAACATGATGACCTCTCAGCGTCTGTGTTGCAAGCCATAATGCCCAAAAGTAGAGAGAGAGTATGGGGAATATTGTCTCTGCCATGGAGGCAGGGAGAGGGTGGAAAAGGGGGGGTATACCGGGGATATTGGTGGTGGGGAATGGGCACTGGTGGGGGGATGGGTGTTTGATCATTTTGTGACTGTAACCCAAACATAAAAGCTTGTAACTATCTCACAGTGATTCAATAAAATTAAATAAATAAATAAATAAAATAAGTAATGGAAGTAACTATTCTGTTATCTATTAAGTCAAAATATTTTATATCAGAGCTTTTTATTATGTATAAGGTACATTCATTTCTTGATCCATCTGCTCACTCATTTTAAAAACATGTAAGTGTGTCAAACATGTCAGGTACTGTTCTTGTTTTGTTTTACTTTATTTTGTGATGGTGGGTAACACCCAGATGTGCTCAAGGCTTACTCCTGAATCTGTGCTCAGGGATCATTCCTGGTGGTACTCAGAGGGTCATGTGAGGTACTTGGTACTGAACCATGCTTGGCTGCACCTGAACCCCTGTATTATCTTTCAGGCCTAGACACTACTTTTGCATAGAATTATATTCAGATAGGAGTAAAAATAGATAATTGATAGTTATAAAACAATTAAAATCATGTTATTACAATTTCTAAAAGGGCTGGAGCGATAGCACAGTGGTAGGGCATTTGCCTTGCACGAGGCTGACCGGGGTACGATTCTTCTGCCCCTCTTGGAGAGTCCGGCAAGCTGCCGAGAGTATCTTGCCCGCACGGCAGAGCCTGGCAAGCTACCTATGGTGTATTCAACATGCCAAAAACAGTAACAAGTCTCAGAATGGAAATGTTACTGGTGCCCACTCGAGCAAATCGATGAGCAACGGGATGATTGTGACTGTGACAATTTCTAAAGTAAAGAAAAGCACTTAATATTATGCTTCTATAACACATATCTCTGCATAAATAACGTGGGTCAACATCTGGGCTTGTTCCTTCTCTCCAGGCTTCTTTCTAGCTCTACTTCCTTCCCTGACATGTTGTTACAGAGTCAACTCTGGACTGGCCCAGGAATGATAAAAGAGAAATATACAAAGCAATGAATTGCAGTGCCGCAGCCATTGTACTGCAGGTAGAATGCTTGCCTCACACACGGCAGACCCGGGCTCAGTCCCGGGCACTGGTCTCCCAGCGCTGCTAGGAGTGACCCCTGAGCACAGAACCAGGAATAATGCCAGAAGCAGGAATAATTTCTAAGTACCACCACATGTGCCACCCCCCCAAAGATTCAAAAGTAAATAAATGAAAATAAACAATATGATTTGTTTTAAAAAGAAAAAAATGAATTGCTGCCTCAAAATAGTGCAAACCAGGCACATATTAGAATCGCATTCATTAAAATAAAACAAGGGAATGAAACATGAATTGCTTTTCTCATTATTATTTAAAATAGCTTGCAATTGAAAGTGGGGCCATATTTTAGTTTTTCTCATAATTAGCTCCCTGAACCCCTCAATTCACCCCAATTCTCTGTTCCAACTGGGATGCAAAATTCTGAAAATAAATTTCTGCCTAAATGCCTCTAGTACTTTATTTTTTTGTCATTCTTTAACTTACTCCAAAAAGGCTTTTAGTCCCACAACTAAATTAAATTACTTTGGATTACAAATGATGTCATTTCTCCAAATGATGTCACAATGGGCCTTGCTCCACTTTTATTTTGTTTCCTACTCAACAATGTTCGTCACAGTTGACTATACTTAGGTTTTCTATATGCTCAATGGGCTACCAATCAAGCTACCTAATAGCTCCATAATCCTTTATCTAATTAATGTAGAAAGCTCTAACATTAGAACTGTGCATGGACACTAAAATAAAAATATCTCTCATACTTGTTAAGCCAGAAACATTTCATTTCCCAATTGTTAAGTTGAGATGCTTTCAGTCACATATATGATCCTTACAAAGATATATTTCTTGATCATTTTAAGGAAAAGAAAAGCCTTTTGGAGCAGGCAAACAGCCACTGCTTGCTTTCCCACCCTTTGGGGTAAGATTAAACTCCTGACTGACATCTCCATGGCCTTCTTAGAACCAGAGGTGGATTTCTATCCCGCCAGTCAGGTCCTAGCAGCCTCCATGCCTGATCGCTGCCACCATATCAACAGATGAAGCTCCACATCTCCTGAACTGCATGATAACTCTGCCCATCAAGCCTCACACTGTTACAGTTATACTTGCTGTCTCTGGGAGAAAACAAGCAGGGAACAAAAAGAGCCACTCCTAGGATAATCCCTTAGAGACTCCTGGGGCTGGGGGCAACTACAAAATCACCCTTAGCCCAGCAAAAGGAGTATAACATGTACAATGGGAAAGACATGTGAAAGCCCAACACACTCAATGAGCAAAATAACATGAAAGACTCAATCTGCACCAACCATTCTCTGTAAATCCTCCGAGAAGGACTTTAGTGGCATGATGGTGTGGATATGTGATGAACTCAAAGAAACTATGGCACAGGTAGTCAGCAAAGCACAAGAAAGTAGGAGAGTTGAAGTGATAAAAATGAAAAATAGGATAGGGGATTTTTAAAATATCACAATAGGTCTAAAAAGGAGAATAAGAGCCACGAGGGAAATATTCCCCCATGATGAAATGGTGGAAACCTCTAAACATTTTTTTTGTGGCCACACTCAGCAGTGCTCAGGGCTTACTGCTGACTCTTCACTCCTGTCAGTGCTCAGGGGCCAATATGGGATTCCAGGGATCAAACCTAGATCAACCATATGCAAGTTAAGTGCTTCATCCTCTGTACTATAGTTCTGGCCCTCGGGAAACCTCTGGAAAACCACATAAAATGGAGAAAAGTCTGAAAAAGAAATGAACACACACTAGAAAACTGTGGGATGCGTTCAAGAGGAACAACATAAGAAACATCAGAATCCCTGAAGAATAGGAAGGCAAATTTAATGAAGAAGCAATAATTAAAGAAATAACAAATAAGAATTTCCCAGAGTTGAGGAGTGCAGGCACCCAAATTCAACACACCCAAAGGGTCCCAGCAAAAATAGACTAAAAAAAAAAAGAAAAGAAAGAAAAGAAAAAGAGAAAAGAACTTCAAGACACATTGTACTCAGAATGATAAAATCCAAAGACAGAGACAGAATATTGAAAGCAGAAAGATAAAAAAAGAAACTTGCATACAAAGGGAAGTTTTTAACATTCACACAGATCTGTTGAATAAGACTCTAATGAGCCAAGAGAGAATGGAGATATATAGTCCAGAAACTCAATGAAATGAATACATTCTCAAGAATACGCTATTCAGCTAGATTATCATTCGTATCTGAAGAAACAAAACACAGCTCAGAGATGGTGGTGAGCTCTATTACATTTCTATTACATTTATTGATTTTTCTAACCAATTTTATGATTAGAAATGTATTTGGTGTAAAGGTCATTTGATTCCCCTACACCAAGATATGATGATTGCATGAAATTGTATAGTCATGACTTTCTCTATGGAAATACGTTATGTTATAAATAAGTTTTCATTATAAACATTATAACTTTAAAAATAATAGGAGATCATAGTTATAGTAGGTTTAAGTTTCTTCAGTTGGTGAAAAGTTTGATAGAAGATCAAGAGTGAGCTCTAGTTTTCCTTATAGGTATGGCAAATTGTTTTCGTTCATGACATAAACCATTAGCCAATGTCAGATTCCAGACATTTAAAATAGTGTCCAAATGAAATAGCACATGAATCAAGACCATCCATTGAGAACCCTTTCATTCAGAGGACAGAATTTATATATATATATATATATATATATATATATAATTTCTTTATTGTTAAGGTGCCTCTTGTCATCATAATAGCCACCACACAAGGTTGACCCACAACCTTCACTGAGGTTGGGGGACAGTCTGTGGGGCTAGCCACGGGAAGTATGAGTTCTGGAAAGTGCCTCAGGTGTTCGTGGTGAGTAGACTGCAAGCACTACCCCTGAGCTCTGAGGCGAAAGGCCTGCTTGCTAGGAGAGTTCACAGATGGGACTGGATAAGCCGGAGGGGCTTGACTCAGAACACAAACCCTGAACACAGCTTGGCCTGGCTGGAGAGACAGGCAGATTTGTAGAAGCGCTGAAACCGAGTTTGGGTCTGAGAACTTGGTAGAGTGGGTGGGTGGGACTATGGAACAGATGGTCTCGGAAGAAAGAAGTCTCCTGCCAGACAAACTAGGTTGGACCAGGTGTTGGTTTCATGCGTAGGTATGGATCCAGCGCCGGGGGTTGGCAAATGCAAGTTGGCCGAAGCCCAGGACAGGTTCAGAATCTTAATGGGACTTGGGGAATGTGTCTATGGACTCCAGAAGTCTGATGGATATTTGGGATGATTGGATTTGGCTTATGAATCAGCTGCTTTTTAGCTAAATACCTTTAGGGGCTTTTAGAGCAGCTTCCCAAACAGGAGAGAATTTATCTGGGCAGGGCCTAAGCTCCGATGATGAACACAGTAGTTAAGTTTACCATAGAAAGATTTCTTCTTTTAGTGGAAGTACAGTAGCTTGCTGATCAACTTACCTGCAGAAAAACTAGACCAAGTACAAAGAGGATGACCAGGACTTGAGGGACTGGGTACTGAAAAGAGGTACACTTGTCCCTTTCTTTTTGAGGTATTTACTGGTTGACAAGGGGTCAGGTAGAAACCAAATAGATCTTTTTCTGCTATAAATCAGAAAGTTGGATGAAGAGACCAGGATCTCGGGGAGAAAGAAAGGATATTAAAATGAGCCCAACAATCTATACTGTTATTTTCTTCCAAGTATTTGCTGATGTGTTAACAGCTGTGAGGCAAAGCAACGAAGGGAAAGCTATTCTGAAAGGCTGGGAGGCTAAGATTATAGTGTCTGAGTTCTGGGGGAAAATTGATGCTGAGGATTTGCCAAGAAGGAATATGAACTCTGGTCAGCACCCAGCACTTTCTGTTTGGGCTGTACCACCAGTAAGAGTAAGCCTGGAGTACAACAGCCTTCACAGAATGCTGGGACTCAGCTTTGAACTACTCTAACAGTGGATTACAGTGATTTACCCTTACTCTGCCAGAAAACACAAATAGCCCCTTTTTGAAGGATGATGATACCAGCCAGAACCTCAGATTATCTTGTCAGATTTTTATATGCAGCATTTAGAATTCAATGAAAAATGGGTATATACTTGGAATTAGGGCCAACAGATTAAAGGAAAATAAAGTGTGAAGTAAAAAGTTGATGTTGAAATAGCAATAGGGTATCTCTAGATAGAGGTTTTAAAAGAACTGTCATTAATATTTTCAAGAAAGTATAAAAGAACTTCCCAAGTAAAATGGAATATATATATGTATATAGATATTTCATCAGTATTTCAAATGGAAATACAAATAATTAAACCTATCCTTAATGAAGGGCTGGAACGATAGCACAGCGGGTAGGGCATTTGCCTTACACATGGCCTACCCAGGTTCGGTTCCTCTGCCCCTCTCAAAGAGCCCGGCAAGCTACTGAGAGAATCTCTCCTGCAGGGCAGAGCATGGCAAGCTACCTTTGGCGTATTCGATATGCCAAACACAGTAACAACAAGTCTCACAATGGATACGTCACTGGTGCCCACTCAAGCAAATCAATGAGCAACAGGATGATAGAGTGGCAGTGATATATCATTCTCTGACAGCGTCAAAGAGAAAAATCTAATTGCTACATATATAATGTCTTGATATAGCTGTAGAGAGCAAATGCATATTTCATTGCATTTTGATGATGAAGTAATAAAGCATACTGAATATTGTCTACAAATCAGATAACCAAGAGCTGATATGGATTATTTTTTAAAGTTGGTTATGACTGGTACTAAGTTGACAATTTGAGATAAATATAAATGGTAGAGGGGATCTCTCCTGGCTAAGCACCTCCAGGCACTCTTTCTGGTGGGAGAATAAATTCTGGGGAGCACTTACTGTGGAAATCATTTCTGAGATCTGCTTGCCTCCACCTTTTCCGATTCACGGTTTCACCATTTTCTGCTTGTCAATGTGATTCTGTCAAACAAATACAAGCGATGGAAGAAGTAGGGGATGCAATTTCATGCTTCATTTTGAGAGTGCAGTCTTTCCTCTGATTAAGATAAAATCAGGCTTCATTGTGAAATTAAAAGAAAATAAGATAATGGCCCCAAAGTGTTGTGCCACCATAGCCAATCCAAGAGTCATAATATTTCGGACTAAAACTTAAAATTTTATTCTGACAATATATTTTTAATGAGATGAAAAATCTCTGTGCTCTCAAAAGTGATTTGGTGAGAGATGGTTAATGCAGAATTCTAGTGGCAGATTTAGAATTATAATGAATTACTACACCAGCTCCTGTGTGAAATCCTTTGAGAAGTAAACTGTACTTAAATGAAGGCCAACTGATCTTCAGAAATACCCAAATTGTTATTTTTTGGTCTTTGCTAAGAATATAATCTGAAAGATTATTTTGGTCAAATGAAATATTGAGATTATCATGACACTGCAGTGTCCAAGTCAGATGATCAATATGTACAGTTTTAATTACATGTTGTACCTTTACACCTATCTAAAATAATTCAAATCCCCAGTACTTCCTGAACCCCATCTACCAAAGAGCACTCTATAAGGCATCATTGAGATCAATGGGTAAGTGTGAAGAGACCTGCAAGAAATGATCCCTAATCATGAGTCAGGAGAAAGCTCTAAACAACATCAGGTGTGGCCTAAAAACAAAATGAAAGAAAAAGGTGCTAGATACAGCTTCTACTTTTTTTTTCTTTTTGGGTCACACCTGGCGATGTACAGGGGTTACTCCTGGCTCTGCACTCAGGAATTACTCCTGGAGGTGCTCAGGGGACCATATGGGATGCTGGGTCTGACACATGCAAGGCAAACACCCTACCCGCTCTGCTATTGCTCCAGCCCCACAGCTTCTACTTTTAAGGAGTTTTCCAGCAAAACAATTCTCATATTAAGTTAGGATACACAGCCACGTAGGTTTTACTTAATTCCCATCCCTACATCACATGATAGTAAAAGGCACGTGGGTGGTGATAACCTCACACTGTGGTTTTAATTTATGCATTTCTGATTATTTACTTGATTGAGCATTGTTTCTTTTTTAAAGCATTAAAATATCATTTTATTTGTAAAAAGATGCCATTTGAAATATCTATTATGTAAAGAAAGGTGAACATGTATATAAACACAAAGGATAAAATTATTTCATCAAACTCCTACTCGTTAGAAAATATTCTTTCTTACCTCTGTGATCTACCAGCAAGGGAGGGAGGGAGGAAGAGAGAGAGAAAGAGAGAGAGAAAGAAAAGAAAGAAAGAAAGAAAGAAAGAAAGAAGAAAGAAAGAAAGAAAGAAAGAAAGAAAGAAAGAAAGAAAGAAAGAAGGAAGGAAGGAAGGAAGGAAGGAAGGAAGGAAGGAAGGAAGGAAGGAAGGAAGGAGGAAGGAAGGAAGGAAGGAAGGAAGGAAGGAAGGAAGGAAGGAAGGAAGGAAGGAAGGAAGGAGGGAGGGAGGGAGGGAGGGAGGGAGGGAGGGAGGGAGGGAGGGAGGGAGGGAGAAAGAGAGGAAGAAAGAGGGAGGAAGGGAGGAAGGGGGAAGGGAGGAAGGAAGGAAGGAAGGAAGGAAGGAAGGAAGGAAGGAAGGAAGGAAAAAAGGAAGGAAGGAGGGAGGAAGGAAGGAAGGAAGGAAGGAAGGAAGGAAGGAAGGAAGGAAGGAAGGAAGGAAGGAAGGAAGGAAGGAAGGAAAAAAGGAAGGAAGGAAGAGGGAGGGAGGAAGGAAGGATGGAAGGTAGGAAGGAAGGAAGGAAGGAAGGAAGGAAGGAAGGAAGGAAGGAAGGAAAAAAGGAAGGAAGGAGGAAGGAAGGAAGGGAGGAGGAGAAGGAAGGAAGGAAGGAAGGAAGGAAGGAAGGAAGGAAGGAAGGAAGGAAGGAAGGAAGGAAGGAAGGAAGGTGGGAGGGAGGGAAAGAGGGAGGGAGGGAGGGAGGGAGGGAGAAAGAGAGGAAGAAAGAGGGAGGAAGGGAGGAAGAAGGAAGGAAGGAAGGAAGGAAGGAAGGAAGGAAGGAAGGAAGGAAGGAGGAAGGAAAAAAGGAAGGAGGAAGGAGGGAGGGAGGAAGGAAGGAAGGAGGAAGGAAGGAAGGAAGGAAGGAAGGAAGGAAGGAAGGAAGGAAGGAAGGAAGGAAGGGAGGAAGGGAGGGAGGGAGGGAGGAGGGAGGGAGGGAGGGGGGAGGGAGGGAGGGAGGAAGGAAGGAAGGAAGGAAGGAAGGAAGGAAGGAAGGGAGGAAGGAAGGGAGGGAGGGAGGAAGGAAGGAAGGAAGGAAGGAAGGAAGGAAGGAAGGAAGGAAGGAAGGAAGGAAGGAAGGAAGGAAGGAAGGAAGGAAGGAAGGAAGGAAGGAAGGAAAAAAGGAAGGAAGGAAGGAAGGAAGGAAGGAAGGAAGGAAGGAAGGAAGGAAGGAAGGAAGGAAGGAAGGAAGGAAGGAAGGAAGGAAGGAAGGAAGGAAGGAAGGAAGGAAGGAGCATTGTTCCTTGTGATTATCTGGTGTTGGTTTTTACTAATTTTTTTGTTCTGGGACCACACCCAGCTGTACTCAGGGCTTACTCCTGGCAGTGAGCAGGAGACTATATGCTATGCAGTGCCAGGGGATCCAAGTGCCTTACTTGCTTCATTCTCTCTCTGGATCCACCCCGGTACTATCTTTTTAACCCCCTCTATTCTACTTTTTGGTCCATTAATTGCCTATTCCTTTCTTTAGAAGATTATTGTGTTGTAAAAATTGTCTATATATTATGAGTGTAAGACTTCTATTATAGATGCACTTTAACAAATATTTTCTACTTTTCACTTTTTATTTGACCAAAGATAATCTTGAATCTAAAATCAGTAGAGAAGAATTCCAAGCAATTTTCACCATCAGGTTGGGGCTTTCTCTGTTTGGAATCCTTTTTATTCTTTTTTGTTTGTTTTTATTTTTTATTGCTAGGGTATATTTGCAGAATAATTCTATTTAGAGATCTATAAAAGATGGGTTGGTAGGCTTGAATTATATCATAGGAGTGAAATTGTGTGGCATAAGCCTGAAAGAGGTGCCCAAAAGACTTAGAAAAGAAGCTTCGAAGATAGTATAACGGTGTAATTGTTAAGAACAAAGAACCTTAAGGCCAAACTATTTGGGATTTGATTCTGGTCCTAAGCATGACCTTGGATAAGTACTAGATTTCTTTGTAACTCAGTTTTCTGGTCAGTAAAATGGGGATGATTATAGCATCTTTCTTATGAAGTTGTTAGCAGGATTAAATTGGTTTAAGTTCTTTAGACTAGGGTCTGGAAGATAATGGGTATTGACAGAAAAAATATATGGGGGGACTGAGTTTGTAGGCTTGCAGCAAATACTATTTTCTATGTAAGTATCACATAACATTTTATTAGATAAAAACTCTTTTCATTCCTCCTATATAGCCCAGTTTAAAATCTACTCTTAGAAAAATTTGCTTTTCAGAACTTTGCTAGAAGAGTGGATGTTTCTTTTTCTCGTGTAGCAAAGTGTTTTTAAGTGGACTTGTATGCTGATTTTATCCTATTATCCCAATAATTTGTTCTGTATCAGGTTCAATTTGCCCATGTGCTTAGTATTGCTGGTTGACTAATTGGCATATACAGCCTTAAATATTGTCTTTCCTGTCCCCAGTTTATACCTTCTTGGGGACTATAATAGGTACGTTTTATTTACTTAGATTTTTGTTTACAGTAGAAATTTATATACAGAGAAATACAAACTACTCTTGAATAAGTGTCCTAATGAATATATTTGAATAACCTTACCCTCATGATATAGAGTATTTCCATAATCTGAGATTTTCTTTATATATTATCTTCCAGTTAGTACCCATGCCCCCTCTGTTTTGTCACCAAAGATTACTTTGCCTATTTCTGAAACTTGGAAGAGCCTAGCTGTAAAAAACTAAGGTACGCCAGAGGGCGCGTGTACTCTCGGGCTCTCCGGGCAGCTGTCCTGTGCTCCGGAACGTGTGCTGTCGGTCGAGGGAAGGCGACGGAAGGAAGAAGGCCAGACTGGTTGCTCGATCAGTTTATTTCATTCTCTCTCTCTCTCTCTCTCTGCGTCTCTCCCGCTCTCGGTCTCTCTCTGGATCTGTGGATCTGGCCCCCAACCAACTCTTACAGCCTAGTTAAATCTCCCCAGCATGAGGGAGTTGGGGTCTACACCTAGGTGTGGTCACCATCAATAGGGTAAGGTCCTTTTCCTTAGGGGATGCTTCTTCTAGGACTTAATTCTCTTTCAGCAGGAGGATCCACCCAAGGGCGGAGTCCCATGAGTGAGTTTCTCTTCTCCTCAGCCAGCAAACATATAAGAATTCATAATATTAATCATTTTGTATGGACACAATAAGAGATGCATTAAAGCTTATAGAATTGCTCTCCTGGGGCCACCTCAATCTCAGACTACAATGCTCAGGCCAGATCAGTCTTTCCTATCCCTAGCAGGGTCCTAGTCTCATCATTACTTTTGGATCATGACAACATTTGTCTATGATCAAGCTCTTAACTTATAGTTAAGAATTAGGCACTTTGGCCAGGCCCATCTCGATGCCAGGGTAGCACATAACTCACCGCTTGCCCTGGATCCTTCCCATCCCTCGTAGGGACCCTGCTTTTGGGGTGCTAGGAACTGAGGGCAACTGAGGCTTAAGTGGAGAAAGCAGATGCCCGGGAGGGAATAATATTCGAGGCCAATTAAATCCCAAGTTGCAAAAGCATAATATTGTCTTCTTGTGTCCATACAAAAAGGACATTGCTTTAAAGTAAATTATTCAAAAGGCACAAGAAGAGGAGAAAGGCAATATTAACTTATATAATATAAATTCAGTATCCTAGGAAGGTCTGACCTTACAAATTAGCAGAGTCAGATTAAGGGAAAGCCGAGGATTAACTGTTTTAGGGAAGAGAGCATAGAGAAGTGATTATAGCCAAACAAAGGGATGGGAGAGATTCGGGAACACCTTGATGGGTGTGACTGGGGTAAGCCTAAACTCCGGGGAAAACCGGGACAAGCTACTTGTGGCAAGCGGGGAGAGGACAAAGTAATGTCATCCTACACCTAGCAAGCTACCCGTGGCATATTCAATATGCCAAATACAGTAACAATAACAGGTCTCATTCCCCTGACCCTGAAAGAGCCTCCAATCATGGGAAAGATGAGTAAGAAGAGGCTGCTAAAATCTCAGGGCTGGGACAAATGGAGATGCTACTGGTGCCCACTCGAGCAAATCAATGAACAACAGGATGACAGTGACAGTGATAATCTGAAAGAATTTCATGAAAGAAAATCTGCTAGCAGATTAAAATCCACACAACAAAAATATCTTTATATCTACTTTGTTGGCAAAAGTAATATGTTTTATCTTACCTATCATTTGCTAATTTTGACTTTCATTTGAAAAGAGACTTCAAGGAAAGTAATTTGATTTCATAAATGTATCAAAAGACTCTGACTTTCTACTGCCTGCATTTTTAACTAAAAGACTAACAGACAAACCGTGCGCCTTGTGGGACTCAATAGCTGGAGGGATGGTACCCTCAGTAAAAGAGGCAGCAGGCGAAGGGGAGGCCAAGAATTACTGTAAGTGAATTTCTCTGGTAAGCTTTTCGTAAACTGTGACTTTTTAGATGAAGAAAATAAAATTCAGAGCACTGACTGGTGGATAATTTTCTCCAGAGACATGCTGGGAGAACAAATACCTCTGACAAGATGTGTTGCCAGTCTTTCAACAAAGCCCCACCCCTGCCACCAAGGGCACAATGTTAAAAAGCAAAAGTATTAGAGGAGTACTATATGCTGAATATATAGTTCAGCAACAGAACACATTATCCCATGTGTGAGATCCTGAATTTGATCCCCAGAATGAATATCTATATATGTATGTATATATGTATATATACAAAGAACATATACTGTAGGAGTTTAGGAATACAATGAATTATGCATAAAGAATCTCTGTAATAGTAGCCATACCTTTTCCCACAGAAAGCATACAGGAAAAAAGAAAAAGGAATGTTACATTCAAACTTATAATGGAAAAATTTTTGTTTTATTGCTCAAGAGCTACTCATGGAGTAAAGCTCTGGGATTTTTGCCCAGATATGTCCGGGATATCCTGAAGTAACTTGGCTGGAACTTGGGCTTCCTGCATGCAATGCATAAGCACTGCATCTTTGAACTATCTCACCAGTGAGAAAAAGAACTTTTAATCAAGAAGATTCCATCCTGCAAGATTACCAGTTAGAGTATAAGAAAAAGAATTTGACAAGTAAGCAAAACTTAAAGCAATTTATCATCAAGAAATTGACCTTTCAAAGGATGAAATATGAAAGGATTTTTTATAAAACAATCCCACCAAAATTATATAAGGAAGGAGAGAGGGGGAGAAGAATGATAAGGCTCACTAAAATAAATGCAAACTCAATCCACATCACTGTATCACTGTCACTGTCATCCCGTTGTTCATCAATTTGCTTGAGCGGGCACCAGTAACATCTCCATTGTGAGACTTGTTGTTACTGTGTTTGGCGTATCGAATACACCACGGGTAGCTTGCCAGGCTCTGCCGTGTGGGCGGGATACTCTCAGTAGCTTGCCGGGCTCTCAGAGAGGGACAGAGGAATCGAACCCGGGTCAGCTGTGTGCAAGGCAAATGCCCTATCCACTGTGTTACTGCTCCAGCCCCAATCTACATAATACTCCAAAATATAGGCTTTAAGTATAAAGGTCAGTACACTCTTATAACAAAATCTATGCAAGAAAAACAGAAGAAACTGAAGGAAAAAAATCAAACACAGTATACAAGAATAATGTTAAAGTACAAAAGAAGGCTATATCCAGAAGCCAAAACGCATAAGAATGTCACAAATCAAGAAAATAACTAAAAAACAAGTAATAAAAATGGTAATAACACCGTATTTTTTCTTTCATTTAGACACTGAGACTTACAGTTCTTTACAATGTGTTTTCAGGCATGCTCTGTTCCCAGCTCCAATCCCAACCCCACCATCCCATGTCCCCATCCTTTTACCATTGACCTCAAAGACCCTCCCCTTAACCTGACTCCTTCAAATTACATTTCTAAGCTAAGTTATTGCATTTTGAGTTCCATAATAGTGTTGGATGAAGGGGTTTAGATACGAATGGGTGCTTTGCCTTTAGAGGGGCTCAAGCCTCCTTACCCTTGTCTCTGTATTATTTTCATAGTTCCTCTTCTCATTCATTTTTATTTCTCTCTTCCCTGGCATTTTTGTTTCTGTAATCTAAGTCAGTGTTTTTTTTTTTCTGCCTTTGCTCCCTGTGATTCCCTAGACCTATTTCTCTATATTTCAACAAGTGAGAACATCTAGTGTTTGACCTTGTGAATAGCAAATGTCAGAAAGGATAGGAACAGTCTGTGCTGGCAGGAAAGTGAAAAGGGAACTTTCATGCACTGATGGTAGAAATGTTGTTGAGCTCATCCCCTATGGAGAACATTATGGACATTCCTCAAGAAACTTACAGTTGGGATATGACCCAACAATCCCATTGCTTACTATATACCCATAGGATTAAAACCATTAATTCACTTATGTCACTGTCATCCCATTGCTCATCGATTTGCTCGAGCGGGCAACAGTAACATCTCCATTGTGAGACTTGTTGTTACTATGTTTGGTGTATTGAATACACCACTGGTAGCCTTCCAGGCTCTTCCATAGAATTAAAACAATTAATTTACTTCTTAGCACAATAAAACAGGTTTTTGAAGTAATCTAAGTGTCTAATGACAGGTGACTGGTTAATGAAGTCATGCTATATAGACAGGATGGGCTACTACTCAGTCACATGAAATAATAAAGCCATGAAATTTTCTACATTGTAAATGCTATGGGGCTGGAGGATTTTTTTTTTTCACAGTTCGAATTTTTTATTTTTTATTTTTTAATAAGTTTTATTAAATCACCGTGAGATACAGTTACAAACTTGCATGATTACGTTTCAGTCATACAATGATCAAGAACTCATCCCTCCACCAGTGCACATTTTTCACCACCAGTGTCCTTCCTGCCACCCTTACCCCATACCACTCCCTGTCTCTCTGGCAGGTACAATCCTTCTTTCTCTCTCTCTAATTTGGGGCGTTATGATTTGCAGTACAGAAACTAAGAGGTCATCATGTTTAGTCCTTGGTCTACTTTCAGCACATATCTCCCATCCTGGGCGATCTCTCCAATCATTATTTACTTAGTAGTTCCTTCTCCATCCCAAATGCCATTTCTCCAAGCATGTAGGACTGGCTTCTAAACCGTGGTGTGATCCTCCTAGCCCATATCTGTACTGTCGTTAGGTGTTTGTCTCATATATGCTACTTTATATTTCACAAGTGAGTGCAGTAATTCTGTCTGTTCCTATTTTTCTGACTAATTTCACTTAGCATGATATTCTCCATGTCCATCCACTTATATTCAAATATCATGATTTCATGTCTTCTAATAGCTGCATAGTATTCCATTGTTTAGACATAACAAAGTTTCTTTAACCAGTCATCTGTTCTTGGTCACTCGGGTTTTTTTTCAGATTCTGGCTATTGTGAACAGTGCTGCAATATATATAAACGTGCAGATATCATTTCTACTGTGTTTTTTTCTCTTTTTTTGCATCTCTTGGATATATCCTAGGAGTGGTATTGCTGGATCATATGGGAGCTCAATTTCTAATTTGGGGAGGAATGTCCATGTTGTTTTCCAAAAAGGCTGGACCAGTTGGCATTTCCACCAATAATGAATGAGAGTCCCTTTCTCCCCATATCCATGCCAGCACTGGTTGGAAATTTTTTTTTTTTAATTTATTTATTTTTAATTAGAGAATCACCGTGAGGGTACAGTTACAGATTTATACACTTCTGTGCTCACACTTCCCTCATACAAAGTTTGGGAACCCATCCCTTCACCAGTGCCCATTCTCCACCACCCGTAAACCCAGTGTCCCTCCCACCCTCCCCAATCCCATCTCCCCCCCACCCCACCCTGCCACTGTGGCAAGGCATTCCCTTCTGCTTTCTCTCTCTAATTAGCTGTTGTGGTTTGCAACAAAGGTGTTGAGTGGCCGCTGTGCTCAGTCTCTAGCCCTCATTCAGCCCGCAACTCCCTTCCCCCACATGGCCTTCGACTGCAATGTAGTTGGTGATCGCTTCTCTGAGTTGACCTTTCCCCGGAACGTGAGGCCAAGGGCTGGAGGATTTTATCTTAAGTGAATTAAGTCAGAAGGGCAAGGCCAAACACCAGGTATTCTTAATTAATCTGTGGTGTATAGAGTAAAATTATAGGAAAAAATAGCAAAATGACAACATATTTTAAGCATCAGGGATATTGTTCAGTGGTAGAGCTTTGTATATGTGAGGACTTTGATTCAATTATTGGCACAATATGGTTTTCTGTGGACTGCTAAGAACAATCATAAAACATCAAGTTGAAAGTAACCTCTAGCATTGCAAAATGAGACCCAAAACCAAACTAAACATATATTTGAAAGTTGATATTTCATTTACCTTACCTGTTAATGGTCTGAATTCACCAATTAAAATGCAAAGAGTGTCAGTATGGGAAGACACAGTACAGGGATTAAGGTATTGACCTTGGATGTGGCGAACCCCGGGTAGGTTCTGGCACCACATACTAAGCACTGGTAAGAGTGATCCTTGAGTATAGAACCCAGAGTAAACCCTGAGCACAGCCATGTATGGCCCAAACCATTAGCCTCCCCCCCCTAAAATAAGAATGAATTAGAAGCAAAAAAATATAATTTGCTAACTATAGGTAATACCTCTTAGCTTTAAAGATAAAACTAAATTACAATTTTAAATTTAAGTTTAAACGAGAATACAACAAGTATATGCAACTTGAAAAGCAGGTATAACTATATTTATATCAGGTGACAGATTTCTAGGTAAAGGGATAATAATAGATAAATGTGAGCATTATGTAAAGACTAAGTCTTTTTACAACAATGTTTTGATTAGCGGTAATTAATATCTAAGCACAAATGAAGGAACACGCAAAACTTACTAGATAACAATTATTTTATAAAGTAAAAGATATTTAAATTGTTTTGGCCAATGGCACATCCCAATAGTTAGTCAGACTATTCCAAGCCATTCCTTTGAGCCATTCCTTTGATCCCCAAACCAAAAATAAAGCAACCAAGCTAAAACTACTAGATATCTCTCTATCTGACTGCATCATTCCCATCTTAGTGTACATTAGTCACAGCCCATGGTACATTGACAGTAGCCCACCCGCCACCTTCAGGAATATTTTTATGCAAAGAGTGACACTGTGAAATGGACAATATCCTTAATGCTATCACACGTTCCTTCTAGATTTGAATTTGACTCTGAGAGGTTTAAGATTTTCTTAAATAAATGGGAACCTGACATTTTAGACAGATCGGTGTGCAATCTTCCAGCCTGCCAGCGTATTTTATATCAAATAACTGTGGTCTTGGAAGCTTTGAAAAGGGCAAGAATCTTGCTTAGGCAGACTAGAATTTCAAAGGCTAGTACACAATATATGCTAATGAGGCAAAGCCGTTCATTTAAGAAGTTCACTGGAAAGTAATCTCCCCCAACTCAAAAAAAAATCAGAATAGAATGGCTATTTTTAATTAACATGCACAAATCTCAGATGGTCTTCAAGAATTCTAAATCCCTTCATAAAGTAACCATTGCAAAAGGATTCTAAAAATTGAAGTCCCAGGAGTTAATAGACAAGACGCTGGACCCCTGCTTGCCCCTTTCTCCCTCTTGCCTGAGCGTCACTGAGTATGATGCTTTCTCTGAATTGCCTTTCCAGCGCGCAGAGACTAATGTGAAAGATCAGTTTTCACAGCTACTCCCAGGCAATCAATCTGGAGACTCCCAGAAGGATCCAGAAAGCGCTTTTAAGACAATAAATGAACCGGAGTGAAGATGGGGGACTTCTTCCCTCAAAGTAACCATCTTTTCTGCAAAGCACAAGTGGTTGATATGGGGTGAGAGGGGGTACAGAGAAGCACCTTTTCAGGATGTGGGGGTTGCAGACTGGTGGGCTCCAGAATGACGCATGAACTCGAGCCCAGGCTGCCGCCCCCACGCCCTTCTGCACTCAGTCAGATCTGCAAAACCTAAGGAAAGGAAAGAGTGGGTTTTGGGGGGAGGGTAAATGGAGAGTCCATCTTATTAAGCTTTGAGGGAAGGGTCAATTTTGCCTTGGACCTGAGAGATAACAGAGCTGGAGGTAGGAGAGTATCACTGATTGTGGCCCAAAACCCCTAAGTAGCTACCTTAAATAGCTAGAGATAGAATCTGAGATAGAATATTCTTAAATTTTTCTATAGTTTTATTTACGTTTATGCTGTTGAAATTTTATTTTTTAGAAATAGAAATAAGGATACAATCTAATATTTGCATTGCAAATATATTTGCAATATAAAAGAGTTGTGAGAAAAATACTGTTTCTTCCCCCATCCTCCCTGAAAGTGAACATCTATGCAACCAGTGATACTATATTTACAACATCAACAGCTTTCCACTGAGAGTCAGGGAGGAAAGCCTCGAAGAGACCCCCCCTCTGAGACCCTCCCTGCACCCACGCAGACAGAGGGCTCCGGCACTTGAGTAAAGGTCTGGGCAGAGAGAGACTGTGGGCCTTGTCACTCCGATTCTGAAGATATCTGGCCAGCTCAGCGTCCGGGAACATGCCAGTCCGGTGGGCTCGTCCTTCAGAGGCTCCACAGCCTCCGCCAGGAGGCACTTGGGGGTGAAAATACAGCCTCACCAGAGATGTTGGCATTGCATTTTTGGTGCCTTGCTCACGCCCACCGGCTGGCTGAGCTGCTCAGTTTGCACCTCAGCTGCAGGCGTCTTCTGTCTTGAGCGAATTCTTTCAGCACCTCTGCCATCTGCTTGTCAAGGGTTCCACGTCACCCCTGAACCTCTTGCCTGCGATGAGACCAGGTCTCCGCCAGAGGCATGACTTTGGGGCCCTGGTAGGCTGGGCACACAGGGGACACACCAGCTCTTGGTCATCCTCACAGAAGGGGCTCAGGACCTGGCTGTGCTCCTCACCCCTGCGCCCCTCTTGCCGCGTCACCTCGCTGCTCCTGGAGCTGTGCAGGAAGGAACCTGGCCAGGCCCACCGGCCCTCCCAGCAGGGGAGTTGGCACTGCAGCGTTTCTCCTGGCGCGACTGCCGGCGAACGAGGCAAGGGAACGTGGCCTGTAGGGATTGCAAGCTGGAGTCACAGAAGCTGTGCCTGCAGTCAGTGGTGACAGGGTCATTGAGGTAGTCCAGGCAGATGGGACAGGTGACCCCCTGCCTTCCATGTGGCCAGGGCTGCCGACACTTCCAACTTCAGATGTTGCTAGGGCAGGGCTGGCGTGGGCTTCTCCAGGTGCGCTCCTCAGACTCCCCCCACCAGGAGCTTATCACAGATGTGAAGCAAAGTCAAGCTCAGTAGGACCAGGAAGAAGTCAGTCAGAACTGTAAGATACGGCTGGGGCCTGATGCTTGGCAAAGTCTGAGATGCTGGTCTTGAACTGACTCTCCTTCAGCTTGGCACGTTGCCTGGTGTCTACAGCAAACTCCGCAATTATTTACTGCAGTGGGCGGAGCTTCAGAGAACCACCCAGGAAACACTGATGCAGAGCCAAGAGGGGCAGGACTGATAATGGGATTTTCAGAAATGTGACTCAACTGGTACAAAACTGAATGAAGCTATGTGAGCGAGGAATCGTTGTTAATATTCAAGATCTAGTTTTCGCAGTGAATTCCTTCCTTAATTTTCTTCATGGTCCTCAGTCCCAGCTCTGCTGAGAAAAAGTAGAAGTACCACACTGCTGGGCTTCAGGATATGTTGAGCAGGTAAAGTGCTTGCCTTGCAAGGACCTGACATTGGTTCAATTCCCAGGACCACACGTTATCTGCAAACCTTGCTAGGAGTGAACACGGAGTGCAGAGCCTGGAGAAAGCCCTGAGCACTGCCAGGGGAAGACACAAAACAAAACAAAATGATACCAGTCTGTGCTATGGGTTCACACTCTTTCCAGGGAAGTGTAACCCAGTCCACAAGTTTCTCCTTTCCAGACTCTGCAGTGCTGCAATTCGGCCTTTGAAAATGTTTTTCTTCTCACAGGTAAAAATGATCTCCTGATTGGAAGCGCAATGATCTGGAGGTGGCATCAGTGCTGGAACAGTGTGTGCCTGAAGACCAACTATGAATAACTTTGCTATTCATGGTCACTTAATCCAAACTTTAAACAAACGTAAAAGAAAATGAGGAATTCAAAAGTTGACATGGGGTTGTCTCCATAGCTCTGATTGTGGCTGATCTGAAATCTCTTAACCAACAATCCTGGGTAGTATTAGCTCAAACCATTCCATCTTGTTTCCACACTATTATGAAACCTTATGAGACAAAGTCAATTACTGTCCCTGTTTAAGTAGCATGAGTTAATTCTGATTAATAAACACAAGTAGAATAAAAATTTATATCCAATTTTATCTTTTTCAATACATGCAGTTTTTAAACTAAGCTACTACATTTTAAACAAGTTTTAATTTGCCAAATTTATCTCAGCTCATAAGTGTTTTGGATAAGATATCCTAACAATTTCACCAAAAGCAAATAAAAAGAACTGGGGAAACAGACAAACATACATTCAAAACAGAAAAGATTTTTTTAAATTAAAATTTCAGGTACTATTTTGTTTTTCTAGTTCAAAAGTATATTTGAACCACCAATGTTTTTAAAAAGTCTTCCATGTAAACGAATTATAAGAAGAAAGGTATTAAGGTGACCATCTAATCCAAAACATTAAGTATATTCATTGCAATGAAAAAGGGGACATCAAAAGAGAAACTACAGAAATTCAAAGCCTCCTCAGAGATTACTTTGTGAATCTCTATGCCACGAAACAAGAAAACCTGGAGGAAATGGATAAATTCCTGGATTCCTTAGTCTCCCGAGGCTGAACCAGAAGACCTGGAGTACCTGAACAGACCGATCACTCGCAAGGAAATTGAAATGGTGATAAAACGTCTCCCCCAAGACAAAGTCCTGGTCCAGATGGATTCACTAGTGAATTCTTCCAAATCTTTAAAGAGGACTCACTCCCAATACTTTTTAAGCTTTTCTAAGAAAATGAAGAAGCAGAAACACTTCCAGACAGTTTCTTTGAAGCAAATATCACCCTGATACCAAAAGCAGGTGGAAATACCACAAAGAAAGAGAATTACAGGCTGATATCCCTGATGAACACAGACACAAAGATCCTCAACAAAATCCTACCAAACAGAATCCAGTGACTCATCAAAAAGATCATGCACCATGGCCAAGTAGGATTCATCCCAGGGATGCAAAGATGGTTTAGCATCTGCAAATCAATCAACATAATCCATCATATCAATAAAAGAAAAGATAAAAACCATATGATCATATCAATAGATGCAGACAAAGCATTTGACAAGATCCAGCACCCGTTTATGAGGAAAACTCTTAGCAAAATGGGCACTGAAGGAACTTTCCTCAATATAGTCAAAGCCATCTACCACAAACCCACAGCAAGCATCATTCTCAATGGGGAAATACTGAAAATCTTTCTTCTAAGATAGGGAATAAGACAAGGTTGCCCACTCTCACCACTCCTATTCAATATAGTACTGGAAGTTCTGTCCATGGCAGTTAGGCAAGAAAAATATATGAAGGGCATACAGATAGGAAAGGAAGAAGCCAGTGTATCACTATTTGTGGACAAGATGATACTGTATCACTGTATCACTGTCATCCTGTTGCTCATTGATTTATTGAAGTGGTCACCAGTAATGTCTTCATTCATCATGGTTGCATTGAGGGTCAGGGGAATGAGGTCCATTATTGTTAACTGTTGTTGGCATATGGAATATGCCATGGGTAGCTTGCCAGCCCCTGCTGTGTGAGATTCTGCATCGGTCTCTTCCGAAAGCTTTGTTTTATAGTCTCTGGATCTTGGCCATTGATGAGTTTACATGGTGCTGGAGGCAGTTTGTGGGTGTGCCAAGCTACTGGAAAACTGGGGATCTGGGTGGAGGAGGCCCAGTCCTGATCCAAGCAGGCTTGAAGATCTCAGTCATGGGTCCCACATACCTGGGTCCCTCTGTCAGTTCCTTCATGGGTGATGCTCGTCCGAACGTGTGGAGAGTGGTCTTGGGCATGACTGTGACTGGGTTCTGGAGGTTTTTGGCTGCCGGGGCTCTGCTTGGGGTGGAGAGGGAAACTCAACCCACCCCCCCACTCCAAGGGGGCCCTGGTGAAGACAGCCTGACAAGGCAACAGGAGATTCTGCTAAGGACTATACTTAGAAAATCCTATAGTCTAAAAAAAGCACCTAGAAACAATAGGTTTCTGTAGTAAATGGCAAGCTACAAAATCAACATACAAAATTCCATAACCTTCCTATATACAAATAATGAAAGATAAGGAATAAAATTTTAAAAAAAATCTTGTTCACAATAGTACTTCAGAAAATCAAGTACCTCAGAATCAGCTTAAGGTGAAGGACCAATACAAAGATAATTACAAACCACTACTTCAAGAAATGAAAGAGTGTGTAAAAATAAAAAGAAATGGCGCGGGCGAGGGAAGGGACGCCTCACCGCACCGAGCCAGGCACAGGGCCTAGGGCAGCAGCTGTCTCTCCCGCCACCCGAGTTCGGTAGCCTCCAGCCACTTCCCCCACCCCGGGGAGGTTGATGGCGAAGATGTGGCAGGCGAAGGAAGGAACAGAGCCATGATGGTTGGTCTCACTTGCAGTTTATTCCAGTCTTCCCTCTATACACTCTCCATCCTCTCTATCCTTTCCGCGCGCCCCACCTTCTCTCCGAACCCCCTTTTATTCATCATGGCCCTTCCAAAGGGCGCAATACATTGACGTCACCAAAAGCACCAAAAGATCTTACAGGAAGAACATTGAGGCAACATAATTCTCTTGTATCTGCAGGCCCTTAATCTAGGCCCCCCCCCCCAAAGAAGATACAAAAACAAAACCAAAGCCTTCTTTGGGCTGAAAGCACTTGGATTTACATCCCAAAGACCAGGCCAGGCTGCAGCAAGAAATCTACATGTCAATTACAAACTAGACAGCACCTGAAATTTACATCCCAAAGACTAGGCTGGGCCAGAGCCTGGAATCTACAAAGTCAAATCAAACCTGGCTAGCCCCTTAGATCTGCGGGGGTCAAAGATCAGCTAGGTTTCTGTGACAAAAGGTTTCTGTGACAAAACTCCAGAAGGCAGCTGGAAAAGGGGAAATATTCCAACATCTCCCCCCTTTTTGTTTAGAACAGATTTTAACCATAAAATAAAATGCTAGGCACAAAAAGTTCAATAACACTAGCAGAACACCTATTCTCTAGGACAGATACTCTTTCAGCAGGACCCATCCAAGGATGAAATCCCAATGGTTGTGTTTCTCCTCTCCTTGTCTGACAAACATATAAGCATTCACAATATCAATCATTTTGTATGGGCATAGCAAGAGATGCATTAAACTTTTAGAATTGCTCTCCGGGAGTCTCCTCGATCTCAGACTACAGCGCTCAGGCCAGATTAGTCTTTCCTAGCCCTAGCAGGGCCCTGTCTCGTCGTTGCTTTTGGATCATGACATGACATCCCATGACCAAGCTCTTAACATATAGTTAAGCATTAGGCGCTTTGGCCAGGCCCATCTCGATGCCAGGGTAGCACACAACTTACCGCTTGCCCTGGGTCCTTCTTCGTCCCGCGTTGGGACCCTGCCTTTTAGAGGGCTAGGAACTGAGGGCAACCAAGGCTACAGTCAAGAAAGCAGATGCCCGGGAATTAATAATATTCAAAGCCAATTAAATCCCAATTGCAAAGGCATAATATTAAATGTCTTCCTTTGTCCATACAAAAAGACATGGCTATAAACTAAACTATTCAAAAGACAGGAAGAGAGGAGAAAGACAATATCTCACTCATACATATAAAATCATAGATTTAACTCATCAAAAATACTTTGCCATATAACTGAAAACCCAATACCAGAAGGATAGTTATTACAGGTACTATGAATTTACAAATCCAATATTCTAACTGTTCATATATATATATATATATTATACGCTAACAAATGATTCTTAACATTATCCCATAAAAATTCAGTCAAATTTTACAGCAGAAGTAAATTTATACAAAATAAAGCATAATTCTAATCTACAGGAAATCAAAAGGGCGCACAAGCTAAAACAAAGAGTTAAATTTCTGTTAAAATACATCAGGTTAAAAATCCAAATTAAATTGATGCAGTAAGAAAAAATCTATTGCATCCATACACTGATTATCTTTAAATTGCCATACCAGGCTTATTTCTACTCTTTTGTCTATATGAACATAACTTTGATGGGCGTGGCCATACCTAAGCTCCTAGTGGCAAGGGGAGAAAGGACGAACCAATGATATCCAACAACTCCCCCTTTTCTGTTTACAAAATTACAAAAATTTGAAATAGGAAGAGGAACAATTCCAAACACAATACAGTCTTATAAATTGTAGTAAAATTTCAGTCCGACACTTGGCCAGAGCAGTGCTTGTAATAAAGCGTCCAATTGCCCTGCACTGTCCAAGGGTGAGGAAAGTCACCAATGATGAGAGTCAGTCAGTCCCATTCTGAAGAAATGAAGTGTCTGGATCAGAATTGAAGAGTTGTTTCCGCAACAGCAGCAGTAGTGATCACAGCAATGAGTCCTAGAGGAGCAGCTATAGGAGTCTGATGAACTTCATGAAGTACTGGATCAGGCAGGGAGCACTGGAACAGGAGCATCTCAACTTCTGTCAGAAGTCCTTCAGCAGGGGAATGCAGCCATTCTCTGGTCAGGTTCACTGGCAGTCATATCTGTGTAACCTAGCTTATGTTTGGAAAAAATACTTTAAAGTTATTAGAGGCTTCGATCATTGGGGTTTAGTACGTCTCCATGCCTAGGGGTAGAGAAAGAGACAGGGGGAACTCCGACACGAACAGTTATCCTAGAAAGAAATTAAAAGGTTTTCCTATTAAAAGTCATTCCTTCCTCCTTCAGAAACTGAGGCACCTGTGAATTCCAAGGAAAGGGTAAAAGTAAGGAATTGTTAATCCAAAATATGGGGTCCTGGCGTTTTCCATTCTACAACCTGTGAAAGAAAGATACAAGGAATGCTCTTAATGTGGCCTTGTGATATGATAGAGGAGTTAGAGACCTTTGCTGCAGGCTCTCTGATGCAAACTCCTCCTCTGGTTTTCTTGTGGCTGCCAGCTGAAATCAGTTTGGCGGTGGCTTGTGGCTGGAATTTGGAGGGTTGTAAAACTGCAGAGTTCTGAAAGTTAAAGCAGGCAGATGAATTCGGCTCCTGACGAAATGCAAAACGAGACCCAAAGTTTCTTGGTGGAGATATCTGTTGAAAGAAAAACATAGCCTTTTCCTCGAATGAGGAGTCTCCCTGCTATCCAATTTGTTAATTTTAATCCAAATAGGAGAATTAATAATTTCTTGAGCCTGTGCACCTTCCTGGAAATGCCTTTCAGCTGCTGTATGTGGCTCTTGTTGAGGTAAATTCAAAAATTTTAAAGAAAACAATGTCAAGGACAAGGAGTCAAACGGGGCATACCTCCTTTTTTTTTTTTTTTTTTAAAAACTGTGCTCAAGTCATAGATCCAGTAAGACCAGCACGAGATCTGATATGAGTAACAAAGGAAAAGGAAAAAAAATTCAGAGCACTTTTGTAAAACAGCTTGTAGCTGCTGAAGCAATTTTTGAACTATAGTGTTTGATGCATTTAAAGACAGTCATAATACCAGGGAAGAAACCAACAACATAAACTGAGTTTGAGATTATATTAGCCAGCCCTGGAATATGGGAGAAACCCATATGAAGTTCCAATGTGAATATGAAGAAACCAATGTGGCAAGTTATAGCCCTCATTGGAAGCTCTTTTCTGATATCCAGAATAACCTGCTTCATAACCATGCACACACACAAGCAGAAGAATCCTAGTGACAATGCCTTCTGTCCCTCACCAGACTCAGCATCTATAGTGGCTGAGTGGGTGAGCACCCAGGAATGAGGCATCTTTGTGCCTCCTGGGTCAATAAGCAATTGCCGAGTGGGAGAATAACCACGTACCCACTGGCCCTGAAGCCGTTTTCCCAGAGGTGGCATCTCATGAACTAGAAGTGGGAGTTCACTTCCCCAAAAATAAAACTGTACCAGCCTGAATCTTTGAATAACCTTCCTTGGAACTGGCACATCACCACAGGTTCTGATAAGAAGCCTGAGATTTGGTTGTCCAGACTGAGTTCCTGGCAGATGATCTTGGGAATTGAGACTAGAAACTAGACAAGGCTTTCTCCACCTCTGGCCTGACTGAGGCCTCTCAGGGTAGCTGAGCCCTTTTACACAGAGTTCTGCTCGGTTAGCCAGTGCAAATTCACCAACAGACACAGCTCTTTGATTCCAAAGTTCCTTGCTTTTATCCTGGCTCAAAACCTGTTGCGCATTAGGTACAGAACTCAGCTCCGCATATCCCATACTCGGGATAGCTTCCTGTTCCCTGAACTCAGCCGCTTGTCACTGAGATTCTAGATGCACTCCATGAGTGGAGTCAGAGATTGGAGACGCCTTTACTTTCACTGTCAGGAAATCCTCCAGACAACCATGAAAACCTGATGTGCTGCTTGCAAGGTTCACTTGAGCAAGCTCCCTTTCTACCTGGGGGCTCAAATCTTGTCCCTTTACTTCAGAATTTAATTTGTCGGGACTCTGGGTGGGGCAGATGGTAACTGTATCAGGACAGGGAATATCCAAGGCATTGCTCCCTGCCGTGGCTGGTTGCAGTGAATCTACGGACTGGAGCTCTGAAGCTCCATACTGGGGAGAAGGGCTGCAGCTGGGAACATCCCCTGATTTTGCGGGGCCTGGGGCTGGCCCCACTGCAAGTTTCCCGAATTGGGGTCAGCAGCCACACCAAGATTGGAGGGACAATCTCTGGCCCAATGGTTTCCTTTACGGCATCGTGGACAAGGTCCAGGTGGTGCTCTCACAGTGGCACGGTTTGGAGGTGCCCTGCAGTCCTTACGGAAATGGCCTGATCTCCCACAATTAAAACATTTGCCCTTATCTTGCCTCTGTATGGCATAGGCTTCAACTGCATTAATGCGCGCCTGATGCTTGATAGAACCAACATTCCTACATGCCTTCAAGTATCCCATAATATCCTCCTTCTCCTTAATGGGGCGCAAAATGGCCTGGCAATCCTCATTAGCATTTTCAAAGGCCAATTGTTTGGACAAAAGCTCCTGAGTTTCTTTTCCCTTCACCTGCTTTTCTATGGCTTCCATCAGTCTCCCTATGAAGTCTGCATAAGGTTCTGAGACTCCCTGAATAATCTTTGTATAGCTTCCCTTGAATTCAGCGTCTGCATCAATCCTCTCCCAGGCCCACAAGGCGATATCACGGACGTGGGCAAACACAGCACAAGGCAAGGTGACTTGCTTTTTAGGGTCGTGCCATTTCCCTTCACCTATTAACATCTCATAAGTCAATTTAATCCCTGAAAATTTTCGTCCAGCGTGGCCTAGGCTCTGTAGTTTTGCCTTGGCCTCATCACTGAACCACATCCTCCACTGCATATACTGAGAAGGGCTTAAGCACGTCTTAGCAACCACGTGAAAATCTTGAGGTACCCAATGAGCATTTTTGCTCCAGCCTGTAAGATACTCCTTACAGTACGGAGATGTAGGTCCGTACAAGGCACAGGCCTTTTTAAAATTACTGAGTGAATCCATTCCTAACCCTTCATAAGATGGAGGCTGATTTTCCTCCAGCTGGATGGGAAAAAAGAGATGGAGCTCATGGGGTCTGGGTGGGATTGACCATTTACGGTCGAGAGGTCTCAGCTGTAAGCTTCTATCGGGAGCATGTCCCGAGCGACCTGGAGGCCGCTTGGTTGAAGGGCGGCGGCTCCTGTGAGAAGCCTCCTCTACCAAGCCGCTCTCAGACTCAGAATCTGAGGAAGCGGTAGCTGGCTCATCATACCCATCACTTTCCTCTGATTCACTAGAAGTGGGGTCATACAAGGGAGGTGGTAGTCTCTCTGGTCTAACGTCAGTAGAGAACGTTAATTCTTCAGTGGCAGAGTGATTTTTGCTCTGAGAACGTGTCTGCACTGGAAACGCCTTGAGATGCTTTCGGGGTTTGGGTACGGGAGCAGCCAAGCATTGAGCATCAGGCTTCTTTCTCGGTTTGGGTATGGGAGGACCTGAGGGTAAGGCTCTCTCCGTAGTAGAAACTTTCTTTACTTCATCCTCAAATTTAAAATCCTCTCTGTTTAACTCCTGAGGAAAGCCTCCCATAGCATATCTAACTTCCTCCTCCTCGGAGGTATCTTCCAAAGCTTTGAGAATGGAATTAATGATTTCCCAAGTTACCCAGAATTGTTTGGGGATTTTAGCCCCTCCTTTAAATTCCCTAAAGACATTATCCTTAATTTTTTCCCAAACCTTAGGCTCTAAAGTACCCTTATCTGAAAACCAGGGATGAAACTTATAGACAATTTTTAGGCAGGACCGGAGTTGGTCCCGAGAAACACGATGCCCAGTTCTCTTTGCAAAATGCTTAATTAATTCAATAAAAAACTTGCCACGTTCAGTTTGGCGCGAAAAATTTTGAGCGGACTTCTCGCGGCACTGTTTTTGTCCCATCTTACTGGGGCAGTAAGTCTAGTATTTTAATTCACTGCACCACAAAATTCTGTTCTCCCACCAAACTTTTCTAGAGTGGAGTTCTACCGAACGCTATTCTTACCTTTAGTTGCACACCAGTTGGAGGTTCGTGCACGCACAGGGACGCCAGTTGTGTAAAAATAAAAAGAAATGGCGCGGGCGAGGGAAGGGACGCCTCACCACACCGAGCCAGGCACAGGGCCTAGGGCAGCAGCTGTCTCTCCCGCCACCCGAGTTCGGTAGCCTCCAGCCACTTCCCCCACCCCGGGGAGGTTGATGGCGAAGATGTGGCAGGCGAAGGAAGGAACAGAGCCATGATGGTTGGTCTCACTTGCAGTTTATTCCAGTCTTCCCTCTATACACTCTCCATCCTCTCTATCCTTTCCGCGCGCCCCACCTTCTCTCCGAACCCCCTTTTATTCATCATGGCCCTTCCAAAGGGCGCAATACATTGACGTCACCAAAAGCACCAAAAGATCTTACAGGAAGAACATTGAGGCAACATAATTCTCTTGTATCTGCAGGCCCTTAATCTAGGCCCCCCCCCCCCAAAGAAGATACAAAAACAAAACCAAAGCCTTCTTTGGGCTGAAAGCACTTGGATTTACATCCCAAAGACCAGGCCAGGCTGCAGCAAGAAATCTACATGTCAATTACAAACTAGACAGCACCTGAAATTTACATCCCAAAGACTAGGCTGGGCCAGAGCCTGGAATCTACAAAGTCAAATCAAACCTGGCTAGCCCCTTAGATCTGCAGGGGTCAAAGATCAGCTAGGTTTCTGTGACAAAAGGTTTCTGTGACAAAACTCCAGAAGGCAGCTGGAAAAGGGGAAATATTCCAACAAAAGAGGACACCAAGAAATGGAGAAACATCCCTTGCTCATGGATAGGGAGGATTAACATTATCAAAATGGCAATACTCCCCAGAGCACTATACAGATTTAATATGGTCCCTATCAGGATACCCATGACATTCTTCAAAGAAAAAAACAAAGCACTCCTGAAACTCACATGGAACAATAAATCCCCATGAATAGCTAAAGCAATCCTTGGGAAAAAGAATATGGGGGAATCACCTTCCCCAACTTCAAACTGTATTACAAAGCAGTAGTAATTAAAACAGCATGGTATTGACTAGAAACAGACCCACAGACCGATGGAACAGAATTGAATATTCTGTCACAGACTCTCAAATAAATGATCACTTAATCTCTTAGTTTCTTGCCCCCCGCACCTGGCTGTCTTCACCCGGGCCCCTCAGAGCAGGTGGGATTCAGTTTCCCTCCCCACCCTGAACAGAGCCCCCACAGCCGAAGATCTTTGGAGCCCAGCCACAGCCAAGCTCAAGGCCCATCTCCACACGTTCAGACGAGCCTCACGCATGAAGGAACCAGCAGAGAAACCCAGGTATGTGGGACCCATGGCTGAGACCTCCAAGTTTGCTCAGATCAGGACGGTGCCTCTTCTGTCCAGATCCCCCATTTTCCAGTAGCTAGGCAGTCACACCCAGGGACTGCCCCCGGTGCTGTTTAATCCTACCAACGGCCAACATCCAGAGACTATAAAACCAAGCTCCAGAAAGTGCATGACATCTTATAGCCTAGTTCTCCTCTCGGAGAATCTGCAAGCTACCAAGAGTTTCCTGCCCACATGGGAGAGCCTCGCAAACTCCCCGTGGCATATTCATAAGCCAAAAACAGTAACAATGATGGGTCTCATTCCCCTAACCCTGAAAGAGCCTCCAATGCAGTACTGCTGGGAAGGATGAGTAAAGAGAGGCTTCTAAAATCTCAGGGCTATGACTAATGAAGACGTTACTGACACCGCTCAAGGAATTCGACAATTGGGGCTGGAGTGATAGCGCAGTGCGTAAGGCTTGTATGCAGCCGACCCGGGTTCGATTCCCTGCATCCCATATGGTTCCCTGTGCACTGCCAGGGGTAGTTCCTGAGTGCAGAGAGAGCCAGGAGTGACCCCTGTGCATTGCCGAGTGTGACCCAAAAAGCAAAAAAAAAAAAAAATTCGACAATGAACGGGATGATGATGATGATGATGATGATGATGATGATGATGATGATGATGATGATGATGATGAATCTTTGACAAAGAAACAAGAAATGTGAAGTGGAACAAGGAAAGCCTCTTCAAGAAGTGGTGCTGGGAAAAATGCGAAGCTACCTGCAAAAAAATGAACAATGACCTCTGTCTAACACCAGGCACAAAAGTCAGATCAAAGAGCATTAAAGATCTCAGTATCAGATCTGCTTCATAAGGTACCTGGAGGAAAATGTAGGCAGAACCCTCCTTGACATTGAAACTAAAAGCATCTTCAAGGATGAAACACCAATGACCAAACAAATGGAAACATAAACAAATTGGACTACATTAAACTAAGAAACTTCTGCACCTCAAAAGAAACAATGCCCAAAATACACTGGGAGACCCCAAGGAATTGGAAAGATTATTTACCCAATACCCATCTGATAAGGGGTTCATGTCCAGAATACACAAGACGCTAGTAGAACCGTGCAAGAAAGAAAGCTTCCAATCCCATCAAAAAATGGGGAGAAGAAATAAACAGAAGCTTCCTCAAAAAACAAATACAATGGTCAAAAGCAAATTAAAAAAAAATTCCTACATCACTCATCATCAGGGAGATGCAAATCAAAACAACAATGAGATATCATCTCACATCACAGAAACTGGTACATATTCAAAAGAACAAAAGCAACCAGTTTTGGCATGGGTTTGGGGAGAAGGTACGCTCCTTCACTGTTTGTGGTCCAGCTTGTTTGAAAAACAATATGGGCATTCCATTCAAAACTTGAAATTGAGCTTCCACATGACCCCACAGTAGCACTCTGGGAATCTATCCCTAGGATTCAAAAAAGCACAGAAGAAATGACATCTGCACCTGTATGTTCATTGCAGCACTGTTCAGAAGAGCCAGAATCTGAAAACAACAAGAACCGCAGAACAGACGACTGGTTAAAGAAACTTTGGTACATCTACACAATGGAACACTATGCAGCTGTTAGGAAAAATGAAGTCATGAAATTTGCTTCTAAGTGCATGGTCATGGAAATGTGACGTGAAATGGGTCAGAAAGAGAAGGACAGATATAGGATGACTGCACTAATTTGTGGTATATAAAATAACATAACATGAGACTAACACTCAAGGGCAGTAGACATAAGAACTGGGAATATTGCTCCAGAGTTGGAAGCCTGTGTCATGATCTGGGGGAGAAGACAGCTGGGATAGAGATGGGATCACTAAGTTAATGAGGGATGGAGGAATTGTTCGGGGTGGGAGATGCGTGCTGAAAATAGATAAAGGACTGAATGTGATAGCCTCTCAGTATCTATATTGTAAACCATAATGCCCCAAAGTAGAAAGAAATTAGGGGATAAATTGTCTGCCATAGAGGCAGTGGGAGGGTTGGGAAAGCAGGGGGGATGGGGAAACTGAGTACATTGTTGGTGGAAAATGTGCACTGGTAGAGGGATGGGTGTTTGATCATTGCATCAAAGACTAGGCTGAAACTCAAACATGAAAGTTTTGTAACTGTATCTCACAGTGATACAATAAATAAAAATGACCAATAAATAAATAAATCAATCATTGCAATTCTTGTTAAAATTCCAATATCATTCTTCAAGGATACAATATAAATACTCTCCCAAATTTGTCTTGAACCATAAAACTCTCTGAATAGCTAATGCAATCTCCTTAGAAGAGACAAGAGGCATTGCATTTCCTGACTTTAAATTATACTATAAAATTCAAGTAATCAAAATGATGTCGGTGGGCCCCACGGTTGACTTACGTGAAGCAGGGAGGAGAAAGACGGTCACTTTCTCCCCAACCACCTCTACCACCCGGGACCCAGGGTTACTGGGTTCTTGTCTCGTTCGTGGAAAAGAATTTCAGGAGTAGACAAGCAGTGAAGTAACAGATTTTATTTAGAGGGTTTTGAGGGAAGGAGGAAGGGATAAGCGGAAAAGAAACACAGTAGGAGTAACGCGCTCAAGAGAAAACGCGGGCTTCTCCGAGGATGGAGAGAGCTCTACACACATCCTAGCACTGGACATGAAAGCATGGAAGTACACATCTCAAGGGGGGAGATGCGGGCGACACATGTGGTTGGGCACCGCATGTGCTCGGCCACGTTGGGTGCAAGCAGCACATGGGCTCAGGCAGCATATGCGCCCTTCCTTTGTTCAAGGTGTCTTTTATAGGGTTTCTTCAACCTGCTCCCACCTGGGGATTCTTCCCAGGTAAAAGTGCATTGCCAAGGAGGTTACCAGGGAGCTTGGGAGTGGTGATGGTCTTCTTTAGGCTGAATCACATTTTAATCAGATTGAGGGAGAGGCAGGAGGGAATTCGAGGAATTTCCTTCATAGGGAGGGGTCCAATCTCCTCAGGGTCCACTGAAGATCTTATCAGGTCTGTTTTCTGTATCCACAGGGTAGATCAGTCTTAGGATTCTCCTTCCCAGAGACTTTGTTAATCTAAGTTTCATTGCAAGGGCCTTTCCCTATCTACCTGCCTACATTAAAAATAGTGTGAAAATTGAAATAAGAGCAAATACTCAGACTAGTGAAAGAGAACTAAGGAAATAAGTCATTTACAAGGAGACTTACATGTACTACAAAAGTATATGTAATAGAGAATAGAAAGTATTTTAAAAAATAGTGAATATTTAAAAAATAGCTAACTGTTGAGTGAGTGTTTGTTCAGTCAGAGGCACTGAGACAAGGAAAGTGAAAGCGAGAGAAATTGTTATATTTCATGGAGGGCCACTGAACTTGCTCAGATCCTATGATAAAAGGCAGTGTCCTAAGGTCTCCTTTTATTGATCATGGTACCTGTAAAGGACATATGATTGTAACCCAAACATGAAAGTTTGTAGCTATCTCATGGTGATTCAATAAAATTTTTTAAAAATTAAATTAAAAAATAATAAAGGGTGCAACACAGTGATCTCATCAAAAGAAGTTACAGAAAGAACATTGAGGCAGCAAAACATATATTGTTTTCTTGTGTCTGCAGGCCAGTAGATTTTGGCCTCAGAATAAAGATATATACCAAAACTGAAACCTTTCTTGGGCTACTGTATTTGGATTTGCACCCCAAATTAATATTAATTAATTAATTAAGTAAGTAAGTAAGTATTTGGATTTGCATCCCAAAGACTAGTCTAGGCTAGAGCTTGGAATCTACATCCCATAGACAAGCATCTGAAATTTGCATTGGAAAGACTAGGCTGGAATCTACATGTCAAAGATCAGGCTGGGCTCAGAGATCTGCATGTCAAAGACCAGCCAGGCTTCAGTGAGAAAAGGAAAACTGCCCCTTTAAAGATATTGAACTTTATGAAATTATTTACTGAAGGCAGTTTGAAAGGGGGAAATGTTCAGCTTCATCCAAACCAGTCAGGACACACTAGAAATCTCGCCCATTTTCATGGGTCCCTATGTTCAGGCCTGTTATATGGTACAGTCTACATGGGCTCATCCTGATAGCTCAGTCCAACCCCGACATCTAACCACATGAAAAATAATGAAATTAGACCACTGTATCTCATCATATACAAAAGTTAATTCAAAATTAAGTCTTATATGCTAGACCTGAATCCATGAAATACACTGAAGAAAACATAAGCAAACCACCATGATATTAGCTTCAGAGGCATCTTCAGAGGTGTATAAAACACATAAGCAAAAAATTTTTAAAATAATAAAATAAAAACAATGATAAAATTAAAAAATACTTTTAGATGAATGAAAGAAATAATTGCTTAAACTAAAAGGTATCTAGCTGAATGGTACCAATATCCATATACCATTTGTCTGGTGGAAAGCTACTCTTTAAGATATTTAAAGCACTCACAAATTCAACAATATATAAACAAATATCCCCATTTAAAATTGTGGGTAAGAGTTGAACAGATGTTTCTCCAGAGAAGACATATGGGTGATCAACAGGCACATGAAAAAATTCATTGTCAGTGATTATCAAAGAAATGAGCAAGTAGAAATTACAATGAACTATTACCTCATATCTGAGAGAGTGGCCTGTAATCAAAAAGGCATAAGAGAAGCATATTGAGGGACATGAGAAAAGGGAGCCCTCATTTGCTGTTAGGAAGAATTTAAATAGTTTCAGCCTCTATCAAAAACAGTAACAATAAGTCTCTCAATGAGAGACATTACTGGTGCCTGCTCAAACAAATCGATGAGCAACAGGATGACAGTGACAGTGACAGTGACAGACTCTATGGAAAAAGAAGATATTTAACATAGTATATATGTTTACATAGATATACAATGGAATAGTATTTAGCTAAAAGGTAAAATGATGCTAATATATTACTCATGTCTTGTATATAGAAGGAAGGGAATAAATTATCTCTAATGAAGACAAACCCTTAAACCTGAAGGGCAGACCAGAGGTTACCAGGGTGGGAGTTAGGGGAATAGAAGATCGGTCCTCAGAACAGTGGTGCACGTATATATAGGCACTTTGGAAATAAGTGTCATGTGGGAACTATCTCTGAAAATTATAAACATTATACACTTACATACCAATGTTTTGAAGACAGGTAGACAAGTGAGGCCCTGGCAGTATGGATTGGAAAATATCAGTTTTACATCTAAACATGGAGGTCTATGAAATACAAAAACCCATTGAGAAGGTCACAGAGCCTTTGGGATGCAGAAGTACCAGACTCAGAGCTTAAACTGCACCCCATGAGCTGAAAAACCCCTGATACAGGAACACCCAAAGGTCATCAAAGACCCTCACCAGTGTCACACTCTCTTCCTTGCACTAGCAGCAGAGTTTTGGAGGCAGTTTGAGAAAATATGACAAAAGTAACTTTATAGAGGCAAGCGGAATGCATTTTCCATTCTGGATCTCAATGTGGGTTTGCACTCTCAGCTTGCTCCCCTCTGGCGGAGATTGTGTATCTCTGCCTGGGTTCCTCTCTTTCTCTCCCCTCACATCTCCTGAATGTGAAACTTATCTTACTTCACTAGTCATCACGTTCTTGAGGATCATTTAGGGAGAGTAAATGACAGGCTCGGAAACCTGGGCAGAAGTCGGAACTATTCTTCCTTTCCTGGAAAGAGTGAATTTCTTGCTCCTGGAAAGAGTGAATTTCTTGCTCCAGTCGGAGTTCTGCAGCTTCCCGAGAAAGCAGGTGACAGCATTATGGATGACTTATAAAGGATGTGGAGGGAAACACCCTTGAAGAAACAGTGCTCTAACTCTCTGCTTAACCCACTTTGGCCAAAGAAAGGTTTGCTAAGGGTTGGGACAGTATGAATTTTCCCCAAGACCCGATCTGGCACAGAAGCTTGAGGTCCACCAGCCCCAGGAGGCAGCTGCTAAACTGCTCCTGAATCCCACTTGTTCTGCGTGGCATGGGAATGGGTCCCTCCACCCAACTCAGGGGTCCCTGGCCTCAGGCTGGATGGACAAATTGCAAAAAAGGAAACACAGTCCTCACCACTGCACGTGCATTCTTGATCTGACCCCTTTCCTCACTGAAAAGAATTTCAGGAAGAGGCAAAATAGTTTTTATTGGAAGAATTTAGAAAGAAGTCAGGAGAGAGAGGAGGTGGGGTGTGTTCAAGGAGAACAGTGACTTATCCAGAGTGGGGGGAAGCAGAAAATGACTTTTGGAAGAAGGTTATTTGCAACTTCTCCTTGTTCTCTTGGTCAGGCATTCTACACATACATAAAAGTTAACTGGGTGTTTTCCAGAGAAAGCTGTGGACTCTTGATTGGCCTTTCATATTTCTATTATGACCTTTGTATTCCTCTGTAGCTTTTTTCCCTAAGCAGTTCATCCTACTCTGCATGGGGCCTTGGCTTCTCCATCTTTAAAGAGCTCAGGACATGCATCTCAAAGAGGTGTGATCTTTATGCCTTTGGGACAACTTCAGCACTGGGAAATTTATTCTTAAATTTTATTTTCCTATAGCTCATTACTAGCCAACCCTTATCAATCTGCCTACAGCTAGAGACAAATTCCTGTGCTATTTGTCAGTTGGACCTCAGATGCAGACTGATGACTCCCCAGTGGGGCAATGTAGTGCTAGTGTTGATGCCACTTAGGTGGTCCTGTCCTCACCAGGCCTAACCTCCCAGGCACTTCCAAGGGTGACTGAGGTGTGTCTAGTACGAAAGTGTTCACATTACCCCTCTAAGGCTACTATCTCCCACATGCTCCTCACATAAGTTATTTTTTTTTGTTTTCTTAGTTTTCGTAGTTTTTGAAAAACGGGAAAAAAAAGATAAGTTAATTACAGAAAATATTACCTCCATAAGAATTTAAAAACAATAAACCCATTATGATTTTTTTAAATTCTGCAGATCCTTGGCCCTGAACTTCAAAGGTTCTCTGGTTGGTCTCTTCACACTGCTGCATTATGGAACTGTAGACTATTGATGGCATGAAACTATGGCAAGTTTGTGCAGAGATGAAAGACAATGATGTATTTTATTTTATTCCCATGACTGACTCAAAACTCTGTAAATTTATTTTATCTTTGCCCAAATTGGAAACTCTCTTTCACATCAAGTTATATTAGTTCTTCTCTTAAACAGTCACAATCACACAATCACAATATCCCGTTAATCACCGATTTCTCGGGCGGGCTCAGTAACATCTCATTTCGTCCTTTCCCTGAAATCTTAGAAGTCTATTCTGACTTGGCCCTCCTAAGATGTTGCACTGGGGGCTCTTCAGGGTCAGGGGAATGAGATCCAGCTTGTTACTGGATTTTGCATATGAATACACCATGGGAAGCTTGCAAGGCTGTCCCATGGGGGCAGGAAACTCTCAGAAGATTGCCAGTTTCTCCCAGAGGGAGAAGAAGGCTAAAGAAGACTAAAGATATCTAAAGGCTAAAGCTTCTGAGAGCTTGCTTTTAAGTCTCTCTCTGGATGTTGGGCGTTGATGGGGTTACACACACCTGGGTTCCTCTGCCGGTACCTTCATGCATGAGGCCTGTCCGAACATGTAGAGAGGAGCCTCAGCATGGCTGCAGCTAGGTTCTGGTGGTCTTCGGCCACTGGGAGCTCTGCTCAAGGTGGGGAGGGAAGCTGGAACCCATCCCCTCCGAGGGGCCCTGGGGAAGACAGTCAGGCGTGCGGGCAAGAGACTCTTAAACAGTGAAAACTAAAATTAAAAATTAATGAAAAACCCTGACAAATTCTAGCAGTTTCTAGAGCCTTATACTCTTGACTTTATTTTATCTTATTTAGTTTGTCCTTGGGGAACACATCTGGTAGTAATTGGGGTTTACTCCTATTCCTGACTTCAGGGATTGCACCTGGAAGTGTTCAGAGTATGGAATGTCCCAAACAGAATTGGACTGACAATGTGCCAGGCAAGCCCTCTACCTACTGTACTATCTCTCTGACCTCTACTCCTTTTAAAATTTATTTTTATTGAAATTCTATGCTTTAAATACTACTTATAATGATTCCAACACCACACCCATCACCAGTATACCCATTGCCCTACAACTGGGCGATGTCATACCCTCCTTCCCCACCCAATTGTGTGGATCAGTTCTCCTATTATGTTTTCTCTGGCTTCTACTTTTAACTTTAAAGCCTACTGACTCAGGAGCCTAAATATGAAGTCCTGGGAAAACTGGCTGAGTCAGTTATTTTTCTAGAGTTGGTTCTCCTGAAACTATGTTTCTGAGGCAGATAAAACAAGAACAGAAGGTAAACTTCTGCTTTGCTCCTTAATTTTCAAATCCAGATATCATGATTGTTGATCTTTCTCACCACATATGAGGAGTGGAAAAAGTAGAAAACAATGTTTTCTTATTTTTCTTAGTTTGTGTCTTTAATTTGACTTGGTAACAATAATGTTGGGCTCCCCTATAAATAGAGGAGAACATGTTGCACTCCATTTGGAGCTGGGGTTCCATCAAATAGTGCCAGGTCACTTTATTTTTCCCACCATCTTTGAAAATAGCTCTAGATCTTGGGAGGGTAGTAGCTTTTGCGAACTCTTTTGGAATACTTTTTGGGTCTTCCAAACAACATCGAGTTGCACAATGTTGTTTGAAATATTTATTATTTGTCCCAGTTAAAACAAGACAATACTGAGAGGATTTTGTTATATTCGTTAGTAGTTCTATGGTCAGGAGTTAGCCACATTGAAATATATATACACATATGCATATGGTGCAAACACATTTCAGGCCTTTCTGTACCAAGATAAATGAAGCAATGTACCCAGAGGGAAATACAATGTACTTCAAAGACAAATATTTCTAAATCTAGAAACATAGGAATCTTTTGATTTCTATCTTAGTTGAATATGTTTCTGACATACAAAAGCAAATTGAAGATAATGGTGTTGAATGGGTGAGTCAGCCTCTTGATGTCATTCATGCTGCATCCCATCTTTGAGAAATTAATTTTTAAAAATAGTCTTTATAATAACGAAGAAAAGCTTACTTCTCTTCAGCCTTTTTACCCAAACTTTGCTCCCCAAATTCATCTCAATGGCTTTTTATAGATATTTTCAATGTTATTGTAAAATTTCTGGACTTAGGAACAAGAGTTTAGCAAGGGATAACTTGGAGTTCTTTCCCTGGACATTTGCGATGCAAATGTTCTACCTAAACTTATCTAAGAACGCTCTCAAAGCCATCACTTTGAAATACATAAAATGATATTTTCCTCAGATCTGGGAGTTGGGGGAAGGAAATGTTATTTGGAAACCAGACAATGAAAAGTCTTAAAAAACTTCACAAATATTAGTTTTAGTTTCAAGCTCTGATCAGGAAACCTTAACTTAGCCCATCTATGTAAGTTAAATCAAGCTATTATTTTTCATAAATCACTGAGTTTTGTGTCTGTCATATATAACAACAATGTATATAACATTTGATCTGTAGGGACTGGAGTGATAGCACAGTGGGTAGGGTGTTTGCCTTGCATATGTTCAACCCAGGTTCAATTCCTCTGTCCCTCTCGGAGAGCCTGGCAAGCTACTGAAAGTATCCCGCCTGCACGGCAGAGCCTGGCAAGCTAATTGTGGCATATTCGATATGCCCAAAACAGTAACAACAAGTCTCACAATGGAGACATTACTGATGTTCTCTCGAGCAAATCGATAAGCAATGGGATGACAGTAATGATGACAGTGATGACATCTTTTCTAACAACTGCATAGTATTCAATTGTGTAGATCTACCAAAGTTTCTTTAACCAGTCATCTGTTCTCAGGCACTTGGGTATTTTTCCAGATCCTGGCTAGTGTAAACAGTGCTGCAAGCTTCACTTACTTTTAATGATTAATGATTGTGTGTCACTGTCCTACTTTTTTGGAAAACAGTTGTAGTCTTAGATTCTAAACCAAATTAAAATTAAATAAAGAGTAAAATGAAATCCCTCCTAAAAAATGCAGGAGAAACCTCCTTCTGATGTAAGGAGTAGCTTCTTAGAGAAAATATAAAGAGAGGAAAAAGTGGATGGAAAGAGTCCAATTAAAAAAATTCTATATCAGGGCTGGAGCAATAGCACAGTGGGTAGGGCATTTTCCTTGCACACAGCCGACCCAGGTTCAATTCCCAGCATCCCATATGGTCCCCTGAGCACCGCCAGGAGTGATTTCTGAGTGCAGAGCCAGGAGTGTGACCCAAAAAGAAAAAAATTCTATATGGAAAAATTATTCGTAAAATTATAAGATGAGGTAAGTAACCATTTGAATACAAACATTAAGTATGTATTCAATATCCATTAATAAAAGAAATACTTTATGGTTATGTATGCAAGGAAATATGTCAAAAACTGGGTAGTCTCAGGTGAACAAGAAAACAAATCTCATCTTTCTTTACTGCAGCTTTCAAGAAAGTCAGGAGGAGAGAAAACAAATAGAAAATCAGGTTGTTACATAATCTATTGTGATGACTGTGGAATAAAATTGGGCATAGAGCAGTTGAGTCTGCAGAGTTTTTTGAGTTTACCATAGGCAAAAAAAAAATTTTAATGCCCTCTGTGAGTTTTTTCAGAGCTTACTGAAAGGAGGGTTTTCAGAACCAAACTGTAAACCATCTCCAAATATTTCTACTGAAGATCTCAGGCCACATCTGGAGCAGACTTTTGGTGGCTGAGAACACAATATCTTCTCCACCCAGGGAGAAGCTTATCCATCCATTTCTGAATATATGTGAGTATGACCTGGCCCTCATATAGGAATTGAATGAATACAACTGCCAAAGAAGCAAACTACCCAATCACATTACTTCCCAAATGCTGGAAACCCTGACACAACATTTGCTCAAATCAGCAAACTAGGACAGGAGGGAGTACTTTGAAACACTAATTTCTCCACTAATATCTCCACTAAGTTCATTGTTTACCGCAAGTAATAAAATCCTCTTTTACCTATTCTTGTGCTGATGATGTCTTTAGGCTTGGCAATCACCAAACAGAAAATTTACTGACTTAGGTCACAGGACCACTGAATAATATGGAAGATGAGAAATTTAGGATTTGGACTTGCGCCACCTTGCAAGTTATCCATGGTTCTAGAGTCAGGATTAAAAAAAAAAAATCAACGAATCAATACAGGTACATCTTGTGAAAACAGACTGGAATGAGAGAACAAGAACAGACTGGAACTCTCAGAGCCAAAGAAGATCCAAGAAGCCAAACTGGACCCTCATCCATCACTCATGGCTCCCACCTGGATGTGGCTGATGGCCTGCAGGGAGAAGTGAAGCCATTCACGGGGAACCTCAGAGACACAGGGCCAGGTCTCGCTGCAGGGGAGTTGCTGAGGGGGTGGTCACGCTGCTCCTTGGCTGTGAGGTAAGCTGGTACACCGGCACGCTGTGGACCACTTGTAGCTATGCCTGCGTCTGCAGAGCACTGAAATGCCTCCGCTTCATACCAGTCTTCACATTTTGTACACATTTCTGTTGTGCCAACCATTTCCTGGAAAGAAGTTTTGGGAAATGCACTTCTAGCTTGTCTAAATTGGCACAATATACCGTCACCATGTAGAGTATCTTACATTGCATATAGACAACCAGGATAAACTCGCCGAGCCATGGGGAGAGAGCTCTGAGTTCTCCTGGTCAGAAGTAAAGCTGGAGCACTGCCACGTGACTCGGTGGCGCACATTTGCAAAACTTAGATACATTTGACCTGAAAATAAAATAATAGAGATGTTTCCTCACTCTACCATTAAGTGTGATCTTAAAGACTGGCTGAAACTTAAGTGCTGTTTTGTGTAATTATAATATTTATCCTCTGGACAATTCTTTTTTGCAATAGTAAAAATTTTTATTTTCTTAATCGAGCTAGATACGTGAGTTTTTACCTTATTCAAGAAAACTTGAATGTTTTGTTTTGCTCTTTAAATTATCTTTATAATTCTTTTTTTGGAAGTTAAAAAAAGGTAAAGGGGAAGAATAAAATATAAATAAGAATAAAAATAATTAAATAAAAAGTGGTATGCCAGCAGAAAGGCAAAAGGGAGCACTTTGAAACACCAGTTTCTCTATCTTTGTTATTTTCATGTGGCTGAGCTCTGTTATACCCCCGGAACCACATATGGTCTCCTGAGTACCACCAGGAGTAATCCCTGAGCATAGAGTCAGGAGTAAGCTTTGATCATCCCTGAGTATGGTCCTAAAAACAAACAAAAATAGTTACCTTTATTTATAGCACCATATTTATTGTATGTGGAATTCGAAAACAAATAAAATATAATATATGCAGGATGTTTAGTGATATGACCTGCTACCTAGACTGTTGAGGACATAATGAGCACTACTGAGGACCAGGCTATAAAGATATGGCAGTGCATCAACAGCTGATTACTTCAAAATGGCCAACACATTTAACTCCCTAAAGACAAAACTGTTGCTGAAACTGCATCATTGACAGATATCTGGTATGGTAAAAAGGGGGGGGGGAATCATAGATAACAAAGCATATCTAAATCACAAACACTAAACATGGATTTATGAAACTGAAAATGTTTGAAAAATTTAGAATAAAGAAGACCTATAAAGTTCAAGTATTTTTCCATGCTAGAGAGTTTGTTCGGCATGCATAGACCTCAAGCTAGGAATTAAATTGTTGGTCACTTTAGAACATAAAACTATTAATAATTAAATGACTAACATTGTGCTGGCATGAGTTTGAGACAGACATGCATATTATAGTGAATGAACATTTTAATTGTGAATCTAAATTCTACAGATTAAATGATGAGAATACTTTTTCAGAATCAACATATTAGATTTCCCTAATTTTCACTTTAAAGTCTGCAGCTAGTTAAAAAGATGAAGTCAACATCTCTGCAGTGTTCATATCTGTAGTCAATATTGTAAATTTACTAGATTGTGTGCTAACCATCACAGTGGAATAGTAAAATGCAAATGTCCAGGAAAGCCAATCCTAGTGAGAAACAGAGTGCAGCATCTCAGGGTAAGCATCCAGAACTCTACATTTGTAAAATTGCAGGAATGAGTATTATCTCTGTGCTCTCCTAATAATGGTTTAATCTATAACCAGAAGCTATGTAGATTTTTTTGATAAGTGTTCTTTTGTGTTACTTAATTTTATTGCGTTTTCGATCATAACACAGCTGTCCTCAGAGCTTATTTCTAGCTGAGGGATTTTTCCTGGTGGTCCCCAGGGACTATATGTGGTGCTGGTTCTACAGAGTACCTGGTACTCAGGTCTACAGGGCACAAGACACACACCTTGCCTGTGAGACTATCTCTCCAGTCCCTGATGGGTGTTTTTTATATACAATCAGATTCTAAATCATGCCCTAGGCCAGGGGAGTGGACACAGATGGTTATCACAAACTAATTCTAGAAATGAAGATTTTATAATCCAAATGTATGTGTTATATGCATTTGTGGTTCATATTCAGACCATATTTATTATTTTCAGATAACTTTTGAATTTAGATATATTTATGTGTGAGAAGAAAGATAATGATGAGGTGTGATATCTTATTGTTCATACTCAGGTTCAGGATCACTCTGCTCTGCATTGCCCAAGAGCAACAGGAAACTGATGTTGATGTGGACTGCCTTAGTAAACTCCATGTGGTTTCCTATAGAAACATGCAATTAAAAAATCAGGACTTAAATGTATAAAAAATATTGCAGAATACAATAGAAGTCAGATCAATTTCTTTTATTCTTTTCCCCTCCCTTCTTCCCTCCCCCCGTCTCTCTCTCTCTGTCTCTGTCTCTCTCTGTCTCTCTCTTTCTCTCTGTCTTTCTCACTCTGGTTTGTTTGGTTTGGGGGTCACACCCTGCTATGCTCAGACTCATTCCTGGCTCAGCAATCATACATGGCACAGCTTGGGGATTATATGCAGTATTGAAAATCAAACCAGGCTAGCAATTTCTTATACATCTTCAGAAATAATTCTAAGACCTCTAAAATATGTAATAAATGTGGAACTTTTCTGCAAAGCCACCTGATTGCTCTTGATTGCCTTATATTTACAGAGAGCAAGGTTTTTAAGTGGTAGAAAATGGACTTTTAATTTTTATTCGGAGTTCATCAAATTCTGGAGGGGATTATACAATCCTTTCAAGTCTGCTGTCAGCGGGAATTACTTTTTAAGCTATAAATGCCTCCTTAATGAAAGTTGCAAACTACAAGAGAAAGAAATGGCATGAACATAAATCAAATAAAAGCTGTTAGAAAAGAAACTTCCATCCAAAGATTGAACCTTGCTTTGATAGATAAAAGAAATGGAAGAGCACATATGTCACAACCAAAAAGAAAGATAAGAAAGTTGTGCACAGTTTTCAGAAGCCCATTGAAAAAGATTGTGAGTGAGAATGTGTGTGCACTCAAATATGTATTTGTCATGTTTTAGAATACAAATGTGAGAAGCGATGTTGTTTATTATTTGCTTTCAATATTGCCTATATATTGGAAGTATTTATTCTGATTGCTCCAAAGTGAAAATGATTTTTCTGTTTGGGTGCCACATGCAGTGATGTGGCTCTGCACTCAGGAATTTGTTCTGGCAGTGTCCAGGGGACCCTATGGAATGCCAGGAATGGAACTCAGGTTGGCTGTGTGCAAGGTCAGTGCCCTGCCCACTGCACTATCACTCTACCCCATGAAAATTATCTTTTATAGACCAGTATGTCTGAAGTGGAATCGTGAAGAATGACAGATATAATGTCAAATACAACAAGTGAAGTCATGTAAAAATATTAGCACAACCATGTGTATGTTTGTAGGAGAGGGGGATGTCTCCATGGGAGCTAAGACTGAAGATAATGTATCACAGGACCCCCTTTATAAAGAAGGATGCTCTTCACAGTGGATGATCAATTGTACAGCAGAATAGGAACAATGTATTGGGAAGGAGGTCCTAGAGACAGCTTTATTCATCTCTAACAAGTCCATGATTTTATTCACTAACAGTAATGTCATTCTCACAAAGCTGTGGGCTCCTTTCCATGAGAGCCTACAGCTGGTATTGAATGTGTTGTTATCTGGGACTGACATAGTGGGAATAAACACTGTAGATACAATTCTAACGTAAGTTTGATGAACAAAACTCATACAAGAAGAAATGAGAAATGAGATCTTGTGAAAAATGATTGAACTTCATTTCCTTTGAGTTATACTAGATATTCTACTCCAGGAATCGTGCCAATAATTTCTTTGAAATACTTTATATATGATCCGGGTTCGATTCCTCTGCCCTTTTCGGAGAACCCGGCAAGCTACCAAGAGTATCATGCACAGCAGAGCCTGGCAAGCTATCTGTGGCATATTCAATATGCCAAAAACAGTAACAACAGGTCTCACAATTGAGACATTTTTGGTGCCTGCTTGAGCAAATCAATGAACAATGGGATGACAGTGACAGTGACTTTATATATGCTCCCTCAAAATTTATAGTACATTAAAATAATTTCTAAAATAAGTACATGAAAAGGATATTCTAATTCTTCTTGATTCATATGATCCAAAGTGAAATTATTTTGACATGGAAATATTCCTCGATGATATATAACTAACTCATCTTAAACATGAGAATTAAACACCAGATGGAAATTGTTCTCATCTTTCAACTATCACATGTAATTTGTGTGTGTGTGTGTGTGTGTGCATGTGTGTTCGTGTCTGTGTAGTTTAAGACTTTTATCTGCAGGTTGACTCACTGACCAGCCCTGATCTATGGATTAGTGAATAAATCTCTGAGAAAATGCAAGACAAGTAGTTAAAATTCATGGACATGCAGGTACTCCCGGCTGACTCCTCTGAGGTGCCCTCGGGATGTGGGAGGGCTGAGGACGCAGCCTGCTGAATCTCCAGCAGCTGCAGCCATCCCCCCACAGCTGCCAGGGCCTCGACTCGACCACTTCACTAATGGCCCATCCCATAGATCCCAAAGTTTCTGGACCGCATGACTACATATCCTAATTATTCCTCAATCCTGAAAATCCAGTAGGAGCACACCAAGTTAAATGGGAAAGTAACAGAGAAGCCAACTAAACTCAGCAAATAAAAACAATAACACAGAAGGCTCAACTAGCATCAAACAGAACAACTTCATGATAAGATATAACAATTTCTTATAATTGATAAGATATAACAATTTTATTGTGAACATTAAAAATTTATTTTTATACTTATTAATTTTAATATTGGGGCTTTGTTATATAATCAATTTTTAACTCTAGAATTTTATCAACAACTGTGGTTTTTGTCTACCTTAAAAATTTAAAAATAATACAAAAGACTTTTACCTGCCAAATAAATATTTCACAATTTTTCTTCCTTGAATACAAATCCCCCTTCTATGTTACTAAAATTTATTTCTGGACAAGATTTATAATCTGTAATTTATAATACAGATTTAAAATCTGTAAGTAAAGCATTAGCTACACCTTCTCTAGTCAAGAAACTAGCAACCCTCTCTCGATCCTCAAAAATGGGTTTAAGAGTGTGACTAGAAATTTAGTAAAGAAGAACCCTCTTTCACTGTTGGTGGGAATGTCACCTGGGTCAATCTCTATGGAGAATATTATGGAGACATTTTTAAAAAATAAGAACAGAGCTTCCATATCATCCAGTGATCCCATTTTTCATCATCTATCCCAAGAATACAAAAACAGTAATTTTAAAAAGACATGTGCATACCTCAGTCCATTTACAACACTAAGTACAATAGCCAACATTTCTCACACACATGCATATACATAGGTGTGTATATATATATATGTATACATACATATATACACACACATATGTATACACAGAGAGTTACAAGAAAAGGTGAACTCTTTATATTTCCTGTAACTAGGATGGAAGTGGAGGACATCATATTAGATGAAATGTCAGATGAATATTCTTACACATATGTGGCACACAGAGAAACAAAACAATAGAATAGACAACATCGAATGAGATTAAACCCTTGGTCTTTGACCATAAAGCTGAAATTGCGGAGATGTAAAGGAAGGGGGAAGGACAGGCAGGGAGAGGTGGTCTCGAAGGGGCATAGGAACAGAGCTGGAGGGACTTGGGACATGTTGGTGGTGGTGAAGACGGTGTAACTTTGCACAAAAATAGCCATGAAAGTTAACACTGTTGTAACCATTTGTCCTAAATTTCAAAAAAAATTAGGTGGGTTTTGTAAAAAACTAAAGAACGCCGAAGGGCGCGTGCACTCGCGGGCTCTCTAGGCGGCTCTGTCTCACCGCCCGCGTCCGGTGCCCCAGAACCGTTGTGTGTGCCGTCAGTCGAGGGCAGGCAACGGAAGGAAGGAAGAAGGCCAAACTGGTTGCTCGATCCGTTTATTTCATTCTCTCCCTCCGCTTCTCTCCCGCTCTCCTGGGTCTCTCCCCGTGGATCTGCCCCGTGGATCTGGCTCGTGGATCTGGCCCCCCAACCCACTCTCACAGCCTAGTTAAATCTCCACAGCATGAGGGGGTTGGGGCGTACACATAGGTGTGGTCACCATCAATAGGGTAAGGTCCTTTCCCTTAGGGGATGCTTCTCCTAGGACTTAATTCTCTTTCAGCAGGAGGATCCACCCAAGGGTGGAGTCCCATGAACGTGTTTCTCTTCTCCTCAGCCAGCAAACATATAAGAATTCATAATATTAATTATTTTGTATGGACACAATAAGAGATGCATTAAAGCTTATAGAATTGCTCTCCTGGGGCCATCTCAATCTCAGACTACAGTGCTCAGGCCAGATCAGTCTTTCCTATCCCTGCAGGGTCCCAGTCTCATAATTACTATTGGATCATGACAGCATTTGTCTATGATCAAGCTCTTAACTTATAGTTAAGAATTAGGCACTTTGGCCAGGCCCATCTCGATGCCAGGGTAGCACATAACTCACCGCTTGCCCTGGATCCTTCCTGTCCCACGTCGGGGACCCTACTTTGGGGTGCTAGGAACTGAGGGCAACTGAGGCTCAAGTGGAGAAAGCAGAGGCCCGGGAGGGAATATTCGAGGCCAATTAATTCCCAAGTTATAAAAACATAATATTGTCTTCTTGTGTCTATACAAAACAGTCATAGCTTTAAAGTAAATTATTCAAAAGGCACAAGAAGAAGAGAAAGGCAATATTAACTTATATAATATAAATTCAGTATCCTAGGAAGGTCTGACCTTGCAAATTAGCAGAGTCGGATTAAGGGAAAGCCGAGGATTAACTCTTTTGGGGAAGAGAGCATGGAGAAGTGATTATAGCTAAACAAAGGGATGGGAGAGATTCGGGAACACCTCGATGGGTGAGACTGGGGTAAGCCTAAACTCTGGGTAAAACCGGGACAAGCTACTTGTGGCAAGGAGGGAAAGGGCAAAGTAATGTCATCCTACATCTCCCCCTTTTCTGTTTACAAAATTATAAAAATTTGAAATAGAAAGAGGAACAATTCTAAATACAGTACAATTCCAAATCACAGCACAATTCTAAATCACAATACAGTCTTATTAATTAATTGTACTAAGATTTCAGTCCAACCCTGGATCCAGAGCAGTGCTTATAGTAAAGCGTCCAATTGTCCTGCACTGTCCAGGGTTGATGAGAGTCAGTGATGATAAGAGTCATTGGTCACAGTTTGAAGAAATGAAGTGTCTGGACCAAAACTGAAGAGTTGTCCTGTAACAGCAGCAGTAGTGGTAGCAGCAATGAGTCTCAGGGGAGCAGCAATTAGAAGTCCGATAAATTTCAGGAAGCACTGGATCAGTCAAGGAGCACTGGAACAGGAGCACCACAACATCTGGCAGGAGAACTTCAGCAGAGGAATGCAGCCATTCTCTGGTCTGGTTCCTCAGCAGTCCTAGGTGTTCAACCTAGCTTATGTTTGGAAAAAACACTTTAAAGTTATTAGAGGCTTTCGCAGTTGGGGTTTGGTCTCCATGCCTGTGGATAAAGAGACAGAGGAAAGCTCCAATACAAATGGATATCCTAGAGAGAAATGAAAAGGTGTTCCTGTTAAATCATTCCTTTCTCGTTCAGGAACCTGTGAATTCCAAGGAGAGGGTAAAAATAAAGTATTGTTAATTAAAAATATGTAGGCCTGGCATTGTCCAATCCACAACCTGTAAAAGAGGGGCATAAGGAAAGGTCTTAATGTGACCTCATGTTTAAGGAGCTAGAGGCCTTAGCTCTAGATCCTCTAACGCTGGCTCCTCTTCGTTCCTTGTGACTTCCAGCTGAAATCAGTTTGGCGATGAATCAGAGCTGGAATTTGAAGGGTTGTGAATCTCTGGCGGTCTGAGATCCAAATCAGGTGGTTGAATTCTGCTTCTGATGAGACGTAAAGGGATCCAAAGTTTCTTAGTGGAGTTATTATCTATTGAAAATAAAAGCATAGCCTTTTCCTCGAATGAGGAGTTTTCCTGCTACATTCAATTGAGAAAATACCTCCTTTTTGTATTTGATTTAGCATTCCATATGTCCACTGAAAATGCAGAGGTGGTGGGCTTAAGGCCGCAGTGTTCTATACTGAAAAGGGGTTGTAGTAACTGTATCAGGGCAGGAAATAGGCTGCGCTTCCTGCCATCCCTGGCTGCAGCGATTATACTGATTGGAGCTTTGAGACTCCACACTGGGGAAAGGGGCTGCAACTGAGAACATCCTCTGATCTTGCGGGGCCTGGGGCTGGCCCCCTTGCAGGTGTCCCGAGTTGGGGTCACCCACTGCATCAAAATTAAAGCGACAATCTCTGGCCCAATGATTTCCCCTCTTACACCGGGGACAGGGCCCGGGAGGTGCAAGTCTGGCTCTGCAGTCTCTGGCCCAGTGGTTTCCCTCCTTACACCTGGGACAGGGCCCAGGACGTGCTCTCGTAGCACGGCTTGGGGGCGCATTGCAATCTCTACGAAAGTGGCCTGGTTTTCCACAATTAAAACATCTTTTCTGAGCTTGTCTCTGTAAGGCATAGACCTGCACCTTATGTTTAACAGAGACAACATTCCAGCATGCTTCCAAGTACCCGAATATGTCTTCCTTCTCCTTAATAGGGCGCAGAATGGCTTGGCAATCCTCATTAGCATTTTCAAAGGCCAATTGTTTAGTCAACAGCTCATGAGTCTCCTTACCCTCAACCTGCATTTCTATGGCTTCCATCAATCTTCCTACAAAGTCTGCATAAGGTTCTGAGGCTCTCTGGACAATCTTTGTAAAGCTTCCCTTAAATTCTGCTTCTGCATAAACCTTCTCCCATGCACGCAGGGCTCCGTCACGGACATAAGCAAGAACAGCACGAGGCAGGGTGACTTGCCTTTCTGGGTCGTGCCATTTCCCTTCACCAGTTAACATCTCACAAGTCAACTCAATCCCTGAAAAGTTTTGTCCAGCATGGCGTAGGCCTTGAAGCTTTGCCTTGGCCTCCTTGCTGAACCACATTCTCCACTGCAAGTACTGAGAACGGCTTAAGCACGTCTTAGCAACCCTGTGAAAATCTTGAGGTGCCCAGTAGGCCTTTTTACTCCAGTCTGTAAGATACTCCCTACAGTACGGAGATGTAGGCCCATACGAGACACAGGCCTGTTTGAAACGACTGAGAGAATCCATCCTTAACCTGCGATAAGATGGATGCTGCTTCTTCTCTGCCTGGACTGGGCGATTGGGAGCATGTCCCGAGCGGTTTGGAGGCCGCTTGGCTGAGTCACTCTCGGACTCAGAATCTGAGTAAGTGGCAGAAGACTCATAACCTGCATCACTTCCATCTAATGCACTGGAAGTAGAGCAATATTCACCAGCCTCAGAAGTATTTTTACTATGGAAACCCTTTCGAGACTTAGGTGTGGGAGGAGCTGAGGCCGTATTATTCCATATATTCTCCTCCACATCAACTGCACTTTTCAAAAACAGGAGAATAGAATTAACAATCTCCCAGGTAGTCCAGAATTCCACGGGGATCTTAGTCCCTTTCTTAGATGCCTTATAGACATTTTTCCTAACTTGTTTCCAAATCTTACTTTCTAGAGTTCCTTCATCCGGGAACCATGGGTTAACTGCATAAACTACCTTAAAGCAGGACCGGAGTTGGTCTCTGGAAATGCAGAGTTCCGGGTCTCCTGTTCTGCGGGAAAGATACTGAATAAAATCCATAAATGACTTGCCCTGTTCAGTCTGGCTTGAGAAAATATGAAAGATTTTGGGAAGGCCCAGAATCTGCCCCATCTTAGTGGGTGATTGCTGTTAGGATTCTAATCCACAGCACACTAAAAAATCCTGTTCTCCCACTCACTTTCTAGAGTGAGGGTGCACCGAACGCTATTCTTACCTTTAGTTGGTAGTTCGTGCCCGCTCCAGGGACGCCAGCTGTAAAAAACTAAAAAACGCCGAGGGGCGCGTGCACTCGCGGGCTCTCTAGGCGGCTCTGTCTCACCGCCCGCGTCCGGTGCCCCAGAACCGTTGTGTGTGCCGTCAGTCGAGGGCAGGCAACGGAAGGAAGAAGGAAGAAGGCCAAACTGGTTGCTCGATCCGTTTATTTCATTCTCTCCCTCCGCTTCTCTCCCGCTCTCCTGGGTCTCTCCCCGTGGATCTGCCCCGTGGATCTGGCTCGTGGATCTGGCCCCCCAACCCACTCTCACAGCCTAGTTAAATCTCCACAGCATGAGGGGGTTGGGGCGTACACATAGGTGTGGTCACCATCAATAGGGTAAGGTCCTTTCCCTTAGGGGATGCTTCTCCTAGGACTTAATTCTCTTTCAGCAGGAGGATCCACCCAAGGGTGGAGTCCCATGAACGTGTTTCTCTTCTCCTCAGCCAGCAAACATATAAGAATTCATAATATTAATTATTTTGTATGGACACAATAAGAGATGCATTAAAGCTTATAGAATTGCTCTCCTGGGGCCATCTCAATCTCAGACTACAGTGCTCAGGCCAGATCAGTCTTTCCTATCCCTGCAGGGTCCCAGTCTCATAATTACTATTGGATCATGACAGCATTTGTCTATGATCAAGCTCTTAACTTATAGTTAAGAATTAGGCACTTTGGCCAGGCCCATCTCGATGCCAGGGTAGCACATAACTCACCGCTTGCCCTGGATCCTTCCTGTCCCACGTCGGGGACCCTACTTTGGGGTGCTAGGAACTGAGGGCAACTGAGGCTCAAGTGGAGAAAGCAGAGGCCCGGGAGGGAATATTCGAGGCCAATTAATTCCCAAGTTATAAAAACATAATATTGTCTTCTTGTGTCTATACAAAACAGTCATAGCTTTAAAGTAAATTATTCAAAAGGCACAAGAAGAAGAGAAAGGCAATATTAACTTATATAATATAAATTCAGTATCCTAGGAAGGTCTGACCTTGCAAATTAGCAGAGTCGGATTAAGGGAAAGCCGAGGATTAACTCTTTTGGGGAAGAGAGCATGGAGAAGTGATTATAGCTAAACAAAGGGATGGGAGAGATTCGGGAACACCTCGATGGGTGAGACTGGGGTAAGCCTAAACTCTGGGTAAAACCGGGACAAGCTACTTGTGGCAAGGAGGGAAAGGGCAAAGTAATGTCATCCTACAGGGTTTAAATAGAAGGATCCTATTTTAAATACATAATATTATTTCCATTTTCTTCCTATTAAATATCATTTAATTCTGTTGTCTAAACTTGCATTGACACATTAGGCGTGAATCCGATTTTGTCAGAAATCCCCTTATTTACTTATTACTAGATACTGATATATAAAGCCCTAAAGCTGAAGTTAATGTATTTGTTACACATTCCTGTGGTTTTATAGTGATGATTACTGGCAAGTTAAATGAGAAAAATCAAGAGAGAACGGGTGAATTTGACAATGAAATTTCTTTTAATTAACCTTTCCCAAGTGTCCCTGTAAATACACTCGAATGAAAGCAATTTCATGTCAGCTACTTCCAAATACTTGTGAAGCCTCCAAGAACCTGTCATTCTATTAAGGTAATCTGTAAATCATAAAACAAATCTTATTTTATACAGCCTTGGCGTATGGGGAATCACTTCCTACATCTTTCTCTCAATAGTTCAAAATAACACCTCTATTTTAAAGAGACAAAATGGCATTTGCTTGATTTCTGGTGATAGTTTTAGATCCCTAGAAACATAGTTTACTTATATTTTATTATGTTTATTCACATTGAAATCTCTTTAACATGTGTGATAATAATTTTGGTCACTTATCAATGAGGAATTTTGAGTCTTATGAACATAGTTTCTGGGAGAACATAACAAAGCATCTAGTTGTAATTATCAAGGAATATTTATAGTGTGGGAGGTGAAGAAACATAATCAGGACTATGAAGGAGAAAGGAATAATTTGCATCATGAATTGCACTCAGCAACCAAAGGCTCACTTGCTTAAGCAATAAAGAAAAGTCTAGTTATATTTTTAATTTGGGCCAGTGTTTAATGGTCTTCAAAAAATCAAATGTGTTGGGGCCAGAGCAATACTACAGCAGGTAGGGTGCTTGCCTTGCATGAGGCGGGTGGGGGTTCAATCCCCAACATCCCATACAGTCCCTAGAGCACGCCAGGAGTGGTTTCCAAGGGCAGAGCCTGGGCCTGAAACAACAATAAAACGCAGATGTGCCTAATTTTATGCTTTACATCTATTAACCCACTGAGTACTTTTAATAGCATAGTTGTATTATAAAATGAGTTGTTACTTAAACAAATATAATATCATCTTAATATCTTAAAAGTGAAAGAAATATGACTTAAATAATGACTTAAATCCTCTTATAGCTCTCTATAGTGTACTTGAGAAATAAAAAAACAACAGTGGTAAATGCAGTAAGTGTCTTGCACACTCCCCTGGCAATGTGTCAGAGGTCACTCCTACGGGAGAGGAGTCCATATGCTTACATTTGAAATCAGAATAGAAGGAAACAAAAACAGACTCGGTCACCTGACACATGCTTTGCCCTAAGAACATCCCTATTAGTAGAAACAAGGAGTTTACTAGACTAGATTTTGAGTTGAGACTAGGGGCACCAGAGGACTCTTTTCAAGAAAATCTAAGTCAAGGGTCTTTCATTTGTTTAGTAAATTTTGCTTATATCAGGAAATCAAAGTCACACTCTAGGACATACTCTCTCTAAATACATGGGCAGGACTTCTGGGCAATAAGGTGTTAATGAGCAGGTGAGAATATTCCATCCGGGAGAAGAGAATTGCCCACTTCCTGACTTCCTGTCCTTCCTGACAAAAGGAAGGATAACCTCCTTGGATGTTCTATTGCTAAGATTTGCACTGGTTTCTCTAAAATAATTTGATGCCAAAGACCACCAATATGATGATTTATGATGCTCTTGCTGTTGAATCCTTAAGAAGGCAGTACAGCAATTCACATATGATCTTCCAGAATATTAAAATATTAAAACATACCAAAGCAATGGATACAGGAAAAAAAGTGGCTTTAGGTTCATTCTTGCCTATTAGTCTTACCTGTTAAGTTGTTATTCCAAAAAACATCCAAGGACAAATTAAGTACTTGCCTATTCAATCCGTTTTGTTAACTTTAAGGTGAGTCTTCACTCCTTCTTGGATTGTTCAGTTGCTACCAACAGAGTTCGTGATATTTCATTCTGAAAGAGACGCAGTGAGAGAAAGTTTCTGCCTTATCTAGATGCTACAGATACAGATATAGGAAGCCTTACTTTTTACTCAAATATGTTCATGAATGTCCAGAAAAAAATAAAACATTAAAGCACTAGGTGCTGGAGCCATAGCACAGTGGGTAGGGCATTTGTCTTGCACTCGGCCAACCGGGGTTCAATTCCCAGCTTCCCATAGGGTCCCCTGAGCACCACCAGGAGTAATTCCCTTGTGCATCACCAGGTGTGACGCAAAAAAGAAAAAAAAATCTTTAAAGCACTAAACTGGGCAGACATGTTTTGTCAGAATATGGCAGATTCTTCTGCCCAAGATGCCAGCATTCCTCAACAGTGCAATAAATCAGGGTCTGGGTGAGGTTGATGCAGTGGTCTCCTAGAGGTGGTTCTAATTTGCATGAAGATGGAAAGCACAGTAGGTGGCAGTTGATTGAAAACAGTATAAGCAGGGATTCCCCCCACCCTCCTTGCCCAGCCACACTGGGATGAGAAAGCCTTGGGTCCTGGACCCTGAGGACTCCTCCTTGTGGACCCCAGCTCCAAGGTCAGCGACCCTCACCGTCTGATGTTAGCTCTAATTCTCCATCCCAAAATTACCGTATTCACTAATTTGAAATTCTGTAGCATTATGATACTGACTCACAATGTCCTGCTCTGTTTATGCTGTTATAACAAATCTATAGTTTGTCTTCTAAGCAATATAAATAGTCACTTCACAGTTCTGGAGAATGAAAGAATAAGGTTAGGGTCACAACGTGGATGGGTTTGGGTGGACTCTTTCTCCCATTTGCAGACATTATATTTTCAAATAGCATAGAAAAGATGGAAGGAGAAATGTCTCTTATGACTCTTCTTTGGGGGCTAAGAGTCACACCTGTGATATTCAGGGGTTATTCCTGACTCTGCACTAAGGAATCATTCCTGGAAGTGCTGGGGCAGGGCAGTAGGGATGGGGGATAGGCATGTGGGATCCCAGGGACCTAAACCAGGTGTAAACTCCCTCCCTGATGTACTATCACTCAGGCCCCTTTCCTGACTCTTGTAAGTGGACTAACCCTATCATTAGGGTTCCAGAATATGATCGTATCTTACTAGCACATTAGGGGATATGATTCCAACCTGTCAATTCTGATGAGAGATATGAACATTTATTTCAGAAAAATAAAATAAGCACAAATGCAGAATATAAAAATATAACACTTGTCACACCAAAAACATAAAGTGAGGGTGACAGAAAAGGAACAGCTTAATGCCTTAATTAGTTTAAAATTGACTTCAGTTCTTCCCATGTATTTCATATAATAGTCATGATAGTTTAAATCACCACAAGAGTAACTGACAAATACACAAGAAAAATCAAAAAGAGAGTAAAATAATGAACAAAATGCAAATAAAGATAGTAAGAAGAAAAAAGAGGGATAAAAAAGAGGGAAGTTTGTAAATAATAATAATATAGCAAATCTTTGCCCATTGGCCATTAATTATAAATGGGTTAATCTCACTGGTTAAAAATATATAGATTGGATGAATGTATTAAAATAATGCAAGTAATGCTCTCTGTAAGACATTCTTATTGGGTTCACAGGAAAAGTTCTCCATAACATTTACATATATTCACAAATTTAAGGAGGCAGAAATCCTACTGATTATTATTTCTCATCACTGTATTATAAAACTAGATATTAATAGCCAAAGTAAAACTGACAATTCAACAAATTTTGAAAAATCATAAAGAATGGGTCAAAGAATAAACCAAAAGTAAAATTAGAAAATTCATCGTACCAAAACTTAAGGAATGTGCAAGAAATAACATGCAAGATACAAAAGAGTACATAATGGTATTAAATATATTTTTAAAAAGAGAAATATTTCAACTTAACATAACTTTACTCCACAAAAACTAGAAAAAGGACACATTTAATCCCAAATTGTAGGAAGAACTAATAAAAAAAAGCAGAGTTAAATGAAATATAAAATTGATAGACTACAAAATCAAAGCTAAAAACTTCTTTTTAAAAAATTCAACAAAATTTGTAAACCTTTTTGTAGATTAACAATAATTAACAGTGTATTAAATAATTAATATAGAAAATAAGTAAGTAAGGGGACTTATAGGCTTATAAAATAAGTAAGGGGACTTATAGAAGGAAAGACTGAATTCCTGGATATGCACAAGCTATGCTGTTATTCAAAGGACTTCCTCTGCCCCCCATAGTGCCAAGAACAAACCCAGAAAGAAGGTTAAATTTTTAAAAGGTATAAATTTTTAAATTTTTAAATCTTAAAAGGTATAATTTTTTTAAAATAATGCTGCAGACTTGGAAAGAATATTTTCAAAGTCTTGCACACCTATTTTATTATGGACTTTTATAATAAATTTCTATCCAAGATAAATATTTCCACAAACAATAATTTAATTTTTAAGTGAACTATTTTAACAATATTTACCTAAAACGTATAAATATGGCAAACACTCAACATAGCCATTAGGAAAATTTAAATTAGAATCTTAATGAGAAACAGGGTGAGAAGTCACTCCATTTTTAGGATAAAATGAAGCTATGCCACATACTGGGAGCTGGCAGAAGAACTGAAATCTTTCATGCGCTATTGTTATGAATGTCAAATGCTTAAATCGTTTTGGAAAATACACTGGGACTTTAAGGGAATCAGAGTGGGACCATAAGCTCTAGTCATTATGCTTTTGTTTCCCCTAACTGAAAGAAGGCATCTCTAGCCATAAGTACTTGTACATGACTTTTCACGGCAGCTAACAGTGCAATCTGTAAGACCTGAATTATAAACAAGCAATGGACTAGCACCTATAATAAAAATTAATGGAGTAATGATCATTGTACAACAGGAGTGCATCTCAAAATAGCCATAGAAAGAGAAGGCAAATAATCATATAATGTATAATACCGGCAAAAAGAAGCACACACTATATGGTTCTATTTAGATAGGTATTGAATAAATATAAGATAAAATTGAAAGAATAGCAAAGTTTAGGAGTGTTTGCCTGGAGTTGATTCTAAAGGGACCATGAAGAGGAAGATGAGGGACTGGAGAGACAACACAGTGGGTCAAGCACTTGCCTTGCAAACTTTTTTTTTTTCTTTTGCTTTTTGGGTCACACCCGGCGATGCACAGGGGTCACTCCTGGCTCATGCACTCAGGAATTACTCCTGGCGGTGCTCGGGGGACCATATGGGATGCTGGGATTCGAACCCGGGTCGGCCGCGTGCAAGGCAAACGCCCTACCCGCTGTGCTATCACTCCAGCCCCCAACAAACTTTTTTATTTATTTATTTTATTTTTGCTTTTTGGGTCACACCTAGCGATGCACAGGGGTTACTCCTGGCTCTGCACTCAGGAATCACCCCTGGCTGTGCTCAGGGGACCCTATGGGATGCTGGGAATAGAACCCAGGTCGGCCGCGTGCAAGGCAAACGCCCGACCCGCTGTGCTATCGCTCCAGCCCCGCCTTGCAAACTTTTGATCCAGGGTTTCATCCCTGCACCACCTGTGACCCCCCAAATAATAAATAATTAATTAATCTACAGCCAGGAAGTAGGAAACTCCTGGAAGTGATGAAAGTCTGCTCTCTGTGACAGCATTTTTCATAGTTGTATATATGCGTGTGTCTGTATGTTCATAGAATTATTCTCTTTATATGTGAAAACTTTATTGAATATGCTTGTACTCCATGGTAGATATTAAGGGAAAGGATTAAAAATGTAACTTGTGCTACCCTAATAATGAAGATGCACAGGGAAAACCTTGAAGTAGGAAATAAAATTTCCTGTTTCATAAACACGGGATGTACTTTGAATTTGCAATGTGAGTTTTACTGCTTCTAAAATAAGAACTACTTCTGAAATAACGGTATGCATACCAAAAGGTGGTAAAAATCTGTCCTCTAAACTATCTTTGGGTTTTTATATAAGGGCTTTTTGTTGATTTACATAGTAAAGTGAACTTTTCTTAATTTTATTAATTCCTTTATCTTATTCAAGAGGAATCAATACTTTCTGAGCATAAAAAGCAAATAGAGGGGCTGGAGCGATAGCACAGCGGATAGGGCGTTTGCCTTGCACACGGCTGACCCAGGTTCGATTCCCAGCATCCCGTATGGTCCCCCGAGCACCGCCAGGAGCAATTCCTGAGTGCAGAACCAGGAATAACTCCTGTGCAATGCTAGGTGTGACCCAAAAATTAAAAAAAAATAAAATTAAAAAAGCAAATAGAGACACAGGTCACTACAAATAACTGGATCTGACAAAATTAGATAATAATTGCCTTTTGCAAATTTTAAATTATTAGCACTAATAATTTAATATCAAAATTATTGTTGATAAAATAATAATATAAACATAATCTTGGATGTTAAATTTGTGTGTTTAAGTTTTTAACAGCAGGGGTAACTCAATAATCAGTGGTAGCAGTTTAAATTCTGGATTTCTAACAATAAAGCATAGATACCTTAATAAATGATTTTTAAAATCAGTCTTTCACTACTTCATGACCTCATTTTCATAGTCTATTCCTAAAATTCTTTTGGTCAGGAAAATAGATAAATAGAAATTATATTCACCTATTTCATGAGTAGAGAACATTATTCTATTTCCACACCAAAAATAAAATTAAGTGATAGATAGGCAAATTGTGCATCCACTTTAATTTGATTCTGTTTTTGTTTGGGAGGACACACATATCTGTGACCAGGGCTTACTGTGACCCAGTCCTGCAGGCTGGGATCACTTCTGATGAGGCTCTGAGAAATATATATGATGCCAGGGATTGAACCTAGCTTAACTGCCTGCAAGTTGAACACTTTACTAGCGTACTATCTCTCCAATCCCATGTGCATTTATTTTATTTATTTATTTATTTATTTATTTATTTGCTTTTTGGGTCACACCCGGCGATGCACAGGGGTTACTCCTGGCTCTGCACTCAGGAATTACTCCTGGGGGTGCTCAGGGGACCATATGGGATGCTGGGATTCGAACCTGGGTTGGCCACATGCAAGGCAAACGCCCTACCCGCTATGCTATTGCTCCAACCCCAGTGTGCATTTATTTTAATATGTTACTTAATCTTGGGTTACTCTTCAGAGACAGGTTAATGACATACATATATACAGTAGGAGATAGGTGATAAGCCCAGCAGACAGGAACATAACAATGAATCAGATGACTAGGAAGTAAATCAATGTTTCTAGAGGAAAGAGGTGGCCTTGAACATGGGAAAGGAGAAAGGCAGCCTTTTTGACATAAGGTAATTGGGAATCGTGGACTTCAGCCAGAGTCTGGAAAAGGAAGTTAGATACAGGTGAATTACAGAGCAAAACTAGGGGCATTGTGGCAGGAGAACTGTCCTGTGACAAATGGGGTTCTGGCGCTATTTTATTAGACCTGAATGGGAGATGTGTGTGCACAGCAGTATATGCTCATGTGTAGCAAGGAAAGTCAAGCCTTACATGTTAGCCCTGTATCTTTTACCTAAAACTGGAACAATTGTATATTACAGAGAATATTTTTATTTGAACAGAAAGGAAGATGATTATGTGCAGAAACTAGAGAGGAGAGATGGACGATGGGGCAAGTAGGAGATGAACTCTGTTCTGTCAGCTCTGGTGGTAATGGGTGGAGAGTGTTTGACACTTTTAGGAAACTATGAGCCTGCTTTAATTTTGACTTATTTGAAAATATGAAAGAAAATTCAGTGATGATAACTATGCAACAAACTAACCTACAATATATTTATTTCCCTGAGGCCAGCAAAGTCATGGTTTTTAATGTGGGTATTTGGGTTTTTTTTTTTTTTTGGTTTGTTTCTGTGGAGGAAGAAATCTGCAAGGGCAACTCTGTCTCAGGTCCACAGAAGTCCTGTTTGAGCCTACTCACCAGGTTCAGTGCCTTATTAAAACTGGGGATTCATTCAGGGCCAGAGGGGACAGTCTACATTTAGACAGTAATGAGAATGGTTGTGCAATTGTCCTAGATTATGATTCAGAAGCTGGGCTGGAGACGGGAGAGCATTTGTCAGCATGTGTGAGGTCCTAGGTTCTTTTATACTTGCAAACAAAAGAACCAAGGACTAGATGCGGAGTTGGAGAAATGTCAGATCTGCAGAGGATTATAAGAGCACTCTTTCTCTGGGCGCGCGCACACACACACACACACACACACACACACACACACACACACACACACACACACCAAGTGCATAGTGAGGGGAGCCAAGAAAATGATTGTGAATCTGATCCAAAACACTGTGGGGCCAGGCAATTCAAATTTCTCACTTGCTGAAACCACATGAATATCACCTTGACTACAAACCACTGTGATAAAAATATCATAGCATGGCTTTTACAAAAAGCTCCAAGTTACCTTTTCTTCCTTATCTCCCGGGATGAAAATCAGAAGAGAATTTTGGTTAGGTAGAGAAAGAGATTCGCAATGAAACATTTTGTAGGGGGTAAGGTGGCATATTTTAACATGAGTACCAAGAATAGTGTCAGGATTCAGCGTTAAAAAATGGTGATTTATTTATATTTTAGAAGATAGTCAAATATTTCAAAAGCTCAGAGTCCATAAATAATATTCTGACAAAGGGCTTTATGTCTAAGGGGTTTTTATCACTGAAACATGAGGGTTGTGACCTCATCACTTCTTCCTGATTTTAAAACTGTGATCACATCTTTCAGTCTTGATTTCCATTATCATTGACCAGGAGGTTTTACGACTCCACACCTTATGTGGATTCACTCTGGCATAGAGGGTTTGTGGGGGTGCATACTTTCAGCCATGCAGGACTGGAACCCAGGACATAGAATTGGAAATGGGTGAATCACCAGCAGAGTGTAAGTGTAAGTGTAAGTGTAAGGGTCTATGTGCAGTGTAAGTGTAAGTGTAAGTGTAAGAGTCTATGTGCAGGGATCCTGCACAAAACCGGAAGGAAGTTATTGGATTCATTGGCATTGCAGAAATGGCAAGGGAACAGGATCTAAAAGCAAAAGAGAACAAAAAACCAAGTACTTTTGATGAAATCAAACCTATTCCACTTTAGTGATACAGTTAAACCCCCACAAAGTGGAGTCAAGAGTGATAACGCAGCACGTGAGGCACTTACTTGTCTTACATGTGACTGACCTGAGTCTGATCCACAGCACTTCATATGGTCCCCTGAGCACTGTCAGGAGTGCTCCCTGAGTGTAAAGCCAGAAGTAAATCTGGAGCACTGCTGGCTCTGGACACAAAACAAAACAAAAACCCCTCAAAAGTGGTGACTCTCCTGCTTGCTGCTGTCTGTCCACCCTCCAGCAGCAAGCTGGTAAAGAGGCAGAACAAGCATCATCTGGCTCTTGTTACCTGCATCCCTTTGCCAGGACACAGGCTGCACAAGGAGACAGGCACCGTGGGTATTTATAAATATCTGACATGCACTTCCTAAGTAGCAGGCACTGTTAGCTAAAGTGGCAGACAGTCATGCTGTGCTTTCTATTTTTAATAACTTCTGTCTTCTATGTTGCACTACCTGCTCTCTCTTTTCAAATAACGTAAGACTTTTTAGGGAGATTTTGAAACTTAGAACTTTTGGACTGCTTTCTCTAATCATGAAAGTGGGAATTGTCTCTAATCACCAGGATTCACAGATGATCTTTACAACAATCCACAAAATGCTTATGTCTGGTGCCTGCACTTGTCCCTAAGAGAGGCTAACTGTTCGGTTGCTGGCACAGCACAGGAAACCTAGCACTAGTGTCACTGACGGCTGCAAGATGACACCTAGCTTTTCCTCGTGGGTGATGGGCTTGCAGAACTACAGAAGAAAATAGTTGAGTTTTTTAAGCTCTTGAAGGATTGTGCAAGAACAAATTGATCTTAAACTTTCTTACTACACTAGGACAACATATTTTTCATTTACCCACCAGCTATGAACTTCACAGATTTATGTAGATCCATAGAGCCAATTAACTCTTAGTTCTCTGCCGTCCATGTGCTTGAGTAGAGGAGGGCACTGAGAAAGAACAACAAAAGGAGTTAAGGAAAAAAGAATATTTAATAATTCCCCTGCTTTTGTGCTGCATAACTATTTTCTGATCAAAGTGTTAATTTATAAATGATGCACATTTATAAATTATCCTGCATGGTATATCCTGACTTATCATAAATGCTCTATCCCTACTCATTCTTCTTTATTTAGCAGTAACACAAGCTTGTAACTTTTACTAAAGTACTCAGAAAGTTAAAGTGAAGTAGCTGAAAATTCAATGTGTGTCTCTAGAACGTTAACACATCATCTCTATGTTGGAGTGGTTGAAAGGCAGCAGAAAATCAACTAAACATATAGGATGACTCGTAGATTCATATAAGCTTTGGTGAGGAAATCTTAGCGACCCCATTAATTACATTGAGTTATTTACCCATCAGTTACCACATCTCTGTGAGAGAGGAGCCTGGCTTAGAATTCTCAGGTCCCTCCTGAAGGGAAGCTCCTTCATTTCAGGAAAGATTTAAAACTTCCATTTGAGTAATATTACTGAATGACCAATGGTTATTTCCCTTTATGGTTTTTATCACTTCTCATTGCCACTTAGTCCTTAGAATTTGTAAGTGCCCATTTACTAAGTGTACATTTAATTACTTGGCAGGTAGTAATAAATACTAGGTGTGTGTGCACACCCCTTATAATGAAGGACAGAGAACAGTAAAGAAAAGAGAATGTTTGGTTTGACATAAAAACATTATAGTAAAATTACCAAGGCAGATGCATGAATATAGGAGAAACAGGAAAACTTGGCACTATCAGTGTTAGAAGGAGGTGTGGTTCAACCAAACAGAAAACCATAGCTATTTCCTATTCTGACCCACCATTCAAAGGCATATACCTGGTATGGGAACTCAGGGGAACTCGGTTGGTGAGCAGATTGGCAATGCCTTCACAGGTTGTCATAATTTAGCATTACTGATGTTACTTCTCTGTATTGCTTAACTTTTGTGATTAATCCTGTTTAATGGATTGAATTCCCATCAGATACCAAATTTCTTTATCTCTTATGCTTTTTTCTGATTTAACACACAGATGATATGATTTAGCTTTTCCAGATTGCTCATGGGATGCGTCCAAAGGAAAGATTGAATGACACAGATGTTCTGGGCCCTCAAAACCCCATGGGTGCATTGCACAGAATATCTGGACTCTACTCACTGGTGGTGGGAAATAATTGACATGCTATCCATCATCATCCAACAAAGTCAGTCTAAAGATCATGCAGATTTTACACATTGGCTGCATTTGTGTTCTTTTCAAGGTATGTGAAAAACAAAGTACTGGAAAGCAAACACAGGCATGACTCATTCTTTTAAAAATTGTATTCTTATAAAGTTTTTCACAATGATTTATTGTAAAAAACTAAAGAGCGCCGAGGGGCGAGTGTACTCGCGGGCTCTCCGGGCGGCTCTGTCTCACCACCTGCGTTTGGTGCTCTGGAACCGCAGTGTGTGGACTGGATCGGGACGGCCGGTGGTCAAGGACAGGCGAAGGAAGAACGAGGACCAAGCTGGTTGCTGATTAGTTACCATTTATTCAATCTTCAAACTTTCTCATCTCCCGCACTCCCAGCTCCGGCCTCTCTCTGGATCTACTCTCAACTGCTGCCTCTCTCTGGCTTCTCTCTCTCCTCCTTCTACTTCTCTCCCGATCTCTCTCTCAGTGGGTCTGGCCCTCGGAAACAAGATACAAAAACCAAAACCGAAGCCTTCTTTGGGCTGAAAGCACTCGGATTTACATCCCAAAGACCAGGCTGGGCTGCAGCAAGAAATCTACATGTCAATTACAAACTAGACAGCACCTGAAATTTACATCCCAAAGACTAGGCTAGCACCTTAGATCTGCAGGTCAAAGATCAGCTAGGTTTCTGTGACAAAACTCCAGAAGGCAGCTGGAAAAGGGGAAATATTCCAATAATTTATTACATTCAATATTCCAACATCAATCCCTCCAACATTACACCTTCCCACAACCATTACTTCAAATTTTCCCAACATCACCCAAGCCTGCTCCAAATGCAGATCCTAAATAATTTATTTTACATTGCTAGTTATGAATAATCAGCTAAAAATGATCCAAATCTTAGAGGAAAATGTATAAAAATTGTTGTATCTCAACTTTGAACCATTAAACTCTTCTACAAGAGATTACTAACATATTGTTATAGGATGAGCCTTATGTGTTTATAAATATACATATATGTATGTATCTATACATATATAATTTTTTATCAAGATTAGTTGCCTTCTGCTTTACACCCCATAAAATGTGGGATGCTACCCTTGGTACATCAGTGGCATAAGTATGAGATGTCACACAGCCACAAATGCAGCTGCACTCCAGAAATTCTAAAATTTTTAATATGCTGATAGAACTGGAGTTAAATTTTTAACTGGATGGTGACTTTGGGGTCTGGTGGCATCTCTGCAGCTTATTGCTCTCTTCGCAGATGTATTATTGAATCTCTGATCATGGCTATTGATGAGCTTAAACAGCCCCAGAGGCAGTTTGTGGGCAAGGCTGCCATGCTTCTGGAGGAACAGGGAGATGGGGAAGGGGGTCATCCATTCCTGATTCCATGTGAGCATGGAGATTTCAGTCACAGAGCTTTCATACTTGAGTTTTTCAACAGATTCATTCTCATGCGTAGGGAGCTCATCTCGAGCACAACTCATTCTATAAGGAAAATATATATAAAAATAAGCAAAACTTCTTGCTCTCATGCATATCCTTGAAATCCTACTGTTATTATTCATATCAGTAGATGAAATCCACCACTAACAAATGTAGATATATTTTTAAAACAAGCAATGTTTAATTTATTTATTGAGGGGTATTTGATCACACAGAGCAGTGCTCAGGGATCAAAGTAATGTGTGTGTATGTGTGTGTGAAGCAAGGTAGTTTTTACTAATGAAATTTGCTTAGGAAGAGAGTGTGAAAGGAGAAATAGAGGGAAAAGTCTCAAGAGAGAATTCAGGCTTCTCCAGAGCAAAAGTAAGCAAGCAAAGAAACAGAGAGACAAACAAGTGAGACAAATGTTCCAGGAGACACAGCTCGGAGAGTAAGCAACCTCTGTACTATTTCTCTGGTTCACACAGACAATTATTGTTTCCTCTATTTCTGTCTATGTTACTTTCCCATAAGGATATATCTTTTTTTTTTTCGTGTCTTATTGGCTCCATTTCTTCTCAGGACCATCTAAAAAGGCCTAACATTTCCTTGTATCTTTCATCTCATATTTACTTGCATATTTACTCACAATACTTTGTTATTATAAATTTCCAGAGACATAGTCATTTCAACCCAAGTCTGAAGGTGCTTGTATGTGACAATGAGATTGGGTAGAGTGCTGCATAAGGTCAGTAAGATATTTTATCTCAGAATTTTATGGTTCTGTTGAATGAAAGGACTGACTTTTAGTCCAGGAACAGGTCAGTATAAGATAAATCTATGACTCTTCATTCTGGGTGTATTAAAAGTAGCTAGCAGATGCCATAGATCTTAAGAGGTAAGAATACAAGACATATAAATAAGTTACATCAGGAATAAGGAAGGATTCAAGTCCTATAGGACTATGGAATTAAACTCAGGAATTACAGTACATCCAAGTCCTATATGACTATAGACTGAACTTAGGAGATAGAAGATGCAATAGAAAAGGAAAGTACACAGGCAAACCTCAGAGTTGGTTTCCAAAGGCACACAGAAGGACCTCCAACCTTTCTGTTCTGAATGAATGATATGTATGTGCAGTAGTTCATAGGTGTCTTTCTGGCTGGAGGAGATTGATTTCTTTTGACTGAAGGGAAAGGGGGAGTTTAAAGCTGTCTGTGCATCCCTTACTTCCTGAAGAATCTGGTTCTGAGATACACACAAATGAATCTCAGAACCCAGTGGCTCTTGGCAGAAATGCCTCTGGACTTTACATTAAGCCACCTTCTCCGGGCCACTCCATACAGGAGCAGGTGCTGTCCCTCCTCCTATTCCCCTAGTTCTCTGAGATGGATGGAGGCTTTTAGGGTGACCTCTAATTGCCCTTACAGGTATTCCCATTGTTCACACCATATTTGAACCCCATCAAATATGGTGCAGTAATTATGGAAAATGGGTATTAAGTGTCTTATGATGTGTTGGCCCAAGTGTCCAGAAAGCGGCCTGGAGTGTGGCAGTGGCTGGGTAGTGGAGGTACTGGAGGTTGGCCAATGAGGTATTTATCTGGCACCGGGAGGGTGGGGCGTCTGGGTGTGATTCCTGGGGTACCAGATATTGGGGGAGGCAGACAGAGGATCTCTGTTTCCGGGTCTTGTTGAGCCTGGAGTCCAAGGCCATAAAGTTCTGCTTTACCTAGTTTTGTGGGGCATCACTTATGTGTGATGTTTGGCCCGAGGTATTTATGACCACCAATTGGGAGCTCTTTGGCACTATTGTGGGAATGTGGCAAGATGCCATCATTGACAACATCAACAAAGAATACGATAGACTGGTTCAGCACCTCCATGACTGCACAAGGAATGCAGATAGTGAGAAAGACACAAACAGATGCCTGTCTTAGGAAACTCTCAAGCTCATTCTCCAATGTGATTTGGCATGCACGAGCCTAAAGCAATCACAAGCTAACGTCTGAGCTCACAAAGTTGTGCAGAGAAGCAATAAAGGAAGACCTCAAAGAGAGAAGAACAGCAGTGTTGGCCAATGCGGCAGAAGCCAGGAAAAGTATTTGAAACACTCACCTGTCCTTCACCAACTACAAGACCAAGATGACTGCCCTTCGATGCCCTGATGGATCTATCACATCTTCCAGAAGAGCAATGGATATGTTTATTCATGGCTTCTACTCAGATCTCTTCCACAGCCATGTCCACTTGCCCACATATCAAATTCTGCAGGCTGGATGTCATTCCCAACATTCTCCCTTCCAAAATTCAACACGCCATTTCATCAGTAAAGAAACGTACAGCACCCGGTCCACACAAGGTCAGACTCGAACACCTGAAGAATCTGCCACCATTACTCATTAATACACTGGCTCAGTTCTTCACACTCTACCTGTCAGAATGCAAGGTTCTGTCCCAGTGGAAAACCAGCAGGACTGTTCTGTTGTACAAGAAAAGACATCCATGACATCAATAACTAATGCCCAAACTGCCTGTTATCCATCAAATAGTTCACTCAAGTCATCCTGAATAGAATAGGCAGAACACTAGATGAAGGACAACTATGCGAGCAAGCCGGGTTCTGAAAAGGATTCAGCACGATCGATCATATCCACATGGTAACCAAACTCATGGAAGTTTCTCGAGAGTTCAAGATACTGATCTGTCTAACATTCATCGATTTAAAATAGGCTTTTAATTCTGTTGAGACTGAAGTGGTCATCAAAGCCCTAGCCAAACAGGGCGTTCAAACTCAATACATCAGTTTCCTCTGAGAGCTATATTCACCACCAGGATCTCACCATTCTACAAGGAAGTGGTCATTGATGTAAAGAGAGGGGTTAGGCAGGGTGATACCGTTTCACCAAAACTCTTCAGTGCTACCCTTGAGAACATCATGCGATGACTGCAATGGGAAGAAATGGGAGTGAAGATAACGGTCGGCAGCTACATAGTTTCACTGATGAAATTGTTCTAATAACACCAAATATTAGCCAAGAGGCACAACTGTTAGCCGACTTTGACCATGAATGTGGAAAGGTGGGACTGCAGCTGAATTTCACCAAAACAATTTTCATGAAAAACTAACTAGTTTCTGACATTCCATTTGCTCTCAATGGAACGAACATCTCCTAATGCAGCAGCTATGTGTACCTGGGTCGAGAACTCAACATGAGGAATGACTTGGCGCCAGTACTGCATAGAGGAAGAGAGCTGCATGGAATGCCTTCAAGAGTATCGGAGAAGTTGTTAAGAGGATGAAGAACCTCCAGCTCCAGGCACTTCTTTTCGACTCCACCATTCTTCCTGATCTAATGTACTAACATAAGCCTCAGAGACCTGCGCTCCACAAAAACAGGAAAAGAACGCTATTCAGGTATCCCAAAGAGGAATCGAAAGAGCTATGCTTGGATCCAATATCACATTTCACTCAAGTGAAAAAAGTAATCCAGAGTTCCAACCCCCCACTGACAATCAAGAATTAGGGACTGTCTCATTTGCCAAGGCATTAAAAATCAGATGGGCCGGACACGTAATACGATTTAGAGATGACAGCTGGACTAGAGCTGTTACCAATTGGATTCCACAGGATGTCAAAAGACCATACAGTTGCCCACCTATGAGATGTTCAGACTTTTTTGTCAAAACCCTGAATGAATGGTTTGAGGCTCTTCGTGTTCCTGGAGTGAGCAGATACCATTGAGCTACACTAGCACGTGACAGGGACGAATGGAGACATTACTGGTGCCTGCTTGAGCAAATCAAAGATCAATGGGATGAAAAGTGACAAGTGACAATCAAAGTAGAGGGAGAGTAATGTGGAAATTATCTGCCATGCATGCAGGGGTAAGGGTGGGATGGGGGGTGTACTGGCATTTTTTATGGTAAAAAATGTGCACTGGTGAAGGGATTGTATGATGGAGACTCAAACATGAAAGCTTTGTAACTGTTCTCACAGCGATTCAATAAATAGATTTAAAAAAATAAAAAAGAAAGAAAGAATCTGATTCTGGAAGGAAGCCCCAGGGAGAGTGCCTCTGAGGACTTACTGTCCAGAAAGAACAAATCACTGCAGTGCTTCAAAGTGTTTTTTCAATCCTGACAGGTCTCAGAGTCCACTAAACTGCTAATTCCTAGAGTTCCCTTCTATACCTGCTGAAACAGTCTCTTTAGGCAAGACTCAGTCTGACTGAAATTGTATAAACTACTGAATTCTATCTAGATGCAGCTCTTGATTTTATGCCCAGTTCACTATTTGATCTGGTGCTCTGATTTCCTCACTAGTCAAACAAAAATGATCATTTCTATCCTGGTTGTTGTTCCAAATAGCATTAAATTCCCTTAGAAAATGTTCCAGGTCTCTCCAGAGACCATTACTGGTTTCCACTGGTCCCAGGGGAGTTTCTCCTCTGGCCTTCAGCCCTCATCAACATCTGTATTCTTACTTTGTAGAGTTGGCCATTGAAATACAGTCTCCAAAGAGCATCATGTTTATTTCCTTGCCCAGAATGACCACACCCCTCTCTGGCAATTATGCATAAGGCACTGTGTTAGGACTGCAGAGGACAAATACTTTGAATAAATTGCATTTCCCTAGGAAACCCATCAAAGAGCACAGAGAATGCACAACACATATTTCATGGCAAGGCACATTCACTGACAGAGAATAGGTTTTGAACCAGACCATGGAAGAAAAGCTCCCTCTGACAAAGGTAGTCAGGGATACCATCCATGAGAGAAAAAGATAGTTTGGGCCTTTCTCTGTGTGCAGATGTGGAGAGAACAAAAGGTAGTCTGCAAATAAAAGTAACCCAAATGGTATACATTAAACTCATTGATCAGAAGGTGCAGCTATATGCTAATAATCCCTAAGGCCCAATGTGATTGCTGTATGAAATGCACAGTGATGGGTCAGATGAGAACAGCAGAGGCAGCAGAAAGGACTAGAATGTGAGGCTGCAGCCAGAATACTTTTTTATACATAAAAAATGAAATGTTGAAAGTTTTTATTAACATTTACTTAAAGGAAGACAAGTCTGCCATGCATATATGCATTTTGAAAATTGCTTTACTCTAAATAATAGCTTATTTTCTAAGTCAAAATGAAGCCAGTCAAAATGCAAGTACAAAAATGTTTGTAATTCCTTTGTGTGGTAATTGCTATTCAAAGGAACTACCTGGCTCTTGGGATCTCCACGTAGCCGGCCATGTTGCACTTTGTTAAACACGGAGCAGTCACATTCCTGGGCATTTCCCCGGGCCACCTTCAGGCACACACCATCTGAATACAGAGGCTCAGTGAACATGATGCCTCTGCCAGAAAATGAGTATCCAAATGTTATGGTGCACATGGGAGCATGACCATCTCCAGCTCTGACAATATCTCTCATCCCCACCCATGGGATAGAAGCCCAGTTTTATCCCTACAGAGAGATTTATATAACACAATCATTATACAAATGGTCAGGGTGCTGGTTTAAAAGAAAACAAAAATGACGACTGTGGTCTCTTGCTATGTTCTTTAGCAGAACATGAGTCATTAAGAGAATTTATGAAGGCCAGAACTATAATACAGTGAATAGGGCTCTTGTTTCGCACATGGCTGATCCAGATTTGATACCTGGCATCCCATATGGTCCTGAGTTCTCTGGGAGATTTTCCTGAGCTCAGAGCCAGGAGTAAGGCCTGAAGACCCCCAGCTGTGTCTCCACCCACCCCCAATTCCTTTAAAGAGAGTTTACGGGCAGAAAGTAACCTCCCAAATCAAGCAAAGGGAACAAACAGCAGCAGATTATCTTCTGACTCGCCCCACATGCTAGGACTTGGATTTGCATTCATTTTTCTAAAAATAAGAATCAAATGATACTAATGGTTAAATTTCTATATTTCTATAGAAGTATCTCAGGCAACATATAGTTTCCAAGGTACAATTTAAACTATATAGTAGATAGTTTTAAAAACTTATTAGGGAATCAATTTTATGCATGCCTTAAGTTTTGTTTTCCCCTAAGATCTGGGAAGAATTGGATAAAGAAAGTAGGTGTTTGGGTGTAGGTAAAAGATCCTGTGAAAGAAACAGTTCAGATTTTGTCCTGCCACTGAGATTTCTACTTGGCTGACTAAGACGTCTGCATGGCTCACCAGCTTCAGTCAAAACAAAGCAAACAAGAAAAAAAAGAACAGACTGATCCTAGAAGAACATTCCCAAAAAATGTTTCTTTCCTCTGCTGGCCCCCATACATTTGCAATCCCATAATCATAACTGTCCTCAAGAAGGAGGCTGGGGATGGATGAGTTGGAACTGCACAGCAAGCCTGCCAGGTTCAGCTGGCAGTGGGGAGGAGGGAAGGCTAGCATGGTGGAGCACTGCTCCACCTCATTGTACTCTGTGTGGAGAGGGATCAAGAGCAAAGACCTAGCTTGTATTCTCAACCCAAGGCATGGCTGAGAGTTATAACCTGAGCAAAAATGGTATCCTGAATCAAATTCATATCTTCTAAGAGGTGATGGGAAAGACTCGAAGGATATCATCTTATAAGAGATCTGCCTTCAAGTAAGATTCTGCGCAGGGCCAGAGCAGTAGTACAGTAGGTAGAGTGTTTGCATTGTATGCAGCTGGCCTAGGCTCAGTCTCCAGCACCCTGTAAGTCCCTGGGCACCGCCAGGAGTGATTCCTGAGTACAGAGCCAGGAGAAACCCCTGAGCATTGTTCGGTGTGGGCCCTGCCAAGGAAAATGAAAGGAATTGTGCTACTTTGTTCTATGTACAAAGGCAATTATTAAGTCACTGGATATACAACAATGGTGTCACTAGGAGTAGCTGGTTGACTATTGAGCGAAACATCCTGTCCAGTGACATTTCACCCCAGTAAAGGATCATCAGTCAAATTTAGGTGCTTGCCAATAAATCTAAGAGGGGTTGGTTATTGAGAAGGATTGGTTATCTTGGGGTCAAATGAAGTAACCCAAGTTCACGAAGTGAAATGAGGAAGTCACGGGTAAGCTGTATGTGGAACAGAGCTGAGCATTTTTCCATTGGTAAAAATGACTAGCATAGCTACCCAGGCTCTGAAAAGCTTTAAAATTAGATAAAAATATAATCTCTCTCTGGGAGAGAGTTCGCCATTTAGGGTGTCTGTATTGCTAAGTATTTAGCTTGGGTCCAGTATTTTTTCTAAGGACTATCAGTGTAGGTATGTCTATATGAATATAAAATGAAACGTTGAGTCAGAATATTTCATTTCAGGGACTGAGGAGGTAATAAACTGGGAACTTGCCTTGCACAGAGCTGACCTGGGTTTGACAACTGGCACTACATATAGCCCTCCATGCACCGTCAGGAGTACAGAGTCAGGAGTAAACTCTGAGTACCACTGGGTGTGGCCCTAAAAATTCAATTTCAAAATATATGAACATCGTATAGATTTTTTATGCAATTGCTACATTATTCTCTTTCTACCATGGAATACAGATTTATACGCCTTTTCATAGCCCCAAGAATTAGTAAACTTTTGAAGTTTAGCTAACTTTATAATTCAATATGTTTCATTTATACATTTTTATATTTTGATTGTCATGTAAATTTTATCTTTGTCACTTTCTTTTGACTGGGACCATCCTTCAATTCCAATCCAATCCAGACACAACTTCCCAGCCAACTCTAGTTCAATCCAGGTATTACATATTCCTGAGCATTGTCAGGAATGACCCCTGAGCACTGAACTAGAAACAAAACCTGAACACCATTGGGTCTGACCCAAAGACCAAAATAGATAGATAGCATATAGGCATAGCACATAGATATCATATATGTATTTAAATATATATGTGTGTGTGAGCATTGGAATATAACAATGTTTGAACACTGAGAGGATTTACAAGGGAAGTAGTAGCTAAGATTGTCAAGGACCTATAGTCTCACAATGGAATATTGCTACATCTCATAAAAATGCGTAAGAGGGGCCAGCTGGTAGGGTTACTTGCCTTGCACACAGCTGACCTTGGGTTCAATTTCCAGCCTCTATATGGTCTTCTGAGCTCTACTAGGAGTGACCCCTGAGTACAGAGAGAGAAGTAAGCTCTGAAAACTACATAGGGGCCCCAAAACTGCATAAGAGCATTTGTAGCAAAAGACACAGTTACATTCACTCCTGAGTCACAGGATCTTAGTAATCTTTTCAGAGATATAAGTAGAATGAATATTGGACATTTTATATGAATCAGACTTCGTCTTATATGCAGCTTGGGACTTGAGGGAAATTAATATATTTGAACCAGGCACATGTACTCAAGTCTTCCTGCAGGAGGGAGGTGAGCTTTGGCGCCCAGAGGAAAGCCCCACACTGATCTTCTAAGGCTGTGACTTTAAAGAGAGCAGCATTGACTCTGAGTAACTGGCAAATAAGACAGGTTAAGAAAATTATGTTTGTCCCGAGCAGAGTGATTTTATACCTGTAATATGTTTCAGCTTTCCCCACCCTTTTGTCTACAGTACAGCTTTGATACATTTTCCCAAAGTGTGGAACACTATTCTGGAAATCAGAGACGCATAGCAACATGCCCTCAGACTGGCAGGGTCTTGGTGCTGATGTGGAACACAGTCTCTGCTCACTTTCTCTCCCGCTGAAGAGCACCACAGTAAGAAATTAGACCCTCCATTGCTTACTGCACTAGGTGGTGGGTCCCCAAACAGACCAGCAAGCACTGCACAAGAGTGTGAACACAACTCCAGATAAGCATATTAGCTGGTCTAAATGAAACCTGATGCTCACAAATATAGTTTTTCTCTTCTAGTAATTGAATTTTAACCTTTTCAAACTTCACTTTAAAAGTGAAGTTGCTCACAAGTGTAGGGAAAAGACATCAGATTGTCACCATCTGTCCAAGCATACACTATTTGCCCAGGAACAATGGACTAGAAGAACTTGAATGACCAAGATGAACTTTTGGCTATTATGAATCTTCTAAATGTAAGTGGAAATGCACTGGCATGTCTTATTCTCTGTCCTATACATCATACAAATATAACCCCATAACGGACTGCAAAGAAAAAGTTTCTGAAGGAATTTTGCATCCATTAATGAATGGGGGAAGGCAAAGAAGGAAAGAAAATCTTTTTTAAATTAAGATTAATTTTCATGAAGTTGTTCACAATAATGGATTACATTCAATATTTCAACACCAATCCCACCACCATTGCACCTTCCCTCCACCATTATTTTGAAATTTCCCGCCACCACTCAGGCCTGCCAAAAAGGCAGATGCTAGATAATTTATTTTGTATTGCTTGTTATAAATAGCATAAGATATCATGCAGCTGTGAAAACGGCCTCATGCTTCTGGAATTCTAAAATTTTAGATAATTAGGGTCTGGGGAAATCTCTGCAGCGAGCTGCTCGGTTTGGAGATTCTTTTCTGTGTCTCTGAATCATGGCCATTCAGGAGCTTCATGGCAGAGGCAGATTGTGGGTGTGACCTCCAGGGTCCCATGGGGACGGGGAGCTGAGAAGGGCCGGCCCATCCCCTGTCCCTTGAGGCCTGGCACTTGCCATCCCTGAACCCGCGTACCTGAACTTCTCACTGGGCTCTGGAAGTTGGCGGCCGCTGGGATTCTTAGGGGCAGGTGGAGGGACGACGCCTGTTCCTGCCTGAGGCACCCCAGTGAAATCGCTTGGCTTAGAGTCTGGAGGCGTCTCTGAAGCCAAAAACCTTTTATTTTGCAGAAGTGATGAACTTATTCCCCATCTGGACTCTGTATATACATTTATGTTTGACTTATTTATCTCTTAGTTTTTAAAATTAGCATCTTGTAGTCAGATGTGAGGTATTTTCCTCCTTTAAAAATCTCTCTCTGCAGTCTGGAGAACAGTACAGAAGGGATGGCATTTGCCCTGAGAGTGGCCAACTTGGGTTCAATCCCGGGCACCCAGTCTGGTCCCCATGCACTGCCAGGAATAACTCCTGAGTGAAGAGCCAGGAGCAACCCCAGAGCACGGCCAGGTGTGACCCAAAATCAAACAAAAACAAACAAACAAAAATCTTTTTCTAGGAGTATTACAGGCAACTGACAAAGACCTTGCCTCTCAAATGACCAATGCATGCCTATTTGAAAGTCACATGCTATGTCTTTATCATCTGCCTGTAGAAATTTCAGGCTTCATTTTTGCTTACTCATGGTATAATATCTAGAGATACTAGGTTACTTTGCAAGTCTGATTGGTTTTATAAACATTTTTGCAAATAAACATTTTTGCAAATAAACTTGTCGTTCATGTTCTACCAAGATATTTGGAAAAATTGTTTCTTATTAGGTAAATTTTATTTTTCCTTTTTTGGTGCATTTTTCTCTTTGTTTTGGAAGAAAAAGGTAACTACCATAGAATATAAAATTAAGATATATGCATGCCATTAGACTGGTGACATTATCATGTGCTCTTTTCTAAAGCACAAGAGTCTTGCTGAAGCAGGCTGTGTAGTTTTGTTACTAGTCACATCTCAGCTCATAGCCAGGTGTTGGACATGGATGGAAGGTGGTACATGCTGGATGGCTAGTGAAGTTCAGTGAGTTTCTGAGGGTGCGATGCCCCATTCTAGAGGTTGTGGGCAGGTAACAAAAACTGGAACAAAATCACTCTGCCTTTGCTTGGAGGTTTGATTTAGTGGACATAGACCAGTATTCTACAGATACCGATTGATATTCCATTAAAAAATTATTTTTATTGAATCACAGTGAGATAGACAGTTGCAAGGTTGTTCATGATTGAGTTTCAGTTTTATAATGTTCCAACACGCATCCTTTCACCAATGTACATTTCTTTTCCACCACCAATGTCCAATGTCCCCATTTTTCCTCATGCACCACCACTCCTTTCCTGCGTCTGTGACAGGCACTTTTCTTCTCTCTGTGTGTGTCTCTGTCTCTGTGTCTGTCTGTCTCTGTGTCTGTCTGTCTCTCCCCACCCCCCTTCTGGGCATTATGGTTTGCAATACAGATACTGAGAGGTTATCATGTTTATCCCTTTACCTACTTTTTTTTTTTATAAAAAATATTTTATTGAATCACCGTGAAAAAAATTACAAAGCTTTCAGGTTTAAGTTACAATCAAATACTGATTAAACCCCCATCCCTTCACCAGTGCACATGTTCCACCACCAAGAATCCCAATACACCTCCCTCCCACCCTGCCCACCTAAGTAGCTAATGATATTCCCTTTATTCTCTATATACTTTGAGTACATTCCATATTTCCATACAGAACTCACTATTATTGTTTGGAAATTTTCCCCAACAATCAGGCCTGCTGAATAGGCATCATCTAATAATTTCTCTTCATTGCTGAAAGTAAAGACTCTGAGTCTTTTTTTTGGTTTCTAATATTTTAGCTCAGTTCACAGTCAAAATGCATGGCTGCAAGAATCCGCTCTGGTGCCAAAACGGGTTAGGAGACCTCAGGATCACAGTCTTTAGGAGCGGAGGGTCTGTTTCTCATGCCGTGGCTCCGGATCATCTCTGGGCAGAAGGCGTGCCGGTAACGCCCCCCTTCCTTTACCTACTTTTTAACACTTCTATTTGAAGCAACATCAGTATTTACTGATCATGTAACTAAATTATATTCTGATGCATCAAAGCAAATTTTCTCCAAGTATACATGTTATTTCTCTCAATATTTTTTTGAAAAGAGGGTGGGAGAATAGTACAGTGGGTAAGGCATTTGCCTTGCACACATCCGACCTCAGTTCAATCCCCAGAATCCCATATGGTCCTGTGAACACAGTCAGCTGTAATTCCTGCGTTCATACCCAGGAGTAATTCCTGAGCATTGCTGAGGTGGCCCAAAAACAAAGCCAAAAAATTGATTACTTTATTAAAATGACACTGCATTTAACATGCTTCAGTCATGCGAAACATTATAAATCAACACCAGTACATATTACATTCATTACGTTCCCCATTAAAAGTCCATTCCTATCCTTCACCATGTAGTGAAATTTTTCTTTTATGTTTATTTAAAAACTAAGCAATCTGTTTTATATATACTGTGCTGCACGGCACTGTCGTCTGTCTCATTGTTCACCGATTTGTTTGAGCGGGCACCAGTAAAGTCTCCACTGTGAGACTTGTCACTGTTTTTGGTATATCGAATACACCACGGGTAGCTTGCCAGGCTCTGCTGTACAGGCAGAATACTCTTGGTAGCTTGCCAGGCTTCAGAGAGAGACGGAAAAATCGAACCCATGTTGGCCACGTGCAAGGCAAACGCCCTACCTGCTGTGCTATCGCTCCAGTCTGTTTTATGTATATGTACATATATGCTCTAGTATTACATTTGAATAGAAGTAACAGTTGGTGGAGTGTGAGGTGGTGGGCAATTGATCATACTCAGACTCTGTTCAGGGTTTACTCCTCACTCTACACTCCTGGTGGGTCTCAGGGAACCCTTTGGGATTCCAGTGATGGAAACCAAGTCAGCTACATGCACAGTAAACATCTGACATGCTACACTCTCTGGCCTCAGTAGTCATTGTCATTATCAGTCATCCTATTGCTCGTCGATCTGCTCAAGCAGGCACCAGTAAGGTCTCCATTGTGAGATTTGTTGCTACTGTTTTCAGCATATCGAGTATGCCACAGTAGCTTGCCAGGCTCTGCCATACGGGAGGGATACTCTCGGTAGTTTGCCGGGCTCTCCGAGAGGGACGGAGGAATCAAACCCGAGTTGGCCACATGCAAGGCAAACACCCTACCCACTGTGCTATCACTCCAGCCCTGCAAAAATAACAAATAATAATTTTATCTTAGCCCTTTTATGCAAAGCATAAACTGTTTGATATTTGGGGGGACCAGAGGATTTATAAGGTCTCTTTCAAAGCACCCTCTGACTATGCTTTAAGGTCACAGCCAAAGGAGAAAGAGAATCAAGGGCTGATGATTCCCAATGTCCCGCATGGCATTAACACTCGGTCTATGTGAAAGAAGGGGGGGAAATAAGTGGAAAAGGCAAAAATTTGGTCAGACGTGCTTATCAGGCAGAATCTCCAGACCCCACGCCAGGCTGTCTTCAGTGGAGCACCTCGGAGAGGGGCGGGTTGAGTTTCCCTCCCCTCCCCAAGCAGGCCCCTACAGCTGAAGACCTCCAGAACCCAGCCACAGCCATGCTCGGACGAGCCTGAGCCATGAAGGAACTGACAGAGGAACCCAGGTATGTGGGACCTGTGTCTGAGATCTCCAAGACTGCACAGATAGGGACTGCGCCTCCTCCACCCAGATCCCCAGTTTTCCAGTACCTTGGCAGTCACACCCACAAACTGCCCCCAGCGCCATGTAATCTCCTCAATGGCCAAGATCCAGAGACTATTAAAAAAAGCTCCTGGAAGAGAGCAATGCAGAATCTCCTGGAGTGCGGGCCAAGACCACTGATACACCTAAAGCAGCACACGTGTGTTTGGTTTTAACTTACTTGTATTCTTGTATACATGGGCTTAAATGGCCCCCGGATGAAATACAACAACCTTCACACACTTCCCTCTTACTGTGGTGGGAAGATGCTCGCTGGTGGGGTGGGTGTTTGAATATAATCTGTAATGAACTAATGTGAACTACTTTGTGAAAATAAAATTTATAAAAATCTTTAAAAAAAAGTGCTCATCAGTCACCTTAATGAACTGTGCCTTCAAAGCAATAGGGGCCTAAGCCCAACTGCTGAGCGAGCACTGGGGGCCTCAGTAGTAACATTTTAAAATCTAGTGCTAGAATCAATTGAAGGCATCCTCCTGCTGTTTCTGAGGTTTGTACTCCTCTGACTTGCTCCAGGTCCCTTATTCATCTATTTCAAGTTCAGACATGTGTCACAGTGATTACCAGGATGTTGCGCTTCTTCCAACCTTCCAAAGGATGAACTAATGCATCATTCTGTCAAGTAAGTCTCTCTTTTTGGCCTCTCATAAGACATTACGCCAAGTGTGGGAGAAAGATGATTTTTGGAAATCTGAAGTTTTGAGTACCAGAATCTGCCATGATGTCCTTGTTTCTTTTGTGTTTGCTGTTGTTTATCAACTTCCACACTCGCGTAGAACTCCTGCTAAATCCTGGTTATTGTATTTTCTTCACTTAGAGCAATTTTTTTCATTGTCAACTATTTTTAATTTTTAGCAGGCCATTTACAGAAAAAATTGATTATTTCTAAGAGATTGTGATAAGAGAAAAGAGGGCCCATCTCCCCACCACCACCACTCCCCCATTAAAACACACACACACACACACACACACACCATCACCCTCATCATCACCATCACCATCACCATCACCATCACCACCACCAACATTACCTTCATTTTAATTCTAGAGTGCCACCTGCTGACCACTATGCTTCTTCAAATTTTTTATCCCTCAAGTTACATACATTGACAGAATTCATGATCGAGAAAAGTCAGTTTGAGTTTCCACATCAATCTCCTTCTTGGCATTTGACCAAGCCAATTGACCATTAAACCTTATGTAGGTATAACCTGTAGTTTATGAAGCAAACTCATGAGAATAATATCTCTAACAAGAAAAGAAACACTCTCAATTTGGCAGAAAAACATGAAGAGGATATTTAGAAATGGATCTTGCAAGCATACTTACAGATCATGAGCCCATAAAAAAATGCCTTTTATTTTTAGCCACAAAATTTAAAGTCTATGAGTACAACTTTAAAATAACCAGAGGATGAAACACTCAATTTCATGAATACTTACTTTGGCTTATTTACAAACGTTTTCTCCTGTACCTACAGGCAGAGAAACAGACACAAAACCAAGAAGTTTCATTAAAAATTGAATAATCTTATTTAGTAATATTATATATCACATAACCAATAATAACATGCATAATAATATAATAATAATGTTATGTAAATTAAATAATGTTATGTAAATATTATTGTTTGTTTGTTTTCTTCGGGGGCTCAGTTTGAGTCACACTTGAAGATGTTCGGGGCTTAACTCCGGACTCTGTGCTCAGGGATTACTCCTGGCAGGCTTAGGGACCATACAAGCGCTCTGGGTGCTGCATTCTCTTTTCTGGCCTCTAGATATTTTTGCTATAATAGAAAATAAAAGAAACCTATAAAATTGTATTTTAACGTAATCCCAATTAAGTACATTAAAAAATAATGTACACAGCTTAAAACATTTCAAGGAAACTGTGAATGGCAGCTTAATTTTAGTTTTGTGAAAGATATATATTTTCATATTTTTTCAAAAATATGTCTTTCACTTTTTAAATGAGAATACTTAGCTCTATAGTGTTTTTATTGGGAAAAAAAGCTTCCCTTAGGAAAATAAAAGTGTGTACTTTTCTTCCCCCTAGTGGACTGAGAGGAAAATGCATCTAGTAGCTAAATTTTCTTTTTCTTTTTTTCTTTGTAATAGCTCTAGTCCAGTGGTTGATTCCAAATCGCATTACGTGTCCAGCCCATCTGATTTTCATCACCTTGGCAAATGAGACAATGTCCCTGATCCTTGATCGTCGACGGAGGTCGGAATTCCGGATTCCTTCTCTCACTTGAGTGAAACATGATACTCTAAGCATAGCTCTTTCCATTCCTCTTTGGGTGACCCGAATAGCGTTCTTATCCTTTTTTCGTAGGGCCCAGGTCTCTGAGGCATATGTTAGTGCAGGAAGAACGATGGAGTCGAAAAGATGTGCCTGGAGCCGGAGATTCTTCGTCCTCTTAACCACTTCTTCGATGCTCTTGAAGGCATTCCACGCTGCTCTCTTCCTCCTGCGCAGTTCTGGCGCCAAGCCGTTCCTCATGTTGAGTTCTTGACCCAGGTACACATAGCTGCTGCATTCGGAGATGTTCGTTCCATTGAGAGCAAATGGAACATCAGGGACTAGTTCGTTTTTCATGAACATTGCCTTGGTGAATTCAGCTATAGTCTGACCGACCTTTCCACACTCGTGGTCGAAGTCAGCCAGCATTTGTGTGGCTTGACTAATGTTGATGTTATTAGAACGATGTCATAGGCGAAGTGGAGATGGTGTAGTTGCCGACCATCTATCTTCACTCCCATTTTTTCCCATTCCAATTGTCGCATGACGTTCTCGAGGGTGGCACTGAAGCATTTCGGTGAAATGGTGTCATCCTGCTGAACCCCTCTCTTTACCTCGATGATCACTTCCTTGTAGAATGGTGAGATCCTGGTGGTGAATCCGTAATACAGCTCACGGAGGATCCTGATGTACTGAGTTTGAAAGCCCTGTTTGGCTAGGGCTTCGATGACTGCTTCAGTCTCATCTGAATCAAAGGCCTTCTTTAAATCGATGAACGTTAGACAGAGCGGCATCTTGAACTCTCGTGAAACCTCAATGAGCTTGGTCACTGTGTGGACTAGAGCTGTTACCGACTGAATTCCAAGGAACGTCAAAAGAACACCTGGCCGCCCACCTATGAGATGGTCAGACTACTTCGTCAAGACTCTGAATGAACGGTTTGAGGCTCTTTCTGTTCCTGGAGTGAGTAGATGCCTTTAGGCTACACTAGCATGTAGAGTGTCCTTTCTCTACTTTAGTTACCTTCAATATTTCTAGACCAGTCCCACTTCCCCTCATACCTGCCGAAAATGCAATACTAGACAATGTGTTTTGTATTGCTTGTTATGGATACTGTCACTTTAGGAATTCTAAGATTTTAATAATTAGGGTCTGGAGAAATTGCTGCTGCAGGTTGCTCATGTCCAAGATTCCTGTGTGTGTCTCTGGATCGTGGTCATGTGGGAGCTGGTGCTTCTTGTTGGCTTCTAGAAAATGACAATCACTGGAGCTCTTAGACGGCAAGTAGTGGGACGGCAACTGCCGCCGTCTGGAGTGACCCAGCGGAGAAGGCCTATTGCAAAGTCCCGGGCCATCTCTGCCGTAAGTTGCTCAGGTCTGAGATTTCTGTTTCTATAGTGTAAAAATATTTTAAATAAAATGTTGGTGGGACAACTAGTGTTACAACAGTAATGGAAGTCAGAATACATCCCACAATAGAGAAACACATCACACTTGAAATATAGAAACACTGATGGTGCTGACACTGGTGGTGGAATTGGTGTTGAAATATTTTATGCCTAAACTCAGCTATAAATAACTTTTTAAATCACAGTTTTTTACTTTTTTATTAAAGAATCACTGTGATGTAGAGTTGCAAACTCATGAACTTTTGTGTTTGCGCTTCACTCATACAGTGATTGTTTACCCATCCCTCCACCAGTGCCCATTCACCTCCACCAATGACCCCAGTATCCCTTTTGCCACCCCCACCCCATCCCCCACCACCCCACCCTGCCTCTGCGGTAGGGCATTCCCCTTTGTTCTCTCTCCTTTTGGATGTTGTAGTTTGCAATAGAGGTATTCAATGGACTTCATGTTCGGTCTATAGTCTAGTTTCCAACCCCATCAAAAATTGGGGGATGGAAATGAACAGAAATTTTCTCAAAGAAGAAATCCGAATGGCTCAGAGGCACAAGAGAAAATGCCCTACGTCACTAATCATCAGGGAGATGCAGATCAAAACAACAATGAGATATGATTTCACACCACATATCCAAAAGAACATAATCAACCGGTGTTGGCGACGTTGTGGGGAGAAAGGGGCTATCCTTTATTGCCGGTGGGAATGCTAACTAGTTCAGCTCTTTTGTAAAATGATATGGACGGTTCTCAAAAAAGTTAAAAATTGAGCTCCCATTTGACCCAGCAATACCACTCCTGGGAATATATCCTGGAGAGGCAAAAAGGTATATTAGAAATTATATCTGCATTTGTATGTTCATTGCAGCACTATTTACAATAGCCAAAATCTGGAAAAAACTGAGTGCCCAAAAACAGATGACTGGTTAAAGAAACTTTGGTACATCTACACAATGGAATACTACGCAGCTGTTAGAAAGATGAAGTCATGAAGTTTGCATAAAAGTGAATCAACATGGAAAGTATCATGTTAAGTAAATCACGGTTTCTTAATAAAAAATGAAAAAAAACAAAAACATAATAAAAAATATTGCAAAAAACATGTAGAACACTAATTTGGTGGAAAACAATATGCTTTCAATTATATGTGGTGCATCAAATGGATATCAGTATTTTATAAGCTCTGACCCCTACTTCATCCTGTTATAGATAATCAACTCTAATTGAACTATAGACTTAAATGTGAAGTAGGAAGTAATTAAATTCTGAAATATTGTAGCACTGCTGTAGCACTGTAACACTGTTGTAGCACTGTCATCCCATTGTTCAACAGTCCATCAATTTGCTCTAGCGGACACCAGTAATGTCTCCATTGTGAGACTTGTTGTTACTGTTTTTGGCATACGCCATGGGTAGTTTGCCAGGCTCTGCTGTGCAGGCGGGATACTCTTGGTAGCTTGCTGGGCTCTCTGAGAGGGTCAGAGAAATCTAACTCGGTCGGCTGCATACAAGTCAGATGCCCTACCCGCTGTGCTATTGCTCTAGCCCTCTGAAATATGTCTTAGGAAAATATCTTCATGATACTGACTCTAGGAAAAATTTGTTTTAACACAGAAAAAAGCAATAAGCATAAAGGAAATTATTAACATATGACAAAATATTTTAAATTTAAAAGATTATCTTTTTAAAGTTAAGAGAGTGAAGTAGTAGGTCACAAAATGGCAAAAGACATTTGCAACATATAAAACCCAAATAAAAGCAGATGGGGAGCTTGTCTTGCAGCCAACCTGGGTATGATGCCCAGCACTCCATATTGTCCCTAGACAGTTGTCAGCAATGATTCCTGAGCCCAGAGCTAGGAATAATCCCCAGTACAACTGGGTGTGGTCCAAATGCTGAAAGTAAAATAGAAAAAACATCATTGGGTCTAAAGAGATTGTACAGGAGTTGGGACACTTGGCTTGCAGGCAACTAACCCTGGTTCAATCTCTGGAAGCACATAGAGTCCCTGAGTCCTGCCAGGAGTGTTTGCATGATCTATACACCAATTGGTTCTTGGTATCTCCTACCTTGGTTGCAGTGTTTTGTATGAATTTTTCAAGAGCAAAAGAGTACAGGAGACAGTGACAAAACTCACAGTAATAGTTCAGGCAAGGAGACTGGTGACTTACATGTTAACCTGGGAATGGAGTGAAGAGGGGAAATGCGATATAATTTGAAGACAGAGTCGAAACATCTGCTGAGTTGGAAGGTGGAGGGGAGGCAAGTGAAGAAATCAAGGGTGATGTCAGGCTTTTGATTTTATCGAGGTGATAGATAATATTGTGATGGGAAGCCAACATTGGAAAGGTTAGGGAAGAAAAGATAAGAGATTATCAGAACACAGCGGAGTTCTTTTCCTGTTAGCTTCTTGTTGTTTATTCCCCTGTATTTTTCTGTTTGCCTCCTCACCCCCCATGTATGTAAAGACAGCAGAAAAATAATTTAAAGAAGCTTTCTAGGTTATGAGCTGAGAAAGGAGGGGTAGGGGAGGAGGCATGAGTGGACTGAGGGGCTGGGAGATGTGGAGGTTGTTCTGGAGGACAGCAACATAGCATCTTGGGGTTGTAGAAGGATGGCTTGTCAGTCTGAGACTCACTTGAAATTTGTTTATATAAGTAACGCGATTCTTCTCACAGGTCCTGGAAATCAGAGTCCTATCTGGAAAAGTTGGATTGACAGCTAGCATGAAAGGAGGAGAGAGGAGGAACAGGTCTAATAGCAGCACCACAGACTCATCTGAGTAAGGACGAGGTGGATACAGTGGTGGAGTCTGTTCCTACGTGTGACAATGAAAGTGATAAAGGCATGAAGGAGAGATTTGAATGAGTCTCAGAATCTCTTCTGAGAACTGGGAGACTGGGAGTGAAACAGTGAAAAGGGAAGGGGGCCAATGAGACTGCACAAGGGCTAAGACACTTGTCTTGCACGCAACTGATCCAGTTTCCATCCCAGGCACTCTATAGGGCCTCCTGAGTACCATCAACAGTGATGCCTGAGCACAGAGCCAGGAAAAAGCAAGGAGGACTATTGGGTGTGGCCCCAAAGCTAAATTATGACTGAAAAGAGAATAAAAGTCCCGTCAAGCCAAGACGTAAGGGCTGAGTAGGAGCTTCACTGCAGAGGGCCATTCTCCAGTTGCACGTGGTACATTCACACAGGGCTGTGGAGCACCACATATGGCGTTGGGCTGTGTAGAGAGGGAGGCTCACCGCCCTCTGTCCTTGCCAGATCCCACCACCTCCTCCAACTTCCTCGCTCCATAATCCCTGAGGAACTTTCCCTTCTGGAATCATCTTTTAAAAGATTTGTTTTGTTTGGGGGTGACACCCAGCAGTGCTCAGGATTCACTCCTGGCTCTGTGCTCAGGGATCACTCCCGGAGATGCTCAAGAACGATACAGGGTGCTGGGGATCAAATCCTGGCCGGATGCAGGGAAGTATCCTACCAACTGCACTCTCTTTTTTTTTTTTGCTTTTTGGGTCACACCCAGCAATGCACAGGGGTCAGTCCTGGCTCATGCACTCAGGAATCACCCCTAGCGGTGCTCAGGGGACCATATGGGATGCTGGGATTTGAACCCGGGTCGGCCGCGTGCAAGGCAAACGCCCTACCCGCTATGCTATCACTCCAGCCCCCCAACTGCACTCTCTTTTGACCTCCAGCCACTGGAATCGCATCTTGAGTATTCCTGCTAATTCTGCCAGTTCACTGCCTCTCCCTAGTTTTGTTTCCTGAGTGCAGGTCTTTGCTGAGAGTTTCATTATCTTTTTCTGCCAGGGTCCCAAACTCACCTATCTTCTCAGAGGCTCCCTGTCGAAGAGGCTGCAGGCTGGCAGTACTGTTCCTGACTTTTCACAAAGGTGCCTCCAGCACCCTGTGCACAACCTGTCTTGGCTTTACTGTGGGAGTCTGAAGGCAGTAACCATATCCCATATTTAAAAATTCTCACTTTCATAATAGGGCTGAAATACCCAGTCTGAGCTGTGTTGTCTCCATGTTTTTTGGTCTCCCCCAGTGCTCTGTCTGTTCCAGCAAAATGCAAAGATGAGCATGGATTGCCTCAATGTGACACATCTCTATGACCGACAGTTATAACTGCAGAGAGAACTCAGCACAGCCCTCATTTCAAAGGGTCAGCTTAATTGATCATGATACGTAAACATCAGAAGGCCTGAGTCCAAACTAATTACAGCCCACCATCTTCACTGAAATGCATGGAATGAGAATGCCAGAATGCTTGTCGGGTTCTGTGAAAAGACTCCTGATTTCCCCAATCTCCTGATTTACCATGAAGAAGGAGAGACCCTAATCACCTAATCCCTAAACCCTAATCACCGGAGACATCATATTCCAATATCAAGAAGTGCAGATTAGAGATTGGAGATGTACAAAAGTGGGGAAGGTACTGGTCTTACACGCGGCTGACCCAGGTTTCATCCCTGATATCCCAAACCCATCCAGAAGAGATCCCAGAGCACAGTCAACAATAAGCCCTGAGCACAACTGGCGTGGCCCCAAAACTAAGTTTAAAAGTGCAGAAGAGTGATCATACCATGCTTTACAGACCTCCTCATCCCCAGCAGAAAGAGTTAAAGGAGGAAGTCAAGGAAAAGAAACAACCCTGTTCATTTGCCTCAATCATAGATGACGTTATTAGAAGAGATACTATCTAGCAGATTTTCTGATACAGAATTCCTAGGGTATTTTCCACAACCCCCCTTCATGTATAGGCAGGGTATGAGAAGTCCACTTGGAGGCCAATCTTGGCTCGTTTCTCTCAGAGCAATCTTCGAACTCTTTCCAGTCTCCCATCCTCTTGGATTCCAGACCTCAGTTAGATTCTGCAATAACTGTATCTAAGTTGGTCTCCTTAAGTTAATAAAGCAATGACTCCTGAGGAACAAATAAATTCAAGTCCCTTGTATTATTGCACAAGTCCTGGCTTCAAGAAAAGATGACATTGGGCCCACAGGCCATGTCAGACATAGACTCAGCCCCTCTCCTGGAAGGACATCACCACGCTGACCTCTGGAATCAGGCTGGAATCAAAGAACAACTGGCTTTGTGGTTGTTACATAAACATAAGGACAGAAGAACAGTTATTTGTTCTAATTCAAAGAGCAACAGAAAACAAATATATCAGTTTTTCTGCCCTGAAAAGTATTTTCCTTCTTATTGGCTTGGTTTTGTTTATTCAAAAGTGCACACCCCTTTTTTAAGGGGATTTTTATAGACGGATCTGAACAATGCAAAACGTAAGGCCATTCTATTTTTGGATCCCTGTACCAAGATTCTCCTAGAAAAAGTTCTCATGTTGATGGACATGGAAAGTATCATGCTAAGTGAAATGAGTCAGTAAGAAAGGGACAGACATAGAATGACTTCACTCATTTGTGGAATATAGCACTGTTGTCCCATTGTTCATCAATTTGCTCGAGTGGGCACCAGTGACACTTCCATTGTGAGATTTGTTGTTACTGTTTTGAGCATATAGAAAACACCACAGGGAGCGTGCCAGGCTCTGCTGTACAGGCGGGATACTCTCGGTCGCTTGCCAGGAGGGATGGAGGAATCGAATCCAGGTCGGTCACGTGCAAGGCAAATGCCCTGCCTGCTGTGCTATCACTCCATTAACATAACATGAAGCTAACACCCAAGGACAGTAGAGACAAGGGCCAGGAAGACTTTTCACGGTTGGAAGCCTGTCTCATGAGCTGGGGGAGAAGGCAGTTGGGATAGAGAAGGCATCATCACTAAGTCAATGATGGTTGGAGGGATCGCTGGGGATGGGAGATGTGTGCTGAAAATAGATAAAGGACCTAGCATGATGGCCTCTAAACATCTTATTGCAAACCATAATTCCTAAAAGTATAGAGAGAGTAAGAAGAAAATTGTCTGCTAAAGAGGCAGGGGGTGGGGTTGGATGGGGATAGCAGGAGGGATACTGGGGGTATTGTTGTGGAAATGTACACTGGTGGAGAGATGGGTGTTTGATCATTTTATACTGAAACTCAATCATGAAATCTTTGTAAGTATATCTCATAGTGATTCAATAAAAATGAAAAGAAAAAGGAAAAGCTTTCACATTAATCAAGAGGACTCTTCCATCTGAGAGAATAATCAAGACTTTTTCTATGGTGTGGTTTCTATAGCGCAGGGATGACTGGCTAAAGTGACACTGAGAACAGCTTTCCATATCAATATATCCCATTTCTGGCTGTAAGGACCCTCATGACCACTTCACCTGTCATAGCAGACAGCATTAGAGTCTGGGGACAAGTCACACTGAACTAGCCAGTTGTCACTTTCCTTCCCAGCTTTGTGCTTGAGACAGCTCACCATAATTATGCTATGTTTTTGGTTGTTGTTTTCTTAGGCCACACCCAGAGAAACTCAGGGTTTAGTCCTGATTCTGCTATCAGGGCTATCGCTGAATATTATAGGGTGTTGGGGATTGAACCCAGGTAAGCAGTGTACAAGGAAAATGCCTTAATTGTACTATCTCTTTGGACCAAGTTGTGCTTTTTTTTTTTCTTTTTGGGCCCGGTGATGCACAAGGGTCACTCCTGTCTCTGCACTCAGGAATTACCCTGGCGGTGCTCAGGGGACCATATGGGATGATGGGAATTGAGCCCAGGTCGACCGCATGCAAGGCAAATGCCCTACCCGCTGTGCTATTGCTCCAGCCCCCAAGTTGGGCTGTTTTTTAAAACGAAATCTTTAGTTTTAACAACCCAAGCAAATTCATGAGTCACATCCTTTATTAATGTAGAGGTTGTCATACATTCACTGCCTCCCAACACTCTTATACCTGAGCCATATCATTCAAAATAGAGGGACCAATCAATATCCCTTCAGGTTAGAATCACACAGAATCATTATCCACCCCATAAAATAGAACACACACATGGACACACACTCACATGCATAAACACACACAATAGCAAAAATAAACAAGTAAAACTTCGTGGCTCAGATGGACACTTCAGCTGAGTCATGAAATTGGAAGCTGCAGACACAGCTTCAGATGTGAAACAGACTCACTGTCCTCACTCACCACCCAAAGGCCACTGCACAAACTCAATAGAACAGGAGTCAGAACTGATTCTGCAAACTGAACATGTGATACTGCGACTCTGCCTGCATTTGTTGCTCACCAGGGCCAGTGGGCACTTGACTTTAGATTAATAGAAAATCAGTAGAGGACAGAAAGTTCAAGCTGTGCCTGCAGGGACTGTGACCTCTGCAAAGCCACGAAGGCTGGGTAATGAGAACAATGACAACATGGCAAAAATAATGAGTGTAAGAAAAAGGTAAGATGAAAACCTGCCACTTATGTTGCATTTGAAAACATATCCTGAGCACACAGCAAGCGAGAGTCCTCCTTGAGGAAGCTGGGAAGTTAATAAATGAAGTAGCACAGAAACTGAAATGATGATCGAAATATGCCTATGTCTTTAGAAAAATAAAGAATGGATATGAGTTTTAAAATAAGTATTGAGGGAAGCACCAGGAGAGCACATTCACAAAAAGTAACTAGTTTGAGATATTAGAAAGGCTACCAGCTAATTAAATTAAAAGTAAAAACCTCTTGAAGAATTGGATAATTATTTCTCTCTTTGAATAAAAGAGATTAGCCAAGCAGCACAAATGCTGGCCGATTTCGACCGCAAGTGTGGAAAGGTCGGATTGCAGCTGAATCTCAACAAGACAATGTTCATGAAAAATGAACTGGTCCCTGAAGCTCCATTTTCTCTCAATGGAATGAACATCTTCGAATGCAGCAGCTATGTGTACCTGGGTCGAGAAATCAACATGAGGAATGACTTGGTGCCAGAACTGCGCAGGAGGAAGAGAGCAGCGTGGAATACCTTCAAGAGCGTCGAAGAGGTGGTTAATAGAACGAAGAACCTCCGACTCCGGGCACATCTTTTTGATTCCACCGCTCTTCCTGCACTAACATTTGCCTCAGAGACCTGGGCCCTATGAAAGCAGGATTAAAATGCTATTAGGGTATCCCAAAGAGGAAAGAGCTATGCTGGGAATATCAATTCTCACTCAAGTGAGAGAAGGAATCCGGAGTTCTGACCTCCGTCGACGGTCAAAAATCAGGGATGCTGCCTCGTTTGCCAAGGCATCAAAAATCTGATGGGCTGGTCATGTAATGCGATTCAGAGACGACCGTTGGACTAGAGCTGTTACAGACTGGATTCCATGGGACGTCAGAAGACCTCATAGCCACCCACCAACTAGATGGTCAGATTTCTTCGTCAAATCTCTGAGTGAACGATTTGAGGCTCTTTCTGTTCCTGGAGCGAGCAGGTATCATTGGGCTACACTAGCTCTCGACAGGGACAAATGGAGATGTTACTGGCACCCGCTCGAGCAAATCGAAGATCAAACGGGACTACAAGTGATACAAGTGATACAAGATACAAGTAAATCAAAAGATAAAACTGGGTAGAGAGAGAAAAGAAAAATAAAGGTTTTAACTGTGGTTGCAAAAATAAATGCATGGAGAAACATCTAGACTGGAAGAAGAGCTAAACAACAAGATAAAGAAAAATCAGTCTAAATATACTGGTTTGAAACCAAAGTGCATAAGAAATAGAAGTTTTTAAATCTATCATAGAAAAAAGACTCATGAAAAGCTGATAATTAGTAGATTTTTCATTCATTTCAATAAATTCCTGAAGAGAATAAAAGAACTTCAATTAGAGCACAAAAATTCACAGCTGAATAGAGTTATATGCCTTTTAAAATTAAAGATGTATTCTTAAATATGATAGCATATATCTTATTGTATCATTACAAGAATGTTCTTATCTTACTAAAATTTAGGTGTGGGTCTGCAGCAATAATGCAGCGGGTAGGGCACTTGCCTTGAACATAACTGACCCAGGTTCAATCCCTGGCGTTCCATATGGCCCTCTGAGCAGCACCAGGATTAACTCCTGAGTGAAGAACCAGTAATAACACCTGAGCATCACTGGGTAGGGCCCCCAAACCAAAAAATAAAATAAAATATAGTTCAACCGAAATAAAATGCCTGATTCTTACAAATTAATTTTGAAATAAATACACAGGGATAATTCTATATGTAGAATAACAAAGCACCGAGAGAAGGTCCTGTGAGCATCAAAATCAGAGAGAGACAATTGATAGATAAAACCCATTAATTCAGAACAATTAAATTTCTTCCAGAAACCTTGGCGAAAAGATGGACAGAACTGGGAGGTGGTTTTCATTACTTTGCAAGCAACAATGACACCCCAATAAGGCAAACACATCTTATCAAGGCTTCACTCCGCTTGGTGTTAACCTGGTCATTGAACACCCCACCTTATTGTAAAGGCATCATTACAAACCCTTCATTAAACTGAAGAGCCACGTATTCTCTGAGAATGAAGGTTTACTCAGTTGAACAATATAGAGTGAAATTTGGGAAGATTTTATAACATAGACCCAGAATGAAATAATAAGGAAATAGTATGATTTAGGGGTAAATAGGTTAAGTGAAATCTCATTGTTTGCAAAAGGCAGGATTTCTTACCTGCTTCGTGTCTGAAAGAAAATCTCAGGGCTCAAGGTTCTAAATTGGAAAATTCCACTCCCCGCTCTTGAGGCTCTTGGAGGGATTCAGAGAAATCCTAGCAGCCTATTGTTTAGGATCTGTTGTTTGGATTCCTCTCACACAGTCAGGGAGCAGCCCTCAAGACAGCAGAGAATGCCAACCTATGCCCAATTAAATTACCATTCAAAATGAGGTTCATAAAGAAAAAATATTTTATAACGCATAAGAACAAAGTGGACTGAACATGAAATTCAGTATTAATTACCATTTACTTTATTTTTGCGTTTTGTTTTGTTTTGTTTTGGAGCCACACCTGGCAGTGTGTGCTCACAATTTATTTCTGGCTCTGTGCTCAGGAAACACTCCTGGGGGGGGACTCCAGGGATCACTCACGGGCTGGCTACTTGCAAGGCAAACACCCTAACCACTGTACAGTCCTGCCCCCATTCACTTTATAAAGTTTGACGTTGCCAAGTTAAGATGTGTTTTTAAGCAGATGAGGGCCACCTCCAAAATAGAATACATAACATGTGATATGGATTACCATAATCAGCATCTTATTTCTTTGAACAGTTTGGCTATCATTTACAATAAGCTAGTCTTGTAGATAATTACATTCTGTTTTTTCAAGAGGCAGTTACTTTCATGCCATTCTATCCCTCACCTCTCAAAGAATGAGTCATTTTTCTCAGTCTTCAAATTGCCTATAGAAATTTTATGCACAATGCCAGAAACACTTTTTTAGTTGAATCTATTATTATAGTGCATAAATAGAGCTTAGCATTTAAGCATAAAAGAGAAAATACTCAGATAAGCTCCAAATACTCTAAAATCTACATGCTAATTATTTGTTCTATACTATTTTTAAAAGTAGCTTATTCAAAAAACCTTTCCTTAAGATTGTCTGGAATGACTTGAAAAAGGAGAGGAGAATAAGAAATGAAACAAATAACTTGTAAATTTGCTTCTAACGTGCAATGAGCTAATTCTAGATGAAAAACTAGTAGCTATTTTGTTTGAAAAAATGTTTGAATTTAAACAATGCAAGAAAGGTAAGATGGAAAAATCAAGACAAGTTGAAAGAGTAGTAAAAGCACTTACGTGGTTTCCATTTTGATACTGTGTTCATAAGGCAGAGATGTGAGTATTTGTGAACTTACCAAGCATAATTCTTACATAATTTCAATGCATTTTTTTAAAAAATATGATTTAGTATTATAGTGAGGTTAAGAAAGAACAAACTGAAAAAGCTCCTGGAAACAATAGGTTTGTATAGTAAAGTGGCAGGCTACAAAATCAGCACACAAAAGTCCATGGTTTTCCTATATACAAATAATGAAATAGAAAAAAGAAATATTTAAAAAACAATTCCATTCACAGTTGTACCTCAGAAAATCAACTACCTTGGAATCAGCTTTACTTTTCCTTAGAGGTGAAGGACCTATACCCAAAAAAAAAAATTACAAAATACTACTTCAAGAAATAAAAGAAGACGCTAGGAAATGGAGACACATCTTTGTCTTGTAGAAAGGGAGGATTAACATCACCAAAATGGCAATACTGCCCAAAGCACTGTATAGATTTAGTGCAGTCCCTATCAGGATACCCATGACATTTTTTAAGAAACAGACAAAAGACTCCTGAAATTCATGTGGAACAATAAACCCCACGAATAGCTAAAGAATCCTTGGGAACAAGAGGATGGGTGGCATCACCTTACCCAACTTTAAACTGTACTACAGAGCAGTAGTAATTAAAACAGCATGGTATTGGATTAGAAACACACCTGCAGACCAATGGAACAGAGTTGAATATTCTGTCACAGACTCTCAAATATATGATCACTTAATCTTTGATAAAGGAACAAGAAATGTGAAGTGGAACAAGGAAATCCTCTTCAAGAAGTGGTGCTGGGAAAACTGGACAGTTACCTAAAAGAAAAAAGTCTAACACCAGTCACAAAAGTCAGATCGAAGTGGATTAAATCCTCACTATCAGACCTGAATCCATAAGACACATGGAGGAAAATGTAGGCAGAACCCTCCTTGATATTGAAGCTAAAAACATCTTTAAGGATGAAACACCACTGACCAAGCAGTGAAAACAAACATAAACAAACAGGACTACATTAAACTAAGAAGTTTCTGCACCTCAAAAGAAACAAAAAGATTATTTACACAATACCCATTTGATAAGGGGTAAATATGCAGGATATATAAGACACTAGTAGAATTGTACAAAAAAAAACCTCCAACCCCATCAAAAAATGGGGAGAAGAAATGAACAGAAGCTTCCTCAAAAAGAAATACAAATGGTCAAAAGGCACCTGAAGAAATGCTCTACATTGCTAATCATCAATGCAAATCAAAACAACAGTGAGTTATCATTTCACTTCACCGAGACTGGCACACATTCAAAAGAACAAAAGCAACCAGTGTTGGCATGGATGTGGGGAGAAAGGGACGCTCCTTCACAGTTGAGGGGAATGCCGACTGGTCCAGCCTTTTTGGAAAACAATATGGACAGTCCTTCCAAAACTTGAAATTGAGCTTCCACATGACCCCGCAATACCACTTCTGGGAATATATCCTGAGGGTGCAAAAAGGCACAGTGGAAATGACATGTGTACCTGTATGTTCTTTGCAGCACTGTTCACAAGAGCCGGAATCTGGAAACAACCCGAGTCCTTGAGAACAGATGACTGGTTAAAGAAACTTTGGTACATCTACACAATGGAATACTATGCAGCTGTTAGGAAAGATGAAGTCATCAAATTTGCTTATAAGTGGATGGTTATGGAGAGTATTATGCGAAGTGAAATGAGTCAGAAAGAGAGGGACAGACATAGAATGACTGCACTAATTTGTTGAATATAAAATAATAAAATATGAGGCTGAAACCCAAGGACAGCAGACACAAGGGCCAGGAAGATTGCTCCACAGTTGGAAGCCTAAGGGCTGGAATGATAGTACAGCGGGGAGGGCGTTTGCCTCGCAGCGGATAGTACAGCGGTCAGCCCAGGTTCGATTCCCAGCATCCCATGTGTTCCCCTGAGCACTGCCAGGGTGATTCCTGGGTGCAGAGCTAGGAGTCACCACTGTGCATTGCCGGGTGTGACCCAAAAAGCAAACAAACAAACAAACAAACAAACAAAACGAACATAGTTGGCAGCCTGCCTCATGATCTGGGGGAGAAAGCAGCGGGGATAGAGAAGGAATCACTAAGTCAATGGTGGTTGGAGGATAGATCGGGAGGGGAGACATGTGCTGAAAGTAGATAAAGGACCAAACGTGACAGCCTCTCAGTATCTATATTGCAAACCATAATGCCCAAAAGTAGAGAGAGACTATGGGGGAAATTGTCTGCCATAGAGGAGGGTTGGGATAAGGGTAGGGATACTGGGGACATTGTTGGTGCAAAATGTGCACTGGTGGAGGGATGGGTGTTTGATCATTGTATTACTGAAACTCAAACACGAAGGCTTTGTAACTATCTCACGGCGATTCAATAAAAATAAGATAAAAATAGAAAAAGGAGTAATAAATTCCCCCACCCCTCAACTTTGGATTGATAAACGGTAAAGTCTTTGGAAGAGTAGAAAGACACTTGAGATCTCCAGGGGACAAAACGTCTCAACTTATCTGATGGACTGTGTTACATTATCCTTTTTGTGCCAAAAAGTGGGCATAGTTGCACTTAAATTTTTTATAGGCTAATAATAGAGAGTGGGTGAGATATAAATTCCTTTCAGATTGATGGAGAAAAGATTGATGAAGGTGCCTGAAAGCCTTTTTGGACAGCATGAAGGGTCCATCTGATCACTGGAGAAGACAATTCACAGTGTGGTGCTATGACATGACTGAGGGTTTCTCTCAGGTCATCTTCTGCTTCTTGACTTCCATCACCACGTCATCAGAGAGTGTGGACACCGTCTGGAACTTGAAAGGATAAGTGTGATCTAGGGAGAAAGGAACAACACATGATCAGCAAGGGGTATTGTGTGGAAGCGGGATATTTACATGAGGAAGGGAAGGGGGCATCTGACTGTGGGCTGATAAAAATAAGATAAAAAATAGAAAAAGGAAGAAGAAGCTCCCTCACCCCTCTAACTTTGAGTTGATAAAAGGAAACGTCTTTGGAAGACTATTAATGACTCCTTGGGCTTAGTTTCATGAGATAGATATTTTTTCAGTAGTCAAACTAGAAGAAGAGGGCAGAACCCCAGTAGGTGTTGATCATAAACTAGAGGCACACCGGACAATTTCCAAGGAAATTCGATTTATGCAATTGTCAGATCTAAAACTATTCATGCAAGTTGTCTTCTGGGATGAGGCACTGAAGAGCATTGTCGGGGAGAAGGTCTCAGAGTAGAGGCATCCAGGTGTAGAGGGTTCTGGCATATACAGAAGTCACCAAAACTGATGACAGAGGTTGTGGGGAAGGAGGTAGAGACAGATGCTAACCTGGAAGGAATGTTGAGAAACACTGCATAGAATCAGGCGGTCAGCAGGACCTCGTCTTACGATGAGGACTCTGGAGCTGAGAAAGAGGGCAGGTTGTCAGAGAAAGGAACTGGAAGACACATTTTCTACCCCAGGGCTCCAGTGGCAAAGAAGTGTTTGGCTTTTTGTTTTGCTTTTTGGCCACACTTGATGATGCTCAGGGGATACCCCTGGGTCGGCACTCAGAAATCATTCCTGATAGTTCTCATATGGGATGTTGGGGATTGTACTTGGCTTGGCCTTACCCACTGTATTCCCGCCCCAGTAAAGAAGAGTTTGGGAAACAGGAAGAGGGGGGAATTGGCTTTGCTTGAGATGGTCAAAGGAAAAGCAATGGTCCTAAGGGACAAATGGGTTTTGGCTGGAGTCTAAAACTAAAAGCAGAGACTGGGGAGATAGTACAGGGACAGACTGGACACTTGCCTTGCACATGGCCAGTCCAAGTTTGATCCTTGGCACCCCATACGGTCCTCTGACTACCTCCGGGAGTTATTCCTGAGCACAGAGCTGGGAGTTGACCCTGAGCACTGTCTGGAGTGCCCCCCCCCCCAAACAAAAAGACAAAAACTGAAAACGAGTAGCAACCTCATTGTGAGGAGAAAGAGAGGGTGTGGGCGACTCTGGCGTCTGGTTCAGAGAGTAAGGGTTTGTGGAGGTGACGAGACTAACAAATGTGAGGATGGATGCAGGGTGAAGCTGGAGGTGCACGGAGAGGAAAGCGTTAAAGACTAAGAACGGCTCCTCTGCAAGCCCTAGCCAGGCTTCCTTTGGGGGAGCGAGGCCCTCTAGTGGCCAGAGGAGGGTTTGAACTAAAGCCTGGAAACTGCGACGGACGCACGTTGGAGAGGCGAGACAGGGCCCACTGTGTCCTCAGCCACAGGAACCGAGAGGCCTTGAGGTTCCCGGAAACGCCGCAGCAGCCTACAAGGCCAGCGGAAATCGTTAGCGTGTGAGACAAGGCCTGTGCCAGCCTGGTGTGTTCTCTGAAACGCGTATTCCTCGGAATCTTGTGCGGCGCAAGATTTAGGTTAAACATTTGGCAACTGTAAAGCAGCGATCTTTATTTTGACTGGAAGGTGTGACTCTCCCGGGGTCTCTGCCCTAGATGCTTGAGTTGTCACAGAGATCTGAACTGTGCTCAGCCCAAGTTTCTTTACCCAGAGGATCCTCTTTTCCTCCCCTCCCCTCCCCTCCCCTCCCCTCCCCTCCCCTCCCCTCCCCTCCCCTCCCCTCCCCTCCCCTCCCCTCCCCTCCCCTCCCCTCCCCTCCCCTCCCCTCTCCTCCCCTCCCCTCCTCTCCTCTCCTCTACTCTCCTCTCCTCTCCTCCCCTCCCCTCTCCTCTCCCCTCCTCCCTTCCCCTCTCCTGCCCTCCCCTCCCTTACCCTTTCCTTCCCTCCCCTCCCCTCCTCCATTCCCCTCTGCTCTGCTCTCCTCTCCTCTCCCCTTCCCTCCTCTCCTCTCCCCTCCTCCCCTCCCCTCCCTTACCCTTTCCTTCCCTCCCCTCCCCTCCTCCACTCCCCTCTGCTCTGCTCTCCTCTCCTCTCCCCTCACCTCCTCTCCTCTCCCCTCCTCCCCGCCCCTCCCTCTCTTCTCCCCTCCTCTCCTCTCCTCTCCTCTCCTCTCCTCTCCTCTCCTCTCCTCTCCTCTCCTCTCCTCTCCTCCCCTCTCCTCTCCCCTCCTCCCTTCCCCTCTCCTGCCCTCCCCTCCCTTACCCTTTCCTTCCCTCCTCTCCCCTCCTCCACTCCCCTCTGCTCTGCTCTGCTCTCCTCTCCCCTTCCCTTCCCTTCCCTCCTCTCCTCTCCTCTCCTCTCCTCTCCCCTCCTCCCCTCCCCTCCCTTACCCTTTCCTTCCCTCCCCTCCTCCCCTCTCCTCTCCTCTCCTCTCCTCCCCTCCCTTATCTTTTCCTTCTCTCCCCTCTCCTCCCCTCTCCTCCCCTCTCCTCACCTCCCTTCCTCTCCTCTCTTCTCCTCTCCTCTCTTCTCTCCTCCCTTCCCATCTCCTCCCCACTTTCCCATTTCCTTTCCCTTTCTTTTTTCCAAGACAAATTTTATTGAGATTTTCTTACAAAGATGTGAGAAGAGAGGCAGGGGAGAAAGAACATGGACTTCTCCAGAGTAGAAAAATTGAACAGGGGTACAGAGGCAAACAAGCAAATTATGTCTTCAAGGGAGAATACTGTCATGAAGAGCAAGCCTATGCATGATTCACGTGGTGACGCCCACTTTCTCTCATCACAGCTGGGAGACAATGGAAGATCACAGTGAAACCCAGGACCACGCTGGCCGTGTTAAAGGAGATGTAATACGTCAAGGTCAATAAATGCCCAATTTCCGCATGGTGCGAATATGGGTTAGATTTCACTCTTCAAACATCCCATCTTGAGGAGGAAACTTGTGGAATACTCTAGAATGTTATTATGCTTCTGACCACACCTTGAGTCACAGATTTAAAAAATATTTAAACCAGAAATCACATACACCTTTATCAACTCAATATGTCTTTGTGCTTATTTTTTCTGTTTCAATAAACCGGTAAGTCAACAATTATAACACGCAAAGTCATGCCTTCAAGCAACTCATTGTCAAATAAGAGATTCTTTATCCAGCCTTCTTCCCAATGCTGCAAAGAACATGTATAAACCTTTGCAGTTTTCTAGGAGGCAGGGAGGAGGGAGTTTGTGTTAGAATAACAATATAAAGATTACTTGGCTGATGATAACAATGAAAAGTCTTTGATCATTTTAAAGTCCTCTTTTATACCTCCTAGTCGAATCAGTAAATGGAGACTAGCTCAACTTCTTGTTTACCTCTGTACTTATTAAATGATGTAAAAGCTTATTTAAAATCAGTGCCTCCTGGACCCTGTATGCAACAGCGAGCACATCCAAATCTCTGGAACATTCCAAGTATGTCTGTTAGCCTAGCTAGAGTACTACTGAGTCTCTGAACTATGCCGGATGATGCCAACTGATGACTCAGTGAGTCTCAGCTTGTCATTTTGCTCATTCCCTGCAGAGACTGTAAGCGCATATCACATTCACAGAGACATGGGTGGATTCATCATTCCTTCAGTTGCCATATTTATTGGAAAAGCATATGTCAGTCCTCTTATTCTTAGCTCTCCTCATGTCACTAAAGAGATTAAAATTTTTGGCTTTCCCTGGATTTAGGGAGGTATCACTAAATTTGGCTCAGATGCTAGTATCTTTATTTTTTGTTTGTCTGGGGGCCACACTTGGCAGTGCCCAGCATTGATTCTTGGCTCTGCACTCAGTGATAACTCCTGGCAGGGTGTAGAGGAACATACTATCACCAAGTACCAACATTCACTGATGCAGATTTCATGATATGTTAAAATATCACTTTGATCCCACTCATCAGCCAACATTTCTCTACTTATTTTTACAACAGCTTTGGGTGGATAACATATAATGAGTATATACATAGAAGTTTTTCTCCCTCACTATCTCTTTTTCTATTCTTATCCCTCTCACTTTTTCTCTCTAACACATACCCATGCATAAATGCATGCAACCAAAATAGCATAAACATTGGCATCATTTTGGTAATGATAGAATGTCATACTAAAGATTTTTGCATTGGGTGACAAGAAAAACAAAGGAAGTGTCAGAGAATGGGTGTTTACCATTTGAGTCCATCAATGTCTTGGCAGAAGGAAATGGATTCTAATGCTAGAGAGATAGAACAGTACATATCATGGGGCCAGAGTGACAGTAAAGCAGGTAGGGTGTTTGCCTCGCATGTGACTGACCAGGATTCTATCCCTAGCATCCCATAGGGTCCGCAAAGTACTGCTATGAGTAATTTCTTTCTTTTCTTTACATAATAACTGTTTTTTTTACAGATTTATACATTGTTATGCTCATGTTTCCCCCATACAAAGTTCGAGAACCCATCCCTTCACCAGTGCCCATTCTCCACCGCCAGTAAACCCAGGGTCCCTCCCACTCTCCCCAGTCCCGTCTCCTCCCACCCCATAATTTCTGAGTGTAGAGCCAGCAGTAACCCCTGAGCATCACTGGGTGTAGGACAAAAAATAAAGTAAAGCATGTAGCAGATCCTGGTGTGGATCTGCAGCACCACACGTGGTCTACCAAGCACCACCAGGAGTGATCTCTGAACACAGACCCAGGGGTGAGAGTGAACAACTTTAATGATACTAAATCTTTGGGTCTTCAGTGGGTTGGAGAAGGAGTAGAGGCTTCTTTTGGTGGGGGTGGGGGGCACTGCACTGGAACTTTGGTGATAGGTGTAGTCTCTCCTATACATATACAGAAGGGTAAGTTATAGCTCTGAAACTCAATAATATTGTAAAATAGTGGTAAAGCAATTTAAAGGTGTGAAAAAAGATTCCAGCAAGTTTAACAAAGTCCTTTCAACAAATGTGCGAATGGAGATGGGGGAAATCAGTGCAAAATAATGGGTGTCTTGGGGTGTAATGAGTCAATGTGGAAAGAATGATCAATATCTCCTAATACCCAACTAAGGATATTTAGAAAATAATCAACAAGACTTGTGATTTGCAGTGTTGGGACATATGACAGTGAGGAACTTGACTTTGAGTCTCAAAACTCCCCACCCTCATCTTCTTTAGTCACTCCTGACACAGTTAGGGCTAAGGCAACCTCTTCGAGCTCAGAAAATGTAGGAAGGTAAAGATGATGAGTGACAGGAGGTGGCCGGTACATCTTCTCTCCAGGATTGTGTTCTGTCCCGCTGGCTGCTAATTTCTCCATCATTCTGATCAGGCTCTAAGATGATTGTGCGGATCCAATGTTCAAATGGAATAGCATTCAAAGTAATTGTGACCAGAAGAAATAAGCTTAGAAAAAAAAACTTTTTAGAAAAAAAGTTTTTATGCTATACTCAGGAGATGAGTTTAAGAGCCTCAGTCATCTCAGTAGCATGAAATTCCTATGAACAAAATAAATACTCTTCTCCGGTCCAAACCTGGGATAAAAATGGACATAGCTGGCATCGCGTTCTCTTGCTTTCAGCCATGCTACTTAGCTGAACACCATTCCATCTGATTGCTCACACAAGCACACCCAGGCGCTCATTACTTGTGTTAGTTACATGGTTACTGAGTCCTGAACACTCTACTTTAGCTGGAAAAAACACTGAGTAGACTGAAGTTGTGTTTAGACTTTGTAAAGATACACAGATTCCTGAAAGCAACCTCCCCTGCATTTGAAAATTAGCACGAAGTTGAGAAGACCCACAAGCCACTTCTTGTTGTGCACATGAGATGTATCCATTTTCTAACCCCCACACAAACGACATTAAATCATCACTGTTAAGGGATAATAAATATGGCTATTGTGGTGGATGGCCTGTTGGTTGGTTCCTTTTTCTGCCAATGTGTACATTTGTGTTTAAAGCATGCCAAATCTGTGTGAACTACAACATATTCCACTCAGGGCGGAAATGCTGTCCGCAGGCACAGTGGAGCAGAGCCTCGTCTGAGCAGTGAGGTAACCATGACGGTGGTTCTGTCAGAGATGAGGAGGAGACAAGTTTAGGAGGACTTTTCCAGCTAATAAACTAAGCAAGATTCAAGCCGGTTTCCTTCATTCTAAGTAATGCAAATGGATTTTCTTAAAAAATGGAAGCCAGATCACTTAAATTCCTGAAATACCAGGTTCCATGACATTAAAGTATGTAACTTTAACAAAACCTCTGTGATCTCCAACTGATCTGACACACACAAAATTATCCAGATTCATTTAACTGTGGAGTTAATTTGCTCAACTAATTATAATGAAATTTTTTGGGAGGGAACAATGTTCTCTGAAAGGGACTTTGGATTACAAAACTCTGAATTTTCTCAGATCCCCAATATAAATGTCAACAGCCTACTCTATAGAGACAACCAAGAGTTCAGCATTCACAGTTGGCAAATTCCCATCAGAATCAATTCCTCAGAATAGCCTGGGCACAAGCCTTTTGATAATTTCTCATGAGGCATAAATACAAATATGGACAGCATGTTACATCTTATAAATGGACGTGTAAGCGGGAATATTTCCAAGGCTGGTGGATTATTCTTGTTCCTGAGACAAAAAGGAATTGTAGAATAGAGCTGAGATTACAAAAGAAAAAAAAACATGCAAACAACAACAACGAAAAAGGATTTATTTCTCCAAGACTAGCAACAGCGCTGTGAGACAGGTCTCTTAAACTGGCACAATAGCATTTTTTATAACTTCCATCTTGGGATATAGACAGGCATTTTGGAAGCTTTTCTATAGGGAAAACTCAAAAGAGTAAAATCATTAGAGTAGGAAAATCTTTTCTTCAGTTTCACTGAAGAAACTTTGTTTGAGTGGAGAGGAAAGATATGACCTGGGTTTGGAAAGGTCTTGTCCTTCAGCTTCCCACCTCACACCCCTCGTCTGGCCACAGTGGCACAGAAGCTCCAAGGGCTGGAAGCCACACTGGATAAAAAGGCTTTTGGTACTGATCCCCATCAAGGGACAGAAAGTACAAGAACAGCTGTAATTAATCAGTGAAGACACTAACAGACGGGCTAAAATATTGACATCTGGACAGGAGCAACAGTACAGGGAGGGAGTTTTCCTTGCACGTAGCCAATCTAGGCTCAATCCCTGCATCCCATATGGTCCCTTGAGCACCAGCAGGAGTAATTACTAAATGCAGAGTCAGGAGCATTTCTGGGTGTGGCCATAAAACCAAAACAAATAAAGGTCCCCCAAAATATTTACAGCTAACTTGCTTCATTCTAAGAAAAGTCTTGCATGGGCCTTGTAAGAGTCAGCAGGAGTTTTGCTGGCAGAGATCTGTGTCACTGCGTATGTGGTGCCTTCTCTCATGCAGCTCTCCAGCAGACACCAGTCTCCAGCATCTGCCCCCAGAGGAAAGTGCTGAGTAGAGTAAGGCTTCCGCTAAATCAGGGAAAGGCACTCCGATCCTTCCAGGCCTTGCCCCTTCCCTCCAGCCCCCTCCCCCAGCCCGCGTCACACCATTGCCTTCCCTGCCTGAGCCTGCGTCATTGTAAGAAGAGTGTCCCAATATCAAGGGTTTCCAAACTGACAGTCTGTCCAGACAAGAGGAACATGTTAGGGACACTCACTGTATTTAAAATAAAAAGATGAAGAGAGGAACTTTCATTTAAAAAATTTTATGATGGTCTTAGAATTGGTAAGGAAAACATGATAAAAATGATCATTAGAATGTCATGAAACCTGGAAGCCTTTAGCCCCAGAAAGTGCCTCATAGAAATGATGTTTATAGATTTTCAAGTCCACAGTTGGAACTAAGAGAGGGCCCTGAAAGTCTGAACCATTTATGGGAATCAGAGAATCAAACATGGCATGACATATGATCCTTTGCTAGTTTGCTAGTAACCTTGCATTATCCTGAAAGTATACTACTCTCCGTAGTATAAGCCTACTCTACGTAGTTTGACAAATCTACCTTTCAGGGTTCTGAGTGAGGCTGGAAGCCTAGATTACTCTTGGGTCCTTTCTTTCCACCCACAAATTGTGGAAAGGGCCAGCTTGGGACACCACCAGGGGAAAACTGAAGACCTTTAATCTGGGTTAAGTCATAAAAATCCAGCAATATATTTGCAAAGACTAAAGGGACAATGTTTAAAAACAGATAACTTTGGCGGTTCCCTCCTCTTGGATAATAATAATTTGCCTCTTATTATAATAGAAATAATCAGCATAAAGAGTCGAGAAAGGACAGGCCAAATTTTTGCATCTCCAAAAACAGAAACAATTATTTACTCAATATAGAGGGAAAAACATATCAATGGATTTTTGGTCTTAGAGACTTGTTCATTTATCCAGAATGTTTATATCAACTTATCATGTGTCTCGTTCACTGTGTGCAAAATAAAAGGCAGGAAGGCAAGTCCTCACAGAACTGCCAATCTTAAAAAAAAAAAGCAGTAAAATGTAAATTGGAAATCACAACATGCTAAGCATAGCTATTGATAAAGCATCCTAAAAATACATAACAGGTAGTGAAAAGGTGAGCCCGGAGTGATAGTAAGGCTGTAGGAAAGCAAGCTTATTCCAAAGTTTTTTAAAAATTTTTTATTAGAGAATCACTGTGATGTACAGTTACAAACTTATGAGCTTTTGTGTTTGCATTTCACTCATACAGTGATCGTTTGCCCATCCCTCCGCCAGTGCCCATTCACCTCCACCAATGATCCCAGTATCCCTCCCACCACCCCCGCCCCATTCCCCACCACCCCACCCTGCCTCTGCGGCAGGGCATTCCCTCTTGCAGCACCCAAAAGGAAAGCTTGTTCCTTTGGGTCTCAGAAGTCAGCTCTGAACCTTGTCTAAAGAATGTTGTTTGGAGTACACAGAGCAGGAGGGATGAGAAGCATGAGAGTAAGAGAAGACAATTGGGGAGAAAAATGTTTTAAAGACAGCTGTCATAGAGCACTTGTGATAGATTCTAAAGGGGTTCTGAGGATGCAGGAAATTGGGTCGATCACATTTGTAGCATGGGGTTGCTGGGATGTTTGTGTAATCCAGGGCCCAGGTTATAGGTGTGGGAATGCTGGTCTACCACTCAAAGGGCAAAAGAGTCTGACTTAGCTTCGGAGAATTCCTATAGGCAAAATACACATTGGAAGCTAGTAGAGCATTTCTGGGGGGTGGGGGTGGGGGGGAGCTGAAAATATTTGGGGCAAAGATGCAATGTGGTTTGGGGGAAAAGATTCCCAAAACATCAAAGGATGGTCTGGATAAAAGAGTGAAAGTATATTAAATGTGACAAAGGATAAAAAAGATGAGGAAAAAGGGCGATGAAAACTCTAGCGGAAATTTACAGTGCTGTTACTATGTGGGAGGGAGGTTGGGCCCCACCAAGTGGTTCTTTGGACCTACTGGCTATGTTTGAGGGGGCATATGCACTCAGGAGGGTCAGATGGGATCGGCCTTGTTCAAGGCAATATTACCTCTCTGGTAAGAGACAATGTTTTTTAAACCAAACTTGGAGCTACAAGGAATAAAGCACATTTGGAGAAATGAAAGAGCTGAACCAAGTTTTCTACTTAGATGCCATTGTTAAAATCAAATGCTCATGTCTAATAATCAATTTGAATTGCCAAACAATTATAAGGGCACAGATTTTTGACTAGGTATTATATTTGGAAATGTCTTGTGATTAGTGACGTTGTGGGTATGCACAAAGTCAGAGTTTAAAACGAGGAAAGGAGAAAGTCAAGAGCACTCTTCTTGATCAGTTCTCCTTCCAAACAAAATCCTGCCATGAGTATCTGTGACAGGGTATGGATATAGACGTTAACTAGAAAAATAACAATATTGACTCCGATGTTGTCAGGACTTCTCTGAATCATGGGGATATTCACATTTGACTGCTCATTGGGAAGGAAGCTTTTCATGTCCAAGAGAGTCCTGAAGAACACTGCTGTGGATTGTTTTCTTGGAGACCCATGTTATGTTGCTAATCAACAGTTCTGCTTTGACAGTTTTCATTTCCTATAAATATAGATACCAATGAAAGTGTCTAATGTTTCCTGATTCAAATCCAGATGAAACAGGTGTGTTAATTGATGAGTCACTGAGGGACTGAGAGAAGCAAGACAGAAATGGCCTTAGAGGTGCTTAGTGAAATAAAAGCAACCTAAAAGGAGGGATGACAGCTCTCTGGAATTTGGAAATTCCTGTAGATTTTGATTCTTGCAGTCTCACTTTTGCTAAAGGCAGTAGCATTGCCTGAGGTTCCAAGGAAGAGTACTGCATTAATAGGTGAGTATATTTTCCACTCATCTGTCCAATGAACATTTTGGTTATTACTACATCTTGATTTTCAATGTGAGAAATATTAAAGGTATATTATTTAGCCCTAAAAAAGACATCAAGATTGAGGAGAGATTTCAAATTATTAGTACCCATGTTTTGCATGTTAGAGGCCAGGGTTCAATCTCTGAGCACTGCCAGGAATGATGACCAGCTTAGAGCCTAGAGTAACCCCTGATAACACTGGATATGACCCCCAAATTTTTTACATAATTAAAAATAAATATAAGTAAATCTTACCACAAGAGAGATGAATGAAACCTGAAGACATTAAACTATGTAAAATAAGGACAAATTCTGATTTTCTTACATAAGGTATTTAAAAGTATTGACTTGAGAGAATCAGATAATGGAATACTAACTTCCAGGGACTTGGTAGGAAGAAATAGAAAATTGCTGTTCAGCAGGTATAAAATTTGTAAATATTGCATCCTAGTAGTCTACTGTATAACACGGATCTGTGTAGAGTCGTAGGTTGCTCTTATGCTAACGTAAGTTAAATGCTTTATTGTAACAGAAATTCTAAAGGATAAGCTTTTGATCAATCCAAGATATTTCTTCTTTTCCTTGTTATTTACATATGACATATATAATACATAAGTTTATTTACATTCCTCCGCCCCTCTCGGAGAGCCTGGCAAGCCTGGTGATACTGAGAGTATCACGCCCGCATGGCAGAGCCTGGCAAGCTACCCGTGGCATATTGGATATGCCAAAAACAGTAACAATAAGTCTCACAATGAGAGATGTTACTGGTGCCCGCTCAAACAAATCGATAAGCAATGGGATGACAGTGACAGTGACATTCCTTTTGAAAATCTCATGTTATATTATTTTATTATTTATTTTATTTGTTAATGTACTCATTTATTATTTTATTAATATACAAGTATGCTAATACCCATATAAGTATACTAGTATGCACATCCCATGACAATTTCCAGAGTAGGTATGAAAGCAACCCTGAGGAATGTCTTCTAATATGACACATAAATGCAACTTTACTAAGCCCACTTGGTTCTGTACAAACATCTTCACAGTTTAATTTATTATGGAAATGATAAAATATTTCACTTCCTGGAAGATCTTCATCTTTAAACAGTGATTTAAGGGGTCTTCAAACATGATTGTGTTAACAGCAGCTGGTGAGGCTCACAAGATCACAAAGTTATGCTCACGCATCCTATCCAGACAACTTAGACAGAGAAGCTGTGGGGGAAATCCTAAAACTGGAAGGAAAAATCTGCAGTCCTGTCTCCTGTTTCCATTTTCTTTTTAAAAACAAATTTATTATTTTATAAGATAGTTTACAATATTTGATTACATTTAATATTCAAACACCAATCCCACCGCCATTATACCTTCCCACCACCATGTGTGGGATGTTTCCACCCAAAACCCAAATCTCTGTCCCAAAGCAGAATTGAAATCTGTAAATATATAAATATATATGTATATATTCCCTTTATGATTGGTTGCCTATTTGAACCCCATCAAATGTGGTGCAGTACTCTTGGAATATGTGTCATTGGTGACACCATACTGATATAACAACGACAAAAATGTGCATGTTGAGGTAGAACTGTTTTACAGTTATTTTCTGTAGTTGTCATGGCTGTTCAATATCCTTGTACTCTATTTTACAATGCTAGATAAAAACAGAGGAGACTTTTCTAGTGCACAGTGATAAACCCTAATTAGAAGTGACCCTATAGCAGAGAACTTTGCAGGATGAAACTCTGAATCACATTTGTTGAAAGAGCAAATGTGGTTTTGTATTTACAGGGGCAAGTTAATCATCAAATCTTTTGGATTCTCGCCTTCCCCACCACCTTGAGTAATGCCTCGTTCCATGCCCTTGATCCGCTTTTTCCCATGCCCGTCTCCATCCCCACCTTGGCACGGGCACCTGGCAGGTGAGGCTGCTGGCTGATGAGTCTATTCCACAGAGCCTGCCATGATGTGGAAGAGGGTTGCTTCAAGAATGACTGGTGCAGTCACTCTGTGAAATGTAGAGCTGATCTCATCCTTCCAGGAGCACAGCAAAAGAAGCAACTAGAGACGGCCAAGATGACAGCATCCTTGGGGACTAGGGTGACAGTTGGCCCTGACCGCATGTTTCTGTTACATATGAGATAGCAAACTTGCTCATCCTGATGAACTAAGGGAACAGAAAAGGGTAGTGATTCATTCCGTTTACCCCCAGCTCTTCTTTCTGTGTAAATAGACCTTCACTCATCCTTTTTAAAAAAAAAAATTTATTAGTGAATCATGGTGAGGTTCAGTTACAGACTTACAAACTTTTGTGCTTGTATTTCAGTCATACAGTGATCAAGTGCCCATCCCTCCACCAGTGCCCATTTTCCACCACCGATGGTCCCACCATCCCTCCCACTACCCCCACCCAGTCCTCCCTCAACCCCGCCCCGCCTCTGTGGCAGGGCATTCCCTTTTGCTCTCTCTCTCCTTTAGGGTATTGTGGTTTGTGGTAAAGGTATTAAGTGCCATCATTTTTCCATGTGTGCATTTCATCTAGAGAGAATTTCTGAGAATAGAAGGCCTTGGTGAAGCTCTTAGAAGCTGTGTCAGATATTGAGAACACAGTTGCTGTCATGTTTATGACCTTGTAGCATTTATGCTAGTCTAATTTTTCCAGAGAAGTTGCTACGAGGATGGCTCTCTGTCTGCCTTTTGATGAGAGATTGTATCATTGCCCAAGATATTGGGCAAATAGTTATTCCTGTTACTCTACACTCCACCTGCCTTGAGAAAATGCATATCCTTGGAGATGAGTGGTTTGCTTTGATTTCTAGGAACATGAGTGGAAGTTTATGTGCGTTTTTCAGTGGAAATGTGACAATTAGACTTGTTAGGATTTATTCCATATGTTTCAATTGTCAACCTGTCAATCATGGGTTCTAGGTAACGTCTCTCTTTCAATCTGTAAAAGCCTAAGAATCAGATCTCTGCCTGCTTGAAACCTACAGTAAAACTGTACGAACTGCGGCAAGCTGGGGATAAGAAATAAAAAAATGTTGGCTATTTTCAGTCACCAAGAAAGGATGTTGTTTGCTGCCATAGCAAAGGTTGATTCATATACTTAACCTGTTTATTCATTGACTTACAATGTCATTTTAGAGTATGTCTTTTATTTCTCTAATCTTTAATTGTAACAATTAAATATATTAAATAATAAATATATTAAATCAGTAACAATTTAATATATTGTTATATTATGCTAAGCAGTTGTATCGCATGTTGCCACAGCAATGCTAAGTGATAGACAGCCACACATTTTCAGTGGCATAGGATAACGTATCAGCTGGGCTGGATTAGGTCCCTCATATATTTCTGACCCATCAGTCTCTGAGCGGGCAGCTTAGCTCACGCACAGGAGTGTAACCACCCAGGCACTCTGCAAGCCTCTGTTCTGTCTTAGACGCTCACATCCCGCATTACACGACCAAGCTTACATCAATGGAACAGTAACATCCTCTTACTAGGTGAGGAGGCAGGACTGCATATGGGACCACACCAGTTAGTCATAGTAATTTACCAGAGCTGATTGGTTTTTCTCTTCTGCTTTGCTCCCTCCTCTTTTGATTTCCAGGTCAAAGAAAGAATGCTAATATGTATTGTACTTGATAACATGCATACAGGCTGCTTTTATTTTTAATCCATGTGGGAGAATCACAGAGGGTGGGATTGTTTAAGATCACCCAAGGGCATTGGGCAGCACCAGACCCAGGAAGCACAATAAGCCATGGAACCATTTCAGAGTCCTTCTCACCATAGGGCAGGACTGGCCCGCTTGCCTCAGAGTGTGACTGCCAGGAGTGTAAACTGTGGTCCAAGACTTGCCAGGAGAGCACTTCAATTCATGGAGCTTCCTTCCAGATCCCCGAGCTGCCCTTTAAAAGACGTCTGCCCTTGGTCACTTAGATAATATGACCACCAGTAACATAGTAACCATAATTTTATATTATCATCATAATATTGATCAAAGTAGATCATATTAAGTACCACACTTATGAGTATAACATAATGATGTTTTGTCTGATATTTGATGCTATATGCTGCTTTTGATTATTGGGTGTTTGAAATATGACTTGCTAATATGAGATACTTAGTGAGTATAAATTATATGCTGACTTTGAATAGTTTGTATAAAGATGAGAACAATAACAATTTTATGCTGATAAAATTATTCTGATGTACTGGGTTAAATAAGATATTGTATTAAGATTTCCTTGTGATGCAAAGCAGAATGACAGGCAAGGACCTCTGAGAGCCTTTTTTTTCCTCCACAAAAGTACTGAGAACATTGGGGGAGAAAGTGTCAGAATCCACCATTTTCATTCTTAGCACCGCATATAGCCCCCTGAGCACTCAAGAATCGAGCACAGAGATAGGAGCAAGCCCTAAGCACAGCTGGTGTGGCTCAAAAAGAATCAACTATTCTTTTTAAACTTTACAAACTAACTGGGGGGTTATATCAACCTGGGAATTCACTAAAAAAAAATCTTTAAGAGCCAGTTCTGTGGATTTTTAAGTGTGTATTATTCTAACTGTCCCCTCCCTGAGTTATCTGTGCTCTGGGACATCAGTAATACCTGATCGTGGTGAAACTGTTTTTGTTTCCCAGCTGGTCATTGGGAGGCAACAGAAATGCTGGATCCACGAAGACACCACTGCCACGTCCTCTCTTCATTTTACCTGATTTTGGACTTTGACCTTTTTTACAGGGAGTGTTTGCTTAAAACAAAATTATAGGCAATTACACAGAGGCAGGGTCAGGGGAGAGGGGCGAGGTGGGAATAGTGGGAGGGATGCTGGGACCATTGGTGGTGGAAAATGGGTACTGGTGGAGGGATGGATACTCGAACATTGTTTGTTTGAAATGCAAGCACAGAAATGTACAAGTCTGTAACTGTACCTCATGGTAATTCACTAATAAAAAAATTGATATTCTAAAAAATATATAGGCAATTATTTACTACTATAGCTGACAAATACCATGGAATACTTCAGCAAGCATTAGGTTAACCAAAAATTTAAAAAATAAAAAATTGGAGAATGAAGGGCTAGAGTGATAGCACAGCGGTTAGGGCATTTGCTTTGCATGTGGCCAACCTGGGTCCGATTCCCAGCCTCCCATTTGGTTCCCCGAGCACTACCAGGTGTAATTCCTGAGTGCATGAGCCAGGAGTAACCCCTGTGCAATGCCGGGTGTGAACCAAAAAGCAAACAAACAAAAAAAAAAGAAATGGAGAATGAGATAGTCACAAAATGCTTTAACAACCTTTGACATGTTTCTGGAAATGCTTGAAATTCATAGGCATAGATAAAAGCAAAGTACAGGGTTGAGAACATTTTTAAAACCCCTAAGTTTCTGGGTCCAATCCCTAGCACTGGAGGGGATGGTTGTGGTGGAGGGAGAGAGAGAAGGAAAGAGATAGAGAACAAAGAGAAGCAAATGTCTATGCCTTACTTAGAATGACAGTGGTGTCAGCAGAAGGTAAAGTAAAGGTTAAGGTAGAGTGAGTGGCAGAAGCCTGACCAAAGGCTAACAGCATTCCCCAACATACACAAGCATCCCCTCAACAAAGTTTAGGACACTCATTAGTTCCAAACAGTTTAGAAAATCTGTCAGTCTTCATGGAACACTAAACTACACAATTAGAACTGAAGGAATAATACAACATATATGGCACTGCCTAGTGCATGGCAAACATGGGTTTGATCCTCAGCACAATATATAGTACCCTGAGCCTTATCATGAATGGTCCCTGAGCACAGAGCCATGAGTATCCTGTGAGCACTGACAGGTATGCCCCCAGAATAAAAAAAAAAATACACAATTAGCCTAAACAGTCACTAAGGAAACAAAAACAATGTAAATAAAAATTCATAAAACAGAAAATCTAAAAAGACGAGAATGTGATTTCCAGAGTTGGAATGCAATATTACGTAAAATGGTCAAATTTTAACAAAAAATGAGAAAAATAATCAAAAAAATATCGTTCATATTCAAGTAAATGATAAAAATGGTCTATGAGGAAACCCTTTGAACTACTCAAAAAACATGAATGCTGTTTTTAATATATAGAAAAAGATAAAGAAAGTCTATTAAAAAAGTAAAAACAGTATGAAAGAGTCTCTTCTTGTAGAAAAGACCAATATGAGAGAAACTAAGGAAGAAAGTCCAATAGAAATTCTGGACATGTAACACTAGATAGAAATATCACATGTAACACAATGTGATATAAAAAGTCAAGTGGAAGAACTCAGCAATATATTTTATTTTATTTTTTTTTTGCTTTTTTGGGTCACACCTGGCGATGCACGGGGTTACTCCTGGCTTTACACTCAGAAATCACCCCTGGTGTTGCTCAGGGGACCATATGGGATGCTGGGAATCGAACCCTGGTCGGCCGCGTGCAAGGCAAACGCCCTACCCGCTATGCTATCACTCCAGCCCCCAACAGCAATGTATTTTAGCAGACAGATAAAAGAATCAGAAAACATTGAGACAGGTTAATTGATTTATAGATTCTATAAGAAAAAAATATTGAAGGAAACGGAACAGTTTTAGTAATCTGTGGGAGAGTGTGAAGTGCAATGCCCACTGAAGGTGAACCAAGTTTTGAGGGAAAAGGCAGACAGAAATTCTATTTGAAAAAAAAGTGAAGAGTGGCATTATTCTATAAATCTGAGCAACTCAATGATCTCTATGTAGCACTGTAGCACTGTCATCCTGTTGTTCATCAATTTGCTCAAGCGGGCACCAGTAACGTCTCCATGTGAGACTTGTTGTTACTGTTTTTGGCATATCGAATACGCCACAGGTAGCTTGTCAGGCTCTTAGTAGCTTGCCGGGCTCTCCGAGAGGGGCGGAGGAATTGAATCAAGGTAGGCCGCGTGCAAGGCAAATGCCTACCCACTGTGCTATCACTCCAGTAATATAATATAATTGTTATAAATTCGGCTGGAGCTATAGCATAGCGGGTATGGCATTTGCCTTGCACACAGACGACCTCCACCCCTCTCAGAGAGCCCGGCAAGCTACTGAGAGTATCTCGCCCATACGGCAGAGCCTGGCAAGCTACCCAAGGCGTATTCGATATGCCAAAAACAGTAACAAGAAGTCTCACATGGAGACATTACTGGTGCCCACTTGAGCAAATCGGAAAACAACGGGATGACAGTGATAGTGATAGTTATAAATTAAGGTGCCCTGAGCATGGCAAGATTGAGTCCCAGGGAAATGTTCTGACTTATCTCAGTAGATAGACCATCTGTTTTCTTTTTGTTTTCTGTTTCCACACTAACAATTTACCACAAACTCCTTTAAACACTAATTTGCTGTCTTACACTGGTCAGTCCTGGTGAGCTAAAATTAGCATGCCAACAGGACTGGAGTCCTTCAGCAGGCTCTCAGGAGCATTTCTTGCTTTTCCCAGTGGAGAGAGGCTGCCTCCGGTCACTGGTTCGGGCAGTCATTGCTCTGATGTCATCCTCTACTTCCTTTGTCACCTCTTCTCGAGACCGAGTCTCCTGTCCCTCTCCTATAAGAGCCTTTGTGATATCACTAGGTCTGGTCTACGAAGCAAACCCGCCGCTCTCGCCCGTCTCAAGACCCTGAACTTCAGCACAGAGAAAAGGCCTCTTTTGTCATGTAAGTTAACACACTAAGTTGTTCCACTAACCTGGACATGAGCATCTTCGGGCGTCTTTATGCAACGAATCCCACTGGGCCCTGGGGTCCAAGATGTCCCTGAATGTTACTAGACTACAGACAATCGGGGCGGGGCACCCAGCCCACGGGAGTGCACAGCCCCCACCTCCACCTTACTTTCTCCACATTGTCGTAGTTTGAGATCTCTGGATCAGCCCCTGCCCCCACCCTACACCTTAAGAGTTCCTCTGGCTGAAAAGCACCTGAGAGGTCATCGTAGTCCCGACAACCTTTGAAACCACACAGTGCTATCTTCTGAGAAGCTTCTAGACTTACCAGGTCACCTGGTAACACGAGAAGGCCTGAGTCCCCGTGCTCACAGACTCCATTGCCGTGCTTTCGACAAAACGTATCAAGCAACTGACTTCCATGGAAACTTGACCTCATTGGACTGTTTTCTGTTCAAAGCAAACAGATCCTGGCTGAGGGACAGTCATGTAGGAAGTGACCTGAGTGGAAAACTGACAGATGTCTCCAGGAAGACAGGATGCCTGTATAACCTCTTATGCAACCTGTGAGCTGAGACTGGCTTTTTGACTTTTAGACAAAATGAAAGTCATATTGGCACTGTTTACAATAGTCAGAAGCTGGAAAAAACCCCGAGTGCCCCAGAACAGATGACTGGTTAAAGAAATTTTGGTACATCTATACAATGGAATACTATGCAGCTGTTAGGAAATATGAAGTCATGAAATTTGCATATAGGTGGATCAACATGGAAAGTATCATGTTAAGTGAAATGAGTCGGAAAGAGAGGGATAGACATAGAAAGCTTGCACTCGTTTGTGAAATATAAAGTAACAGAATGGGAGACTAATACCCAAGAGTAATAGAGGTAAGGACCAAGAGGATTACTCCACAGCTTAGAAGCCAGCCTCCATGCTTGGGGGAAAGGCAGCTCAGATAGAGAAGGGACCACCAAGCAAAGGGTCCTAGGAGGGCCTGTTTGGGACGGGAGATGCGTGCTGAAAGTAGACTCTAGACCAAACATGATGGCCACTTAATACCTCTACTGCAAAGCACAACACCCAAAAGGAGAGAGAGAGCAAAGTGGAATGCCCTGCCACAGAGGCGGGATGGGGTGGAGAGGACTGGGTGGGGGTGGGAGGGATGCTGGGACCTTTGGTGGTGGAAAATGGGCACTGGAGGAGGGATGGGCACTTGATCATTGTATGACTGAAACAGACTTACACGAAAGTTTGTAAGTCTGTAACTGTACCTCATGGGGATTCACTATAAATAAATAAATAAATAAATAAATAAATAAATAAATAAATAAATAAATAAGATTAAAATGCATTAAAAAATGAAAGTCATATGGGGAAAAAATGAGGGGTTGGCAGATAGTTCAACAGCCAGGGCAATGCCCAGCATGTACTCCCTAAGTTCTGAGTGCTGCCACAACATGGAATGGTGAGCAGGCCCCCATAGAGCTCTGGAGACCCCCAGCACTTCCAGGGTCACAAGGACCCCTGGCACTGCAGTGCCATTGCCTTAAGCCCTTCATTGGACCGATGGCCTGTCAGACCCAGAATCACCCAACAACTGTGAAAAACCTGAAGTTTTATGGCATTTAAAATTCTAATTGTTCTCAAACAAAGTTTGTGGTCACCCAGCCATATTCATTCCCTGTCGACTCCCTGTGGCTGCTCCCAGACTCTCAGGTCAGTATCAACAGAGACCTCAAGGCAGAGAAAATAGAAAGTCATTCCACTGTAAACCGTTGCAGAAAAATATGTGCTAACACCCGATGTCTTCAGCCTTGACTAGGCAATACAACACACGAGAGTTTTTCAAAGAGGTTATGTCAGATGGTGTTTTGTACACACTGGCAAAGGTTTCCAGATGGAGTGATCTAGAAACCAGAGCTCAGAGATTTCATGAGCCATCAGTGGTTGCTGCCTCATTCTACATTTATAAGATCAAGTCACCCCTCCATCTCCCTTTTGCCATTCTCCCAAGCAACCTCCTTGACTTCTAGACAGCTCCTTTATTTTTATTCTCACCATAAGAACACTTTCAGACCAGAGTGGTAGTACAGTATTAGAGTGGGTAAGGCACGTGCCTTGCATGCAGCTGACATAGGTTTGATCTTCAACACCCCATATGGTACCCTGAGCACCAGAAATTATCCCTGAGCACCACTAGGAGTGCCCCCCATAAAAAAGAATGTATTCTCAGAAACTATACATATGCGCTCATATACACATGTACCTTTTGTATGCTTACACACATATGTATATCATGTATACTCAAAATTGTATTTAGGCATGGACACACACATGCACTCACACACATACACATCAAACACAAATCACCCTTATCTTTCATATGCACACAAATGTACACACATATATATACAGCCGCACATTTCCAGGTGGAGACCCCTTGGCATACAGACATATATGTGATTTTATGAGCTCAGAAACATGGAAAGCGGACTTTATTAAATTAAGGTTCTAGGTCCATGTAAGATATTTGCCTTGCTTGTATTCATCCCAGTTTCACTTCTCAGAACTACCTGTGGTTCCCTGAACACCAACAGGAGTGATCTCTGCGTAAGACCTAAATGCTCCAGGTGTGACCCCAAAACCAAAATAAAGAAAAGTTGTAGATTCCTTGTCAAAATATCACAGAACTCTTCTCCCCTAACTGGAATATCTCTGCCTTCATTTTAAAAGTAAGCAGGTGCTCTTTGATGTTGAACCCGTTTCTTACGGTTTAAAAAAATAATCATTTTTAATCCACGTCTCTCACATTTAAACCTCTGGGTGGCAGCAAAAACTTACAGTTGAAATGTTTCTTATTAACTGAGAGTGTTTCTGGTCTACGTGGTGTGTGTGTGTGGAGAGAGACAGAGAGAGACAGAGAGACAGAGACAGAGACAGGCTGTGTGTGTGTGCGCAGACACAGACTACTTTCAAGGCATTGTGGCCCCAGCCGTGTCCTTCGGGGAGATACCCCAATCCTGCACACCCCACCAGCAGAACAAACACATCACACAGAGCCTTAAGCACCCCTGCTGATGGCCAGCCACACCTCCTCAGCGAAAGAGAGATAACCACGCACTCTCAGCGTGAATAGGACCCACACTGTCTGCAGTAGTCACTGGATCAGGCCCACAGGTCACTGCCGAGGGCCAAGCAGTATAGCTGAGGCAGACTCTTCTTGTGGAACTTACTTGCCACTAGGCTCCAGTAGGCCACACTCGCCTTCCCAAGCTCCTCAGTGGTCCTGGCTGCCAGCGAGAAGATTGATAGCAGCCCTCTCCCCGGGAGCAGGGCTCTGCTTGGCGTGGCCCTGCCACCCTCCGAGGTGACACCATCCCAACCACAAGAGAGAGCATGCTCTCTTTATTTTTCAGTGTTTAGACCACACCTGGCTGTGCTCAGAAGTTACTCCTGGCTCTGTGCTCAGGAATTACCCCTGGGAAGTTTGGGGGACCATCTGGGATGCCAGGGATTGAACCCGGCTTGACCCATGCAAGGACAGGACTCTACCTGCTATACCATCTCTCCAATCCAATGGGTGTATTCTGGCTCATTTTTACTCCTGGGTCATTGGATCCGGCACCCTCACTAAGCTCCAGGTAACTGCTCCAGGGCATGGGCCTCTCTGCTTTGGCTGCACGGAGAACAGAGCTAAGTGGACCGCAGAGCATGCTAGTGTCAGAACAGAACCACTTCGTGCAACTCCCCAACATTGAAACTCTGAACTGGCAGAGGGGGAGAGCATGGGGTGGCTCTGCTGTGCACACAGAGAACTTTGCCCCCCAGATAGCCTCTGCAGCCTGACCAGTTTGTCTTGGTTTGTTTGGGAGTCTAGGAGACCAGCCATGTACTTACTCATCCGCATTCTGGCCAGGGTTGGACGGGACTCTCTCTGCCCTTTTCCCTCGAGACAGACCTTCTGGTGCCAATGTTCCTTCGACTGTGGAAAATGCCAGCTCCCCAGCTCTCTGAGCATGACTTTGCCCACTAGGAGATGGCACCCGGAATCAGAGCTGGCTCTGCAGACACTAGCACGCATGATCTTGACCCTGAATCGTTTATGTCATGTGCTGTACATGCACAGCTGCTGTTTCCCTGGAGCTTAGCTGCAGGGAAGACCCTTCCTTCGGACGCATGCACAAACATGGGAAGATTCTCATGAGACTCTTCAATATGTTTCCAGTGCCACCATGACTTCTGTTCTGAAAGAGGCAGTCCAGGACTTCTTGTTGCTCCCAGAGGTGCCAGGCATGTGGGTACATGCAGAGCAGCAGAAGGGTTCTCTCTAGACAGGTACACCCCCAGAAAATTGCCCTTCCCCCACTTCCCCACAGGGTCAGGTTCCAAAGAGGCGAGTTCTAGAATGATTCAGGCTCAGCTGATGTTTCTGATCAGCTGAGGGACTCATACACACTGAGGGCAACAGCTTCAACAACAAAGCAATCCCCGTCCACCTTCCCCTAGCCAGAGAGAAGTCACCAGCTGAAAGATGCGGGACCTGTGATCGTTGAGTGATGAGTGGGACAACAAATACTGGGGTTTTCGGTAGTTCCGAGGCAGCTGACCACAAGTGTGCCAATGTGCATGTGGGCATGCAGCCCAAAGGCAAGCTCAGGAGTGGTTTGTTCTCTCAAATTGTGACCACCTTCCTGAAACATTAAATGGCAAAAAAAACCCTCTACTTGCCTCACTTCCTCTTGTTCACTTTACCTTCCCATTAAAAAAAATACTATTGATTACAATGACACAGCAAAGTTACAGAGACAAGAGGTGGCCAGGTGTGTCCCTGACATGGAGGCCAGTGAACTCTCAGTGGCCCTTTGCACGGATGATGCTCCAGCTGCCCCTGAATCAGAAGGATCACGAGCCCCCCCCCTCTCCCCCCCCCCCCCCCCCCCGCTTCTGCTTACACCAGCCCAGCAGGAGCCCTGCGCGTGCACAGACTCCCTGAGAAGGCATTTGCAAGTTTGCCTCCCCCGGAAATGTCGCCAGGGGTCCGCAAGAGGACTACTCTGCATCAGCTGCCGTCCGCACCCTAGACAGCGGTTGCCACAAAAGCAGAGAGAGGTGTCCAAGTGGCAAATTTCACAGCGCCTGACAATGTCCAGCGGAGCTTTTGTGTGCAGAAATCTCCCAATCTCTGCAAACATCCACAGGTGGGGGGCGGGGCCAGGCGAGAAGGACCCGAGGTGGTGCTGGGTGGCACCTGTCAGACTCAAGTTGCCCACAGAGACAGAGCGGCGGCCAGGAGGAGACGTCTGTGTCTGCTGGCTTAGCGGTTTGTGAATAATGAGCTCCTGGTGGGGGGGCTCTGGGCTTCGGAGCATATGCTCTGACAGATGGGAAGCTCACCAGCAAGTCGGGGCGCGCACTCCGGGTCCTGCCAATCAGCGGTGGCTAATGTCTGTGAACAGGTCTGGGGCAGCGGCTCCAGACACATTTCGGTGCAGGCTGCTTTGACCACAATGATGGTTCTAGCTCCTCCCCTGCCCTAGGGCCTGGGGAACCCCATCAAGGCTTCAGGTCAGCTCAGAGATCATTCATAAGGATAACCAACACACTGGAACAAGATTTATCGTTTTCAGAGGGTGATTCTGAAAACACTGTAGCAGTAACACCTGAGAGAGAATCTGTTAGAAAGGAAATTTTCACCCCTCCCACATGGCTGAGTGGGAAACTCCGTCCAGCTGGAGGCCACAATTTGTGTCATAACAAGTCCGCAGTGAGGTCCTGGACAAGGTAAAGCTTGAGGAACTAATTCATCCTCTACATAAGGACCAGAACATTTTTTTTAGATTTGTTCGGTTCAGCGAACACACCTGGCAGTGCTCAGGGCTTACTCCTGGCTCTGTGCTCAAGGATCACTTTCAGCAGGGCTTGCCAGAGATTGAGCCTGAGTCTGTCACACACAAGACAAGTACCCTACCCACTGCACTATAGCTCAGCCTAGGATCAGAACTATTTCACTGTCTCCTCTCTGTTCATTTTTTTAGACCTAGAACATTATTGGGAACAAAATATGATTGGAGCAGGTATTTTGTTTTTGAAAAAATTATGAAATAAAGGAAAGACTTTGGATTTTATCTTAGCCGCTATTCATAAACTTGCTTTCAGATTTTAAAAGCTGTACTGAATCTGAAGGAGCAAAACCTCAGGGTGCGGGCTAAGGCTCGTCTGCACCCACCTTGGGACTAAGGTCCAGTGAATGGATCAGTGTTCGCTCCAGAGTCCTGGAAATGCAAATACTATAGTGAAATCTAAGACTAATGGTAACCCATCTTGAACTGGGAAATATTCCACTTCAAAAACCAGGATTAAGTGTGAGTATCGTCTACAATAAAGCAAATCAAAGGCACTACCAAGAAAGCCAGTTTGTTTGGGTCACGCAGTGATGCTCCAGCCCAGGGCAGCAACACGGTGTCCTTGGTACAGAGTTGGTGGGAACCTGCATGGACCCAGGTCTAGAAAGCTCCTAACCACCTGCAAGAAGGGCACCTGTCAGCATCCACCCTTCAAGTCTAGGAGGGAAACAAGAATGGGGTTTCATTAGACAGAGTGTCTCTGAGTCATGAAGCTACTAGCATCTTCCTCCCATGTACTTTGTGGGTATTACTTGAGACATGCTGGCACCTACCACTTGGTATATGATCGTACCAGTGGTTTTGAAAGTGGGCAGCCAGGCATTAGAGGGAAGCAAGAGCATGCCAGCACCCCAGGAGCCTCAATACTGTCTCTGGGTGGGGGTTGGGAGAACTGGGATTTGAACTTCAATCTCCTCAAGGCCAACTTGTATTAATTTTGTTTTATCTTTATTATACAGATTAAGAGCAACTGTCTTATGAAATTTGTGTATCATTTGTCTCTATTATACGTTGGAACATGGTGGCACTGTGGAATCTCCTTCTTAGAACAACACATCAAAACATTAGGTTTTCAATAGATAAAGAAAGCCATTTTCCTCCTCCTACGTCTGCCCTCTGGCTCTAGGAAAAGGGCCACCTTTATCTCTCTCTTTCTCTCTCTCTCTAAATATATATGTATATGTATGTGTATGTATGAAGAGTCTTATTTATTCTTGTTTTTCCAGTTCTACTGAGATAAACTTGGCATGTAGCACTGTGATTAAGGTGTATAGCATAATGATTTGACTTGCATTTACTGTGAAATAATTACCTCAATACATTTAGTTACTATACATCACCTCATATCCATATATCTATACAAACAGCCCCAAAAGTGTTCTCCTTGTGCTAGGAACTCAGGGATCAACTCACTCTGCTTATTTTCCAGATACCATACGTCAGTCACCATGCAATACTACATATCCGTGACTTATACCTCAAAACTTGAAACTTATATCTTTTGACCATCACCCTCCCCACTCTTCCCCAATTGCCTGTGGAGTCACGAATCTTCTCCGTGATTTGTCTTACAGCTACCTGCCAGGTGTCTGCAATTACAGCACCATGGGCCACATGATCCCCACTTCTGCACAAGCTAAGGCCACTGCAGTCTCTGGCAGGAAAACTATGAGCCAGCTGGATTCTCACGGGAGCAGGACTCCACAGGCAGCTCGCAGATACAGAGGGTTAGTGGGGCCACAGCGAACCCCAGAGGAAGAAATCAGGGCAAGCAGCTTATGGGTCAAGAACACAAGACTGGACTTTGTGGTTTCCTCCATGCAAGAATCTAGATATGCAACCAGAAACTCAGAGACTATATCAGCGGGTAGAGCAGGGAGAGACAGCAGAGACAGAGAAAGACTGAGGCAGGAGGCAAGGGCTGTATACAGAGCAGGCGGAAACTCCCAGCCAGAGCTGTCCAAATCCACATGTTCGAGGACAAACTGGAGAGACGTGAGATCGGGAAAGGAGAGGCTGTCGGTGATCAGCCAGGACAAACGGACACTGGATTACAGGCAAAGGTTCATTCCACGAAGACTTTGTTGTGTCAACACTCCGAAAGAAGGGCTGCACATGGGTAGGCAATGTCCCCAAGAGCCTGTGCAGCTGGTGGGGACAGATCCTGCAAAGGTGGGGATGTGGCCCAGCTGTCACACACCAAGACTGTCGTGCCAGTGAACAACGACTTAGACTCCTAGGACCAGAGTCCCTCCTCACAGACTGCAGGCAGACACCGGTGTTGGACACAGCCAGAGCCTCTTCTCCCTCACCCGCTCTGCCTTCAGTTCAAGGACACTCACCTGTGCAAACAGGTTCTCAGCAACAGAGACAGACAGTGATGCGCAGCTCTTCCCGGGCCAGCTCCTGCCACAACCTGCCAGGCCACCCTTCTCAGTCTGAGATCCTGGGAGAGAGGCCTCCTCCTGGAGGGGCGCCCTGTGAGGCCCCAGCAGGACTGAAGCAGCTGGGGAGTGCCTCACTAGTCATGAGTGAGTCCTCTTGCCCTAGAGGGGGGCAGGTGAGGCCCTTGTCCACCCCAAGGGGCCCAGCCCCAGCAGCCGAAGCTCTCCAGAACTCAATGCCCGCCACACTCACAGCCGCTCTCCACATGCTTGGCCAAGCCTCACCCATGAGTCAATCTGCAGAAAACCCAGGTATGTGGGACTTGTAACTGAAATCTCCGGGTTCAACAGAACTGGGAATGTGTGACCTCCCCACATTTCCAACAACTAGGCAGTCACACCCACAAGCCACCTCTAGCTGGTGCCAGATAATCTCATCAACGGCCGCAATCCAGAGACTCATTGTCCTTCGACACTGCCATAGCCATGCTGCCTGACCATGCACCAGGCTGTTTCATTTGGGGTGCCCCAGAAGGGGGCGGGTGAGGCCCCTCTCCTCCCCAAGGGACCCAGCCCTGGAAGCCAAAAACCTTCAGAACTCAACCTCCATCATGCTAATGGCTGCTCTCCACATGCTCGGGGCGAGTCTCACGCACAAGTAAACCTATTTCTGGATGGTGCAAAATCGCATACCTCACGCCACTCATACTCTGAGAGTAGCACACCACATTTGATGGGGCTTAAAGTAGAAGGCAACCAACGTTAGTGTAAAATATATTTTTACATATATATATAATATATTTCTGGACTGGAGTGATAGTACAGCAGGTAGGGCATTTGCCTTGCATGTGGCCGACCCAGGTTCTATTCCTCTGTCCCTCTTGGAGAGCCTGGTAAGCTATCCATGGCATATTCGATAGGCCAAAAACAGTAACAAAGTAACAAGTCTTACAATGGAGATGTTACTGTGCCCACTAGAGCAATATATATATATATATATATATATATATATATATACACACACACATATATATATATATATATATATATATATATATATACACAATGTTCAACCCTTAATCTCTTATAGAAGGGCTTAATGGCCCCTGGGTGAAATACAATGATCTTCACACATTCTCTTCTAGAGAAAGTTTTTTGGAACATTTTTAGCAATTTATTCATAATAAACAATCCAAAACAAATTATTTTGGTTTGCTTTGGGGCACGGGTTGGGGTTTGGGATGGAAACATCCAAACTATGATGGTGAAAAGGTGTAAAGGTGAAGGGATTGGTGTTTGAATATTAAATGTACTCAAATATTGTGAACTACCTTATAAAAATAAAGTGCAGAGAGTCTCTTGCAGGCATACCTGGCTGTCCAAAGACCACCGGAACCTAGCTACAGCCATGCTCGAGGCACCTCTAGACACGTTCGGACAGGCCTCACGCATGAAGGTACCAGCAGAGGAACCCAAGTGTATGTAATCCCATCAAGGGCCAACATCCAGAGAGAGACTTAAAAGCAAGCTCCCAGAAGCGCATGGCTGCCTTGCGGCTGCTTGATATCTTGTAGCCTACTTCTCCCTCTGGGAGAAACTGGCAAGCTTCAGAGAGTTTCCTGCCCACAGGGGACAGCCTTGCAAGCTTCCCATGGTGTATTCATATGCTAAATCCAGTAACATGCTGGATCTCATTCCCCTGACCCTGAAAGAGCCTCCAGTATGACATCTTTGGGAGGGCCAAGTTGAGAGAAACTTCTAAGATCTCAGGGAAAGGACGAATGAGAGGTTACTGAGCCCACTTGAGAAATTGAAGATTAATGGGATTTCATGATTCGTGATTTGGTGACTTTATAAAAATAAAATAAAAATTTTTAAAAAGGAGAAAAAAAGAAATGTTACCCTTGTTAAACTCAAACACCAGCTGTTGGTCTGGTTAAGGCAGAGAACCTCACCCCAGGTGACCTATTCATCTAGCTTGTGCCTCTGTAAAGAATGAGGCTGACACCCAAGGACAGTAGATACAAGAGCCAGGAGGATTGCCCCATAGCTGGAAGCCTGCTTCATGAGTGGAGGGGAGAAGGCAGATGGAATAGAGAAGGGATCACTAAGGAAATGATGGCTGGAGGAATCAGTTGGGAGGATGGGAGATGCGTGCTGAAAGTAGATAATGGACCAAACATGATGACCTCTCAGTGTCTGTGTTGCAAGCCATGATGTCCAAGAGTAGAGAGAGAGTATGGGGAATATTGTCTGCCATGGAGGCAGGGGGAGGGTAGGAAGGGGGGGTATACCCGGGATATTGGTGGGGGGAATGTGCTCTGGTGGAGGGATGGGTGTTTGATCATTGTGAGATTGTAACCCAAACATGAAAGCTTGTAACTGTCTCATGGTGATTCAATAAAATTTAAGAAAAAAAAAAGAGAACATGCCCTGTCCTTTACAGCAGCATCCTACTCTCGGGGTGTCCACCTGGCAACTTTCTCTAATAAAAATTTCCTGCTTAAAAAAAAAAAATGACTGATTCCTCTGACTAGAATTTTGGGACCCAGAAGATAGATACCCAGAAATGGAATCATATGAAAGCTCAAGTTTTAGTTTCTCTTTTGTGTGTATGTGTTGGGGAAGCGGGTTCCCGCAGGGCTTACTCCTGTCTCTATTTTCAGGGATCACTCCTGGTGCTACCCAGGAGACTATACGGGGTGTTGGGGATCAAAGCTGGCACGGCTGTGTGCAAGGCAAGTGCTGCCCATCTGCTGTATATCTCTCCCATCCCCAATTCTCAGCGACTTTTTTTGAAAAGAAACTCCCATGTTTTTTTCCAAAGAGGCAGAGTGAGTCAACACTCCCACCAGCAATGATGAGGATCCCTGACGCCCATATCCCCACCAATACTGATTGTGCTTGTTCTTTGTGGTGTGTACCACTCTCACTGGTATAACGTGATACCCCATTTCTGTTTTGATTTGCATTTCCTTGGCACTCCTATCTTCATTATCACTAAACTCACAAGAGCCAAAATCTAGAAACAACTCAAGTGACCAAGGATAGATGACTGGATAAGGATACTTTGTTATGTATACACAAGACAATAGTACTCAGATACAAAAATGGATTAAAATAATGCGATTTTCTGATACTTGGATAGAAGGAGAAGTATTGTGCTGAGTCAAGTTAATCAGGAAGAGGTCAGACACAGAATCATTTTACAGAGTCATCTCTTACACGTGGAATATAAAGCATAGTAAGGAACTAGCAAATGACCAGGGGCAACGGGATCTGAGAAAAGGTCTGTAGAACTGAGCCTACTTTGGCCAAGGCTATGGGGAGCTGAGATGGGACGCTGAGACAACAGGGGAAGGAAGTGAAGTGGACGTGGTAGAGGCTATGAAAATGGATCATGGCCTGCCTGGAACTTTATCCTGAACAGTATTGTGAACCCTAGTGACTAAAATAAAATTTGAAAAAAAAGTGAATCCTCTTCCTGCAGATAAGCCTGGGAGAACCCTGCCACTCAGCCCCCGGTCCTCTGCTCTCCAGGCCAGAAAGGAGATGTTTTTGAGGCTGCTTCATACCCCTGCAACTGCCATAAAAACCCCAGAGAGAAAGAGAAGAGTGGAAAGTGTGTTTCTGGTATCCTTTCTCATTTTTCTTTTTCATATTTATTGTTTCTTTGTTGTTTTTGGCCGGTTGGGGTTCAACAGAAATGCACTGCCATTCGTATAAAGAAAGAAACTCTTTCTCAATAAATTTTCTTTGCAAGGCCATTCTGAGAAATATTTTTATTGGGGATGAGAGAAAGAAAAAAACCCAGCCAATAAATTCACATTAAACTTCTTTATCTATATAAAAATTATTTGAATGATTTATATTTACATTCCAACTTGCATTTTTGCTGTTTCATACCCAGTGAAGTTTGTGGTGACTAAACTTGTGACTAACTTATTTAGACTTTAGATGGGAGGTAAAAAGATGGAAGATGAAAGGAAATCTTGGTGTTAGGACTTCAAGGAGCATATTGTTACTGTGTCCATTTCCCTAAAACCATTGTAAAGCTACCTTCTTGAGCTTTAACTTCCAGCTTCACCTATTCAATAAATGAGAACTTTAGTGTGATATAAAAGGGCTCTTTATTAGGAATTTACTTATTCAGCAAATATGAGAGCCTCTAATAACTGGGAACTAGCCAAACTCTTGTCTGAGTCTGTGGTGAAATCTTTACAACATGTGTTTATGGCCTTGGCTATCTATCTAAACTATCAGAAAAGCCACGTAAAAATAGGAATGCTTATGCAATCCCACTTCGGAGTAATTACTGATAATCAGGGAAAACGGGGATTCTACCAACTGTTTGTACATCCATGTTCATAGCAGCACATTGACAATAGCCAAAAGGCCAAAACAACTCACATGGCCACCGAAAGAGAATGGGTAAGTTATGTGTGGCAAATACTTACAATGGAATGTAAGTCCATCTTTAAAAAATAAGGGAATTCTGACACATTTCAACATGGATGGAACTGGAAGATATTATGAAATAAGCCAGTCATAAAATATTGTATTCGTTTGCTTATGCGAGCGCTCTAGGGCAGCCAAGTTTATACAAAATAGAGTAACAATTGCTAGGACCAGGAGGACAGAGATCAGGGAATTTGCTTTTAATGAAGACAAAGTTTCAGCTGGGAAGGAGGAAAGAGTTCTGCAATGGATGGGATGGGTTATTAGTATACAATACTGTGAATATATTCAATGTGCCTGGGTGATATGCACTTAAAAAAATGGCTAGAATTCACACAAGGTCTGTGGTAGAGGGTTTTGGGAAATTGGTGGCCTTCATGGTGAAGGGGCAGCTATTTTGTACATAAAAACCATAAATGGGTGGGCAATCTCGGGCCGGGGTGATACTGGTGCACACTCCGCCGAGAGGCGACCTGGGTGGCCACACGTTTGTGCGGCCTCTCTGCTGCTGATCGACCACTATCTGGAGGCCAGCTAGGCTACTTTTGGCACCAGCAACTGCTTCCAGCCATGTCTCTAGACTGTGCACTAAACCATAGCCCCATGCTGCCCCAGGAAGGGAAATGATGCAATTTCTAACATAAATCTCCCTGGACTTAATTACTAAAGTACTAAAATACAGAAATCCTAAACCATATCTCTTCATTCTCAGCCATGGAAAACTAAAAATTATCAAATGCTTCCTTGTCAGCAGGGCTGTTTTTTGGAGGGGAAACTCTAACAACAATAGTGAATTTTGTGTTGAAATACGGAATATAATCAAGGTAAAGAGAAAATGAAGTGAAATTTATCAGCTATGCAGGTGGGGTGGGGAATGGGGAGGAGTGGGAGGTATACTGGGGTTTTTGGTGGTGGAATATGGGCACTGGTGAAGGGACAGGTGTTTGAGCATTGTATAACTGAGACATAAGCCTGAGAACCTTGTAACTTTCCACATGGTGATTTAATAAAATAAATAAATTTTTAAAAAACATAAATGTTAACACTATTGTTACCTGAACTACAATTTAAAATAATTTTAAATAAAATGCAGCCTTTGTGTTACACACCCCTTAGCACAGTATTTTTAAATCCTAGTATTAGGTCTGTCTCAGGCTATTTTGATAAGTATTTTCAGAGTAGATCCCAGGCAGTAGGTTCCAATGTACACCAGACTGAGCGAGTGCATCCCTGTGATCTCCTGGGGTGTCAGCCAATGTGTGGCTTAATCTCCACGGAGTGAGGAATGTAAGTCCTAAGGAACTTGGCTGTTGAATATACAAGAAAATAAATTCTGATCATTGGTCTGTTTTTCTTGTGGAAGTATTGAGGTCCTTGCTGGAAGTGCACTTATATTAAAACACATCGAGATGGTCAAGAATGTGTATGCTCAATCATCTGTCTCTTCATGGAAAGCACCTTTGTGGCTGCCAGGCATGCAGCTGGGTGTGGGACCACAGAGCGACTAACAGCTGCAGAGTCTCTCTCCTTAGACACCCCCATCCTAGACAAGGGAATCCAATGGAGTCTAATAGATGCGCAAAACCCACAGAGTACTCCTTACTGTGGCAGCTGGTATGGAAAAATATGAGCAAAGTAGACAGAATGAAGAGGGTGGATGTGGGAAATGGAGTGGCAATTTCAGTCTCAGAGTTCTAGCATACTGCAAGGCTAGACACAGGTCCTTACTCTAGAGACAGGTCAATCTGTTTCGCCAGGCAGCAGTGATTAGCAATTCCAGAACCCATTTATATGATACAAGGATTAAACAAATTAGTAAATGTATTATATATATGGAGGCCAACATTTCTCATGCACAGAAAAAAAAGTTTTAAATAAAAAAGTTGGGTGCTACCAGAGTGATCCCTAGCCTTCTGCACAGGAGCAAAGTTATAAACTTTGATACATGTTTTTCTATTTCTACCTGCAAAGAGGGCTGAAATATGTAACAACCCAATATCAATATTCACCTAGAATCTGTTTTCTAAAGCCCTCTTCAAATTAAAGGAGATGGGGTTCCTGGGGAAATAGATAATTCTAGAACCAGGACAGAGAAAGGATAAAATTAGCTTGAAGTATCTTGCAGTGTCTTATAATAAATAAGTGATGAAAAATTGAGGACTTGGCATGGGAGTCAACCTGAAATAACTACAATAGCCAGTACTAGAACAATTTTAGCCACAAGAATTAAAACATGACAATAATCTATTATGGCCCAGACAATAAAAGAAATAGCCATGAGTCCATGCTAACGTAAAATAGAAACCTATGAATAAACCTGTGACTGAACCTATGCATAAATTATAAAGAGTAGCACCTTCTTTCCTTCCCTTCCTCCTTTCTTCCCTCCCTCCCTCCCTTTCTCCCTCCCTTTTTCCTTCCTCCCTTCCTTCCTTCCTTCCTTCCTTCCTTCCTTCCTTCCTTCCTTCCTTCCTTCCTTCCTTCCTTCCTTCCTTCCTTCCTTCCTTCCTTGTTTCTTACTTCATTTCTGTTTTTTTTTGTTTGTTTGTTTAGGGGCCACACCAACTGTGTTCAGGACTCGCCCCTGGCTCTACACTCTGGGATCACTCCTGGTGGTTGCAGGAGACGGTATGAAATGTCATGTATCAAGCTCAGGTCGGCTGCATGGAAAACAGACGTATGTACTATGTTATGTACAACAGACATTACACTAACTTATGTACAACAGATACTGTACATAGACCCTTGTTTCTTAAAGAACAATTCTAGGTAATAAACTCAGGGCCAGAGCAGACAGAAATCTTGAGACCCCACAGCAATAAATGCTGAAGGTTTAGGTCAAACTTTCATGGGAGACAGAGGGTGTTGACATAGCCTCCAACTACCCTCTCAAGTATTTCCGAATGACTTGACTGATTCTAACTTATGTCCATAATAGTTCACATTGCTCTCTTCAGGAAGAAATATGAGTTGCCCTTTTCTAAAGAAAAAGAGACAGGTAGATATTACTTTAACAGGTGATCGAGGTAAAAAAAAAACAGGTGAAAACTAGTATCTTATTCGGATGTTCTAGGTAAACAACACTGATGTCAAGAGAGGTGATATTGTGAATCCCTAGGTAAGATAGAAATAGAGCTGACATATCAGCACAATATTATTCTCTCCCTCTCCAAACTCCACAACTTTAGCATAATCCCTTCCTTCAAAACTTTAGTCTAATATGAGAAAATATCCCACAAGCCTAATTGGAGGAATATTCTAAGAAATACTTGCCTGGTACTGTCCCAAAAGTCTCAAGGTTATAAAACGCAACAAGGCACTGTCAAATGAGATTTCAGAATCACGCTAACAAATATATTGTGGTAGCCTGCAGCTGATCCTAGAGGAGAAAAAATATTAGTGGTAGAGTTGGTGAAATTTAAACACTTCCCTGTTTCATTATAATATGTAGTACTATAGCACTGTAACATTGTCGTCCCATTGTTCATTGATTTGCTTGAGCGGGCACCAGTAACGTCTCCATTGTGAGACTTGTTACTGTTTGGGGCATATTGAATACACCGCGGGTGGCTTGCTAGGATCTGATGTATAATATTATAATATGTATGATGGTCATTGTAATGACAGTTTTTGTGAGATGTTATATTTAGGGAAGCTAAGCAGAGAACTAGGAATATTTGGTACTCTCTTTGCAGCCCTTCCATAATCTTAAAATTATTAGAGAATTTTAAAATGAAGTAAAAGGACTGTTGACCTTCTAGAATCTCAAATATCAGAAAATAATCATTGAACTAGTGACCTCCATGACATCAGGCCTTCCAAGGAAGAAGATAGAAGACTTGCTTCTGGATAAGCTCAGTGCACCCAAGCATCACAACATAATCTTGGTGGCTCCTCATGGCCAAACTGACCACCATGCTCTGGAGGGGACAAGAGGAGCAGTGGTTGTGAAGTGGTGGTTTATTTATTTTCTTCCTCAAAGCTGAAGCATGGCTGAGTTATGGCTTCTCTCATTGATGAATTTCAACAGACCAAACACAAAGTTAAATGGTTCCTTCTTAGAAAAGAACTAGTTCCAACTGAAGAATGCTTACTAAGTCTTTTCAAACCATTAGACTCTGGAATCTTGAAGCTGCTATTGTGGTATTCTGTTTCATCTTGATAATCTTAATTTCATTTTCCTAATTCTTTCAATATATCTATTTAAATGATCTTTCAAACAGTCAGGAAACTTCTTTTGCTTTGTCTTTGGGCCATATCTGCAATTCTCAGGAGTTTCTTCTAGTTCTGCACTCAGAAATCAATCCTAGTGAACTTGGGACCATATGGGATGCTGGGGGTAGAACCGAGGTTGGCCAAGTACAAGGTAAGTTCCCTACCTGCGGTACTATCTCTTTTGTCCAGGTAGGAAACACTTAGACGCATGCTATCTAGTAGTGAAGAGACACCCTCTGCCATCAGGAAGAAAAGCAAAAGTGCTGTTTTATTCCAGTGTGTTTGGGTGGTTGGTATTGTCATTTATAAGAACTGACTAACTAAGGGAATATATCCCTTATATAGATTCTCCATGATAATGTAGACTTTGAGAGAAAGGAAGGAAATTAAGGAGAAATATGATGCATGGCTTTTATGAACTTCAAATATTCCATCTTTATTTTACCTCTGAAAGAGATTTTTTAAATTATGACTGCCTTATGCTTGTGTTATGAGTGCATATGCTCTTGTTTGTACATGCATTTATGTGTTTAGATATAGACGTAGGACCCAGGACCAACAATCAGGGTCTCTGGTCCTAGACATCACTTAACTATAAACTGCATCATAAGCAAACACCTGAATATTTCTACAATGCATTTCCTTACCCATAATCCAAGGCATTCAAGCAATAATAACTTTTCATATTATGACTCCAGCATAATTTTGTAAACAAATTATGGGGCTCTTTGGAGAGAAGTAGAAAACTATTGAATATTATGAAATTTATTTAGCATATTGTTTCTATCACTCAAATACAAAAAATGGAAGCAAAAGGACTACAAGTACTTTTTCCATGTAAAATATTGAAATAAGCTCAAAAGTTGATTGAAGGCTTCTGAAATGTTTCCATATGGAGTCACTAGTTAGCCCTTTTGTGCATTGGTAGTATGTGTAGAAATGTTTGTGTGTGGAGTCTATATGTGTTTGTGTGTGTGCGCTTGTTATTATAGAATCCACTTTAATACAATCTGATTAAGTCACCACAGTGATGGCAAAGGCTCTTGTTTGAATGAATGCATGGTCAACTTTCCTTTTCAAGACAAGAGACCACCCTCTAATTTTAGCAGACCATAATTAGAAAAATGTGTACAGTTAATCACTAAAAAAATAATTACTCTCATCCCAGGATAGGCAATGAAAGGCTTTGGTCTCCAGTACCCACCCCCCCACCCCATTGCCCAGCCAAAAATATCCCTGATGATCTGTACTCTGAGGATGTGAGGGATGTGTCCTCCCAAGCACATCCTGCTGGACATGTGGGTACCCAGGGCCACAAGGACTGAGGGCTGAAGCAGAGCCAATGCTTTCAGGCTCAGGAGTCCATCTCAGATTCAGCCTGACAGTCAGCAGAGCTCCACAAGCATAAAACAGGAAGGTAGGCTTCACTGAAATCAGGGCAAACTCAGAAAATCTCTTCTAGTGACCTAATTTACACTCATCACAAAGGAATTCTTGTGAATTCTTGAGAGGCAGTTGGATTTCAAGACACCTTCTCCCACTTCAAATACTGATCAAATAACAAAAACATTTATAAAACTTAAGGAGAAACACACATGAAATCCAAACTATCCTAGGAGTTAATTGCTCCTCAAGACACAGGAGAACTGAAACGGTTTAAAGGGAAAACCTAGATAAAATTAACTTGGAATTAGTATGCACACGCGTGCAGGATTGTCTTAGATACTGGGATTAACATACTAGAGTCACATCACTCAGTCCTGTTGCTGAATCTCATCTTAGCCAGAGCCCAGTGAAGGGAAGAAAGCCAAGGCCCAGGCTGCCGTGAGGCCAGGGACACGCCAGAGCCCAGAGCACGTCCAGAGCAGGCCAGGGAGAGCATTTCTCTCCCTACTGGACATGCGAATCATTTAACCTTTCACACCTTTGGGCAAACTGCCTTTCTAGTCAGACAAGAGGGACCATCCACTCAACTTTAGCCTAAAATGGGAATTATGTAAGAAAATTAGCACTTGGACTCCTTCAATTATATCTCTTGTGAAATAAGGGTGGCCTTTAGAAAGCTGCATTTGGAAAGCCACTCAGTATATCTCTTGGGAAATATAGATGGCCTTTAAAAGCACATTCTGAAATCCTTTTTAAAAATTGGTTGTCACTGTGATTTACAATACTGTCGTGGTAGGATACATGCACACAATGTTCCAACCCCACATCCTGCACCAGAGTCCCTTGACAGGGTCTCCACCAGAAATACCCCCGACCTGTTGTCTCCCCACCATGATAAACCCAGTTCTATAGACCAGTGTACAGGTTCTGTTGTCATGGACCCTTTATTGTTCTCCTACTGTGCTTCTTTGCATCCCACTTACCTGAGAGATCACGATGTAACTGTCTCTCTTGTGGATGACTTCATTCAGCACGATACCCTCCTGTTTCATCCATTCAGCTTCAGATGGCATGATTTCTTTCATGCTCTCTTAGATCCAAGTAGTGTTGCATTGCATCTATATACCATTGTTACTTTATCTAATAATCTGTTATTGGACACTTGGGTTTGGCTACAATAAATATAGATGTGCAAATAGTTAACTGAAAGCATACTTTGAGCACTAATTTGCCTTCATCAGTATCTTAATCCTTATGAAATTAGAATTTAAAGAACACTTTCCCAGGTATCTTTCAAGACAAATGCTAATTTATCAATCAAATATTCTGAATAATTATAGCATCAATTACATCATTACTCAATAATTATTTAGAATATTAATTCTGGTTGATATCAAATGCTTATTTTCATTTTCAGAAGATATATTAAATTTCAAAAACATTATAATGCATCATTATTAAATGCATCAGTATTTATTCTAAGAAAGCTCTGTATGCCCTTTGACTTCTCAGGCTAACTACAATTT